>NW_020291508.1:2611-334676 GCF_003184765.1 Aspergillus aculeatinus CBS 121060
TTTTTTTTCTTTCTTTTAATGTTGGGATTTCATGATCTTGAATTAGCTTGGTGTCACGGAGCAGCTTGTGGTTTCTCCCCCTTGTTTTTGCCAGTACTTTTATCATTAATCAACATTTCTTGGATATCGTTAATCTCAGTGGAGAGCTTGTACTTCTTGTCCTGCTACAGTTCCTTTGTTAGAATGAAAGCGGAGTGCTGGCGGCGACGGGCACAAAACCTCGGGCCGTTCACTGACCGCCTTGGCCGGGAAAAACATTTTCTAGGTTCCGCAGCGGAGTGACCACCGGAGCTTTGATCTTGCCTTGCCTCTACCCTTCCACTAATATTCCAGACACAACTTTCTCAATTCCCTCTACCCTTAACCCCCTGGCCCTGATTCTTGCCTAGGGTCAGTCCCTACGGGCTCTCGTCAATGCTTTCACGCAGTCGGCCATATCTCACGAGGCGCAGATTACCTGCTGTCCTGGACCACGTCGCGACTGCTCCCGATGAGCCACTCCTCTTTCTTTACCCATCCTGGTTTACGTCTCTGCCCGCGCATCGGGGGTCGGCCTTGACAAGAAACCCCGCCCTTAGTTTATCCAGACAATATCATCGCCCTAGCAAACGTGGGCCCAATGCGCCCCGACTCTCCCCGCAGTCCTCGACCGGAAATTATTCGTCTAGACAAATAACCTCTTCTTCCATTGCCGTCGGAAGACGTGGCTTGGACAAGGAAGCTACAAAGCCTGCAGCAAAGCCTCAAGCTTCACGGACGTCGCCTCTCCCTCAACCGACGTCCGACAACACTTCGAGATGGACGCCACCGCGGGTAAGAAGTCTTGCCGCGCTGTCTTCGATCTCGCCCCGCGATAAAAAGAAACTACAATACCGACAATCCGAACTCGACAACACGCGCAAAAACCAACAGAAAACGATAGAGAGACGGTGGAAGGACCAGGCTGCGGTTTACGAGAGGATGCTCCGGATGAATCGAGCAATTCCGGCAAATGCTCCGTTGAAGTCCAACCAGCTGGAGCTATATCTAAGGGAGGAGACGATCGCCGAATTCGCCGGCTTGGTGTCGAGGGGCGAGAACATCTTCTATCGCCATGTGTATCACGGGTGCAAGGTGCATGTTAAGCCGCCTTCGGAAAGCGTCGGGATGTGTCGCCGGGTGATCTTGGAGGGTCGACCGGCGGCCGTGGAGGAGGTCAAGAAAGAACTGCTGGAGATCGGGACCCTGCAAGATGAATATGATCCGGTCGTCGACATGCGTAAACCGGTGGTTCCCATCTACCCTCGGGTTGACCGACGGATACACAAAGACATACCCTTGGTTCGCGGCACGTGGGATATGCCCAAGGATCCCACGGAGTTCACTGTGGATCAGATTATCCGCCAGGGTGAGCTCCTAGCTACTGTGAGGGACTTTACGCACCACGTGGAGGATCTCATTACGTCTTGGCCCAACTCCAGGGAGCAGCCGGGTAAGCACGGTGCGGATGTGGCCGATGCTCTCGAGACGCTTTTCCTGAAAAGCGCCCGCAAAGAATTGACATCAACAGCGTCGTTGAATCAAGCCCTGTCGTTCTTGCTAGAGCGCAAGCAGTATTGGATTGCACACCAGATTTTCCACTCCGCGAAACATGTTGCAACCGTGGAAACCTTCAACATGATGCTCAGGTCGACGGCCCTCGAGCAGAACCTGAAGCGGTTCAGGAACCTCTTGCATGGTATGGAAAATCTGGGCATCCGCGCAGATGTCGAGACCTGGCTTGCTTATGCTGACTGCTTTGTTTCTCCAACCAAGAAGATGGCAGTAGTGAACAGTCTACGGCAGCGAGGGATGCTGCAGGAGACCACGCTGCAGCGGACAGCGTTGCGCGCGGTGTTACACGACTTACTGGTGGAGCATCTCCATAACGGCGGCGACATGAACTCTTTTCTGGAAAAGATAGCCCGGGACTGGGACAGCACGATGTGGAGCCCGAGTATGGTCAACCAGATGATGTGCGCCGTCATGCGAGTGAATCATCTAAAGGCGAGAGATCAGCTGTTCCAATTCTGCAGGCAGAATGGCTTACGTATCGAGCCTTACACTTTCTATCTTCTCGTGGGCACATGCAACAAGGGCAACATCCTTCAGGCCCTGCAATACATGTACCAGACCATGGAGGATCCGGCGCGAGAACTCAACGTCGCCGGCTGGACGCGACTCTTCCTACACGCATGGCACGGCGGATACTACAACATTTGCCGTGTCTTATGGCGGTATGCCTGCATGAGAGGACATGCGGCTTCACGCATTGCCGAGCGAGTCTATGAATCCCTGCTGCACGAAGCTGGCCCGGAGACAACCTTCCGCAGGGCTGTCGCGGCGCGGCTCATCCTCGGAATCGATCTGGGGTCGCCCAGGCCAACCTCGGGCGGGAGGTTTTATAAGCTCAAAGGCTTGCCGGCCGAATATTCCGCAGACCCGGTGAAGTATCTGTGCATCCAGGTTGATCCTACGGAGCGGAATAACCAGCTGAATGTCAGCGAGGCGATCCTTGCTCGCGATATGGATGTGGCACGATTTTACAAACCTCAGGTATCACTTCGGGCGATGCTCGACGCTGCGACCATTGTGGATCTCGAATGGAAGGAACTGGCTCGCGAGAAGGCTTTCGCTCGCGAGGAGCCTCTGACCCTCGAATGGATGCGCGACAACATCATCCAGGTTAAATTACTCCCGCATGACCGCCAGGACGAGAAGAAAAAGAAGCAGAAGCAGCTGCAGCAGCGGTGGCGGCGGCGGTGAGTGACTTCCGCTGCCCCGATTTTGTCCTGCGCCATCTTGTGGTCCTGGTTTTCTGCTAGGCCTTACACATTTGCCATGATCATGAGCCATAACTCATCACTCACCCACCCATCCACCCACCTCTTGGCCCATGGCGACCCTGTATATATATGTATATTGAGCCATAATTGTAAATAGATTCTTAAATATAGATATAGAGCGGAAGATAAAGACAACAACACTGGGGAATCTGTGAAAGTGCAATCCAGGGCAAGAAAACAAGAATTTCTAAATGCCATACTGAATCTATAACCAAGTGGGTTCCAGCCAAATGCAATTGATGATCTGCAGCACGATGCCACCCCACCCAGCCCCCCTCCAACGTCACCAAGTTCCAAGCAAAGAAATATCAATCATTTTCATCACATGCATACACATAATCATTAGTAGGTCATTTGGGTTAAAGGGAGGGGTGCAATCGGTACGAGTGTAGTGGGAACGACTGCGGTCTAATATATCCCGCCCAGCTCGGCCCTGGATGGAGAAGGATAGACATGTGAGGGAGGGAGCAATCGTGTCTTTGGGGTAGGCTCCTTTGAAAACTGCCTGTGTCCACTTCTTCGCCCTGACCAGGTGGCCACCTACCACCTACCACCCCCCACTGCCATTCTCATGCAGCAAGGCCGGTTCCGGCGCCGCCAGCGCCCCCGTCATCTCCGCCCCTCCTCCTACCCCTCGTGATGGGTCACCACCACCACCGGGCAGAGGAAGGGGATACGGCGGACCCGAGGCCGGCGCCGCCCCAGCCCCATAAGGATCGAGCGTGGTGCGCATCGACCCCACGCCTTCCTTGAGATATAACACCAGCCGATAGGCCGAGTTCCCGTTCAGATAATACCGATGGAGCCGCTTGCTGCGCAGGAATCCCAGCCGTTCGTAGAGCTTGATGGCGGCCGTGTTGGTGATTTCGGTTTCGAGGACGATCTGTTCGCGGTGGGTTTGTGTTAGCTTGAGCTGAAGCTTGTTTAAGCGGGGGGGGTGGAAGGCAAGGCTGAGATAGGAAGAAAGAACACACCTCGTCCGCATCCCGTTCAATCATCGCATCGATTGCCATCCGAGCTAGCTTGGTCGCGATGCCCCGGCCTCGGTACTCCTCCTTCACGGCTAGCATGGCGATGTAGCCGCGCAGAGGTCCGCCGCGGTGGGGTTCGAGTTTCGAGACGACGACGCCGACCATGCGCGGTTGCTGCTGCTGCTGCTGCGGGGATGAGGATGCTGTTGTTTCGGACGCGGGGGAGGCGGATGAAGAGGCGGAGTCGTCCATGGCCATGAAGCATAGGTCTCCCCATTGGTAGAGGAAGTAGCGGTAGACGTAGATGCTGTAGGGCTCCGAGAGGTCTTTGGAGATTAGTTGGCGCATGGCCGGGACGTATTCGTCTTCGCGGGCGCCATCGTAGCGGACGTAGCGGAGGGGGGTGTGGGTATTAGTTGTTGTTGCGGTGGTGGTGGGGTTTGTGGGAGTTGTGGTGGAGGTGGTGGTGGTTGTTGATGGTGTTGGTGCTGTTGTTGTTGTTGTTGTTGGTGCTGCTGCTGCTGCTGCTGTGGCGGTTGAAGACAATGCGGGGGGTGGATTCGGGTTCATTGGAGCGGTAAAGGAATTGGCATTGGAGGGTAGCAATGCGAATTGATTCAGGAACAGAGACGTGGAATGGTCAGGTATGTGCTGGTTGGGTGGATATGCAGTAGATAGACAGATAGGCAGACAGACACAAGTTACACCTTCAATCGGAGATGGAGAGAACCGAGAAGGGAGAGAAAGAGAAAAGGAAGAAAAGAAGAAGAAGAAGTTCGGGATGACGTCCGATTCCCGCTCCGTTTCTTTCTTTGCTCTCTCTCTCTCTCTCTCTCTCCTTCCCCAACATGTGATTTTCAACCTTTTTCCATCCGCGGCTTTTCTTCCCCCTCCCTTTTTTTTTCTTTTCCTATCTCGCTGATCTGTTTTCTTTGTGTCGGGTTCTCTTGATCTTGGATCTGGCTTTCTGGGTGCTATTTTATCTATGCCATTGCTCCTCGGAGATATCTGAGTTGTTGCACGGAGCTTTTTCTGACCTTGTAATCCGGCGGTGATGCTCCGGCGTCGCGTGGGCAAGGAAGAGGAGGAGGAGCCCAACCACAACCTTAACCACAACCATGAGGTGCAGCCCTCCTCCGATTCCTCCTCCCGCGACAATTCCCAGTCCAAGTCCCAGTCCAAGTCCAAGTCCGATACCGACTCGCCTGCAGCTGCCCGTCCCTCCCATTCCAAACGATCCGAGTCCTTCATCCACAAGCCGCGCAGTAAACGTCGCAATGGATTGATCTTCGCGCTGGGCGGCCTTTTCGGAGTTCTGGTCGCCGTGCTCTTCGCCAACCAACAGGATGTCATCAGTTTAGACAGTTTAATGGATTTCAACATCGAGTCCCTGATGGAGGTGATGCCGCATGGGTTCTTGAACGATGCGAGAGAATTCACCGTAAGTTATCTTCCTTGTCGGCGCCCTTCGGAGAAATGTGGGCGGGCAGATAATGCAAACATGCTTCGTGCATGCAGTGAACCTCAATAAGATGATTGCTGACCGAGATGGGACTATCTATATAGCAACATGAGCGCGACACAGTCAACTACGATCCTTTCTCCGTCGGACTACACCTGCAGGCGCAAGGTTTCCAGGCGAAACACCCGATGGTCATGATCCCCGGGGTGATCTCCACCGGTCTGGAGAGTTGGGGCACCGAACCCGCGTCCCGACAGTACTTCCGCAAGAGACTCTGGGGCAGTTGGAGCATGATGCGGGCGCTGGTGCTCGACAAACCGGGGTGGAAGAACCATATTATGCTGGACAAGGACACCGGGCTCGACCCCCCGGGGATCAAATTGCGCGCGGCGCAGGGTTTCGACGCGACCGACTTCTTCATCACGGGCTACTGGATCTGGAACAAGATCCTCGAGAACCTGGCGACCATCGGCTACGACCCCACCAATGCGTTTACGGCGGCCTACGACTGGCGGCTCTCGTACCCGAACATGGAGGTCCGGGACCAGTACTTCAGCCGCCTGAAGTCGTACATCGAGACGGCCGTGCAGGTCCAGGGCGAGAAGGTCACCCTCGCCTCCCACAGTATGGGCTCCCAGGTCGTGCTCTACTTCTTCAAATGGGTCGAGAACCCCGAGCACGGCAAGGGCGGCTCGGACTGGGTCAACCGGCACGTCGCCAACTGGATCAACATCAGTGGCTGCATGCTCGGGGCTGTCAAGGGCCTCACGGCCGTCCTGTCCGGCGAGATGCGCGACACCGCCCAGCTGAACGCCTTCGCCGTCTACGGGCTGGAGAAGTTCCTGTCCAAGGAGGAGCGCGCCGAGATCTTCCGCGCCATGCCCGGCATCTCCAGCATGCTGCCCAAGGGCGGCGAGGCCGTCTGGGGCAACGCGACGTGGGCGCCCGACGACCAGCCGCACCAGAACCTCACCTACGGCAACCTGCTCAACTTCCGCGAGAGCGGCACCAGCCGCATCATCAAGAACATGACCATCACCGAGAGCCTGAACTACCTCCTCGACGAGGGCGAGGACTGGTACCGCCACCAGGTGCTGGCCAGCTACTCGCACGGCGTCGCCCACACCGCGCGCGAGGTTGAGGCCAACGAGCACAACCCGCGCACCTGGCTGAACCCGCTCGAGGCCCGCCTCCCGCTCGCCCCGGACATGAAGATCTACTGCTTCTACGGGGTGGGCAAGCCCACCGAGCGGAGCTACTTCTACCAGGAGGAGCGCGACCCCCTCGTCAACCTCAACGTCAGCATCGACACCACCGTCACCAACAACGACGGCGTCGACCACGGCGTCCACATGGGCGAAGGCGACGGCACCGTCAACCTGCTGAGCACCGGCTACATGTGCGCCAAGGGCTGGCACATCAAGCGGTATAACCCCGCCGGGGTGAAGATCAAGGTCTTTGAGATGCCCCATGAGCCGGACCGCTTCTCGCCCAGAGGTGGGCCTAACACGGGTTCGTTCCTTCCTTTCCTGTTCCTCATCTGGAAACCCTGACACAATCACTCCCCATTTGAGACCCGCCCCCCGCCCCACGGGCACCTCCGCACATCACCAACCCATCCATGTCCCTCCCTCAAACAAGTCACTCAACCCATCTAACACCATAGAAAAATAGGAGACCACGTCGACATCCTCGGCCGCGCCTCCCTCAACGACCTCATCCTCCGCGTGGCCGCCGGCCAAGGCGATCACATCGAAGAGACCTACGTCTCCAACATCCGTGAATACGCCGAGCGAGTCCAAATTTTCGATGATGAATGAACAATAGACATATGTGCACAAATGAACAACCCCCCAATCCCCCCTTTACCAAGATAAAATGGACTATAACAATCAACCACCTCTTCCTGCCACCCATTTCATGTCCTCGAAAATGTTCATATAGACCACTTTTCGTTCGCCCGGGTGCTGCGGTTAGTTACACTTGAAGAGCAAAAGAAGGGCGAGTCGAGCTGTAAGCCGCCTTATTCTCTCTTTTTCTTCTAGGTCTAGGCTTCGTATCCATGCCTTCATCAGAACCGATGACTATAACTAGCATATAGCGGCGCGTCCAGAGGGTTTGATTATCTAATCAATAACGCTTTGTCTCAAGAAACGTCACGTGACAGGCATGTCCCTTGGATGACCGAGTATGTCAGAGGACGCTGAAAATTACCACGTAACTAACTGCTAGACCATTTACAGTGGAGAGAGAAAAAGATTCTTGTGATGATATTTCCAGGTTTTTTTTGTAAATCCGGAAATTCAAGGTATGTTTCCATTTCCCAGATTTCATATGGTTGGTATGAAAGTAGTTAATCTAACTTACAGTCAAGGACAAAATGAAAGGTGAGAAAGACACATAAGCCGGCGGGACCACCGTAGGCAAGAAAAAAAAAGGAAGAGGATAAACAGGGCGTAAGGGGGAGAGTATCACGTTTTTTTCTCAATTTCCCTCAATGCGAGATGAAGGGTGATGATGGACATTCAGGGTGAAAAGGTCATAGAAGAAGAAAAGATAAACATGGTATAATGTACAACCAAGAGCAGTCAAACCTCGCAGCCGAAAACGCGCCACAATGGCTTGAAGTGCCTGACTCCGGTCGTGGAAAGAACAAATGACTCGTAGAATCTGTTCGACCAGAGTAGAACAATGCAAGAAAAATCGAAGAATCGAACCGAATGAAGACAAAGGTATTAACATGACCGGGAGTCAAGCAGAAAACGGACAAAAAGGAAAGTGCCAGTATCCTAACTCAGCCAGGGTCAAATAAGAAGGGGAAAAAACAATCTATGAGGAACATTGCCAGATAAAATGCCCAAATCCGAAGAAGATAGGTGAAAGATCAAGGAGACGCAAAGGCAGAAACGAGGCACAAAACTCGTGCAAAGGCGGAAAATAAACATTCATAATTGTCGTGACTCCTGACTCCGGGGATTTCCATCCAAGAGGATCCCTGGAGCAGTAAGGTGGAATAAAATCAGCCCAGTGAATGTTTTCATTCAGAACGAGGCCGTTTTGGAGGAAAGAGGATTGTCGAGTGAAACAAAAGGAAGAGTCCCATATCACAGGAGGCAATGGGCAGAGATGAGGATGGATGCGATCATCGACGCCCGAGCTGGACACTTTTTTTCGATTTTTGCTTTTGAGGCAAAGCCAGGAAGATTGACGGCGGGTACTTTTCAACGGATAACACAATCGAAACCGACTCGAGGAAAACGGGTAGTCATGCAAGGAACACGAATGGAACACGGTATCATTAGCGGAAATTTTGGACGATGCGAATAAGATGGTCTAGTGGGAAGACGAGGTCGAAGATAGTCGAATTAGGAAACAAATAACTTTTTTCCCCAGCACGATGACGCTTAACGGGTGAGAGTCGTGGCACCACTAAGCGACAATCGGTTGCATCGAGCCGAAGGGATTGGCGCACATGTAGTGCTCCGCAGGCTTGATGCAATAGAGACAGCCGCACGACGAGCCATGGCCAGTCCACACACTTTGCGCGAAAGGCAGAGCGTAGGCCGGAGTGTGATGGTACGACGGCGGCTGCGATGGAGGCGCTGTAGGGATGTACTGTTGTGGAGTGGGCACCCAAGTACGCGTGTACGGCGGAGGTGGGTTGGTGTACGCCCAAGGCCCAACAGCAAAGTAGTCCGGTGTGTTGGGGCCACTGTGCGGCGCGGACGGGGGCGAATATTCAGAGGCGGTCGGGTTAAGCCACGAGTTTTCGAAGGTGGAACTGCGCTGGTACTGCGGAGGGATGGGACCTTCGGGGGAGAGCAGCGGTTTCGAGACACGATGGGGCCGGGAAACGTTCGTGTCGATGGGTGCCAGAGCGTGGCGAGACTCCTGGGCACGGGCGGCCGTCTTGGCACGCCAGTTTTCCCAGTGCTTGAGCCATGTAGCAAAACCATCCTGCTTGTCGTGGATGCGCTCGTGGATTTTCCACTCGAAAGCAAAGAGCCAGTCCAATTCCATCGAGTTCAACTCGCTGACTGGAATGTTGCTAACCTCAGCCCACGACTTGTTCTGGAAGGTGTTGTCGTCCAAGAACTTGCTTCCCAGAAGGAGAGCAACAGTGAGCATCCGGTAGACCTGGCCGCTTCCAGAGTGGAACACCTTGGCCGAAGAGAGCATGCGCATCCGACTCGCGAGGTAGTAGAGACCCAGGAGAATGGTCGAGCTCGGGAGCCGAGTCGACGACAAGATCTGGTAGACGTATTTTCGGAACTGGGGGGTGACCGACGATCCTGGGTAGACGCTTCGCGCTAAGTCAATATCTGCAAGGTTGATCTTGGTGATGTACAAAGCATACATTCCCTGGGCCATTTCAGCCACGTAGTCGGACATCTGGTCCATCTCATAGTCCAGATGCGCCGCGACGCCTCCAGTAGCCTTTTCCTCCTTGCGCGGTTGCTCTTGCACCATCATGTCCTGGCGACGGTAATGGGGCGCGATGCCGTTGTCCATCGGGGGCAGCTGAACGTTGTTGCGGAGCGGCGGCAGAACATTGGCGGTGGCCATGGCGCCGTACATGGGCTGGTTCATCGCAGAGTGGGCGGCATTCATCTCGCGGCCGTTGCGTACTCCAACCCGGGATTGAGCGTTCATGTTGACAGCCGACTTGGGATAGCAATTGGCCTGGGAATACTGCTCGATGAACTCGCAGCCGTTCTGGGAGTACCGAGGCGGGAATGCAGCGGAGGGGCCCAGGACGTAGAAAGGTTGCTCGTGCTCCATGCGGCCACCACTCACGATGTGAGGCGGGGTCGGAGGAAGGCCCTGCAGGCTAGGGGTGTAGAAGGATGGCATGACGAAGTGAGAAGGAAGAGGTTGACACCAGTTCAGGTGGGGGAAGGTAGACTAGGTGGCTGTATCCAGGCGCTGTGTTAGCACACACCTTGGCTCCGATAGCAAGCAGGGAAACCCAATGAGCAACAAACAATCAAGACCGCAAGGAACTCAAGATACGAACCGTCTACACGTCCGCCACGCCCTGATCCTGGGTGGGGGAAAGAAGAAGGGGGAGCGGTTGCTCGGCGAGCCGCGGCTCTGTGCTTGTGGTATGGAAGGTGTTGTTTAGTTGAATGACATGAGAAGTATGGCGGTCTTCACAACACGGGGCAGATAAAGCAGCGAGACGATCGTGGATGAATTGATGCGCGCGATTGCTCTGAGAGTTGCTACCGCACGAGTTTGGTGATCGATGTGAAGGCGTGAGACTCTCAGAAGGGGGTTGGCAGAGCGGACAATTGATCAAGCACGAGGAAGTCAACAAAACAGACGAGCTAGTCGATCGCTAGTTGATTCTTTTTTCTTGTAGCCGAACGAGTAGAACGAATAACCGATGGGGTCAAGGGATGTGTTAGGGGGTGCGGATGGGGAAGGGGACGGTGGAGATCTTTTTAAAGTGTTTTTGCGCTTTTTCGAAAAGAAAATATGAACGACAAACACCAGTTCTCGCGTCAAAGGGAGTAGTCCCAGTCCACGGTGACAACGATACTTAGTGAAAAGCTCGTTGAAATATAAGATAGGAGGAAATGGAGATTTTCGCAAAGTGGACAAAAAGAGGAGGGAGGGAAGAGGAGAATATAGGTTGAATGATGTAAAGAGAAGAGAAGGAAAAAGGAGGAGGAGGAGGGATGAGGAGAAGAGTCAAAGGAGAGGGGAGGAGGGATGGGGGGAAGTAGAAGAGGAGAGCAAAAGAGAGAGAGAGTGCGCGAATACAGACGTAGTAAGAAAAAAAAAGCAGCAGCAGCAGCGGAGAACGAGGGAGAAAAGAGAAGAGCAAAGCAATTGACTGGGACTAGGCTAGGTAGGCTAGGCTCGTTCGTAGTGGTCAAGAGGGTCTCAAGAGGTGTCAGAGGCGGCGGCGGCGGCGGTCGTTTGGGGGGCACGGCGAGTCTGGGAGGGTGGAAAAGTCACTGAGAAAGTGACGATCCCCGGCTCAACTGGCCTTGTACTGACTAACCTCTTTCTTTTTTTGTCTCTGGGAATTTTTTTTTATTTTATTTTTCCATTGGGTAGATCAAATTAATTACCCTTTCCTCTCAACAGACAGTAAGAAAGAGAGAGAGGGCAGTGGGTAACTTAAAGGTAAGTGAAACGGGAAAGGAAATGCAGAAGGGGCTTGGTATGGTAAGAGAGTCGTAAGCCAATGTGATTTCGCCCCGGGTGGGGATTTTACCGATGGTTCATTCAATCATCTTTGCCCATTGTATTAGATAAGTGGTTTTTCTACCGCTCAGAAGTTGTTTTCTGCTACAAGTTGTCCCCTCAGGCAGCAGCAGCAGCAGCAGCAGCAGCAGCAGCATCAAACCTGATGATAAGTTTTGATAGTCTTCAATATAATTCAATCGGATGCCTTACTGCCATCTAAAGACATGAATCTAATTACTGAAACCAACAGTAATGGTGGGCCATCCAGAATCCATACATGACCAACCGGTACCACATCTTGCCCCTAAAAAGTCCGTAGGGATTCTCCGTAGGGGTTCGGATTCCTTTACAATGGATGGATGGCCTTTCCTCGTCAACAGTAGCAGCATCATCGCCCGCCAGAGATCCCCAGTCTCCAAACTCAGTACGTAGACCCCCCATAAAAGTCAAACCATTAATAAGAGACCAGCCGCAGCATCCGAGCAGATGGGACTCGAATCATCTCCATTAAACTAACTTAACTAACTTAACTAATGCTTCACATGGGGTGATCGTTTAGAGTTTTCAGAAATTTCAATGGCTATGATGGATGGGGGAGACTAGGAGACTAGGAGACTACTGTGTAAAGCCAGGAATAATCTTAGTCGGAGGAGTTGACGATGTTCCCGTTCGTGCTCCATCAAGCCCCCATCGTTGTTCTGGTTGGTTGGTCTGTTGGTGTTTTAAGGGGGGAAAGGGAATGAACCTTTGCAAGAGGAGAGAAAAGGTTAGTCAGAATGGATCCATGATGGGAATGAATGAGAAAGAAAGGGAAAAATTCAGAAGTTCCTTTTTTTTCCCACTCTTCACCGTAACACTGGAGTCACTGGGCAGGCTAAGACAGAGGCTAGAACAGTAAGAGAATACCCATATCCATGGGTAGGGGCCCTCTTTCGACCGTCGGCACCGAAAAAAAGACTGGAACGAGGGTAAGGGCCTTTTCCTGTCTAGTATGAATTAATGATGATGAAGAGGAGAATGAGATGAGGAGGTGCAGTAGAATTAATCCTGTGATCCTCTGGCTTACCGTTTTTAATTTAAGAAAATATTACCTATCTCTCGCCGACACCCGCATTGGGACCAATGTCGAGGTTTCAATGAGGTAGGGTTACCGTTCAATAAACAAATCGATCTTTGACCTGCCACCACCACCACCGTCTTTCCCCCCAAGCTGGGAATGATACTCCGAGGTTCCTTGGCCATAGCAGTAAGAGTGAACGAAGTAAGACTAACCTGTACAGTAAATTTGATTCACTTGCAGTGCCTGCCGCCCGCCTGACTGACCGGCAGTGCTATCCAATAATAAGCTGCACGACCAGACCGGGCCAAACTGCACAACCACCCCTTCTACTCACTGGCAGTAAGCTCCAGCGGTTGGCGGTGGGCAGTCTCGGCGGAGCCAAACGGTTCAGTTTTAGTCGGGGTTAGTTAACTACATAGTAACTTAAGGTGGATGTTGAGTTTAGTCAGTCAGTCACTGCAAGTTAGTTAACTAGACTGAGTACCAGACTACCAGTTACCCTAGGACTCTAGGGGTTCGAGAGGCAGGCTCGAACGGCCAACCCAGAAGGCATCGGCACTTGGGGTTGGTCACCGCAGGAGTGACCCATTTATTACTACTTCCAGGGCGCTTAGCGGCGGCCGGTCTGCTTAATTGCAAGAGCTAAGAGGAGGACGGCCATGGGATGGAGGGAAGGAGAAAATTCCTCGAACCCACCACCACATGTTGGCATCTCTCGAACCAGGGTGGGTGATTCAACCATTTAACAACAGCTACTAGATTATGGACATTGGCGGTAATTTTTTTTGAAGTCTGCAAAGTATACTGGATTGTTATGTCGTCTCACAAGGCCACCTTTCATCATCCTTCCCACCGTTGTTTTATCCACTGACACAGTCGTTCACCAAGCAAAAGTAGATTGAATCTAACTAACACAAAAACAAAATAATAATAGGAGGCCTGGGTGACGATGCCGGCCTCCAATCATTCCCAGACGGGGCAACGTCCTACGATCCATTGGCCTGGTGGAACAGGCGGCGGTACAGAGTACGTGTACTATGTACGGAGTACTGTACTATGTATGTGTATGTAGAGGGCGAACAGTCAATGAAAGTCCTGGTCGACTTAAGGTTCAGAAATTCACAGGATCATCGAAACTGATAACATTAGAGAGAGCAATGCAGCGCAGGTGCCTAGCCATGGCCAGTTCATAAGCCAGACAGGATACCAACAGGAGCATTTCCGTCACATCTTGTCTATCGGAGGCAAAAAATTGAAGTCACACCTCGAAAAGAGGGCGAAGAGCAACAGGAAAGGAGCGGCCGAGAAGCGCTAGTGGTACGGCTCGACAAATGACTGGGCCGTGCGCCCCCGTGCTAATTTATCAAATGATGGGCAAAGGAAGAAGCCAGAAACAAAAAAAAAAAAATAGAAGGAATTTAAAAACTAAACAGGGAAAGAAAAAACGTGTCGTGGACAGGACTAAGAAAGTTGACTAAGATAAAATGGGTTCATGGAGATTGAGTCTTTCACACCAAAAGTGTGGCTTGGCTTGTTGGTCGCATAAGGTGGATTATCTAATCCATTCTGGTTGGATATTTATAACTTTTTTCCAAAGGCCCCCGCCCAGTCACCGTGTATCCGAAAAGGGGCAGGCGGAGGCAACATTGATTCAATCATTCAATCATCGGTCAATCATGGATCCATCATGGATCGTGGTACTAATTGGGTCAGTCATCAAAATGGATCTAGATGGATGAGTGGATGGATGGATGGATCATGGGGTGAGAAAAAAGAGGGGGCAGCAGCAGCAGCATCCAGCTCTACGTCTACCGTAGTCTAGTCAGTCTAGAAGGGATGGAATAGCGAAGAAGGGCATGATCTCAGGGGAGGAAACCTCATCATCACCAGTATGGTCGCGACAAGTCAACGGTGGCGATGGGTGATCTCAAGGCGGAGCCCATGACACCATGCCATGCCATGCCAGGTCCTGCCCTGCCCTTTTGCCCTTGCCCTGTGTCACTTCTGGCTCATGAACCCTGAAGGTCTGGAAGCCTGGGTCTTCCTAGACTGCCTGGACTGTCTGGACTGCCTCATTTTCACCATGATGGTCGAGGTCGATCGCTGTAGGTCACCACACATGCATCAGCAGGTCCTCTACATACGATACTTACTGTAAGCTGTATCTTTCCGGACAGGCTAGCAGCAGGGAAAAGGCATCAATCATCATCATCATTGTACATATTTGACTGCCAATACTCGGCAGTCACCTTTCAGGTAGAATCGGTAGAACCTTGAGACGAACCGACACATTCCAGCTCCTTCCATTCTGTCGACATTCCTGCCTGTTGCTGCAGCTCAGCCATCATCAAACATCAACCCAATCAATGATGGGTTATTGAGTCCCAATATCCTGTTGGTAGAGGTGACAGATCTGGTATACGTACAGTAAGTACATACTCATAGTGGTAAAGAGGGGGGGAGAGCATGTGCCTGATCTCCCTGTGGCTCGGAGGCTGGCCAGAGGAATCATCTCATCAGCATCGTCGTCGTCACCTGAAGCGTTGCGGCTGTTACCTACCTTCATTGCTCTCTTGGTGACTCAGAGCTGCATCGAAATGCATCCAATCAACGCTGGGAGGGGTGTCGGACAGGCTGAGTGATTTTCATTAGTTGGTGAGGTGACCGGTGCAGTTGTTGCTTACAAAAGACCTATTCAAGCTGCATTTAGATAACTAACTAGGGCTACGACTCAAGGTGGTGGTGGGATGCTCAGCCGGTCTCAACCAGGCTACCACGGTAATAATAATAGCTCCAGCAGTAAGCATGGCGGTTTGTCGGCGGGGTAGGTTGATATTCTGGAAAACAGCCAGTCCCTGGTTGCTATCGCAATCATGGCGCCAGTCACCTTCCACCTCCTGCAGGCACATCGAGATACAGTACAACGAGATCTACGACTGGGCTTATGGATAAAGAACATAAACCACAACAATCTATTGTAGCTAAAACTCGAGACCTCGGGAATTGAGGCATTTCGAGGAGGATCTGATTCTCTCTTCTATGGAACAGCCCAATTGTGTTGTGTCTTACCCGACCGGAGGATGATCCATCACAAACCATCACCATCAATATATGTAATTGTACGGAGTATACGTGCCCGGCTGGCTGTTGTACCACCCTCCTTCTACGCCCATCATTCTATCAATGCCACCACCGATCCAATCCAAGACAAACCCCCAGTAGTAATATCAAGAAGCAAATAACACCCCCAAGTAGAACTCAACAATGGTCCTGAGTATTTCGCCCGCCCAAGCAACTAACCTCGATCGATCTCCATCTTTCATCCTGTCGAATCTGAGCTTGCCGTGCCAAACCCTCTCACGCTTCACCCCACTCCATCTGCACACAGCAAGATCGAGTAATGGTGAGTGGGGGTGGGCAGAGAGGTAGTCTTTGCCTTCAGTCTCTCTATCGTTGCTTCACTCTCAAGCCCGGGAGGGAGTGAATGCCCTGCCTGCCCATCTGACCAGCCATCGCTGCCCGAAGGGCCCCGTCCTAGAGAAGTTTAATCATCACGATAATCCCGCATGTCGCGTATGCAAGCCCTCCAATCCTTCGCGATAGTGATACCTCCCCATCGTCTCTGTCACTCTTCGGGAGAGCGCTTGCCCCCCCCCTCCCGCCTTCCCTTCTTCGTTTCTTTCCGATTTCCCAGCTCTATCTTCCGATATCGCCATTTGCCCCCCTCTGTTTGGAGAAGCAGGAGGGCTCAGATCGGCTGTATCGGTCATCCTTACCTGGCAACTGACACGGACACTGACAATTGACAGTTGACACTGATGACCCTGAGCCGGACAGACGGATATGCAAGAAGCACTGACTTGACTGCCTCTGTCTATCTGCTTCTTTCGCCTTGCTTTGAGGTGAGCCCCCCGCCGTGCCTGTTTGACACCTTGACATTTGATGCCGCCGCACCGCTCACCACCTACCATCTGTTCGCATTCGCACTGTGCCTGCCTGCCTACCTGCCAGGTCAAGCTTAACTATACCGATCATAATATCCGATTCCCTATGAATTATCCTATTCGTCCTATCGTCTCTGCTCCCCTCCATACGCTGAAAGGATTGACGAGAAGCCCCTCCTTTCCGCCAGCATCTTGATAGAATGAGAACCTCTACATTCTCCATATGGAGTTCTGCATCCAACCCTCAATTACCCGCCCACGACCCCTCATCCCCTAAACTCCCCCATCCCCACCAACCACACTAATGTAATCGGATAGGAACAAGAAACAAAAAAAAACAGGAACAGGCACAGGAACAAGAACCTCAACCCTCAACCCTCAACCCTCAACCCTCAACCCTCAACCCTCAAACCCCTCCTCCTCTCCCTTCCCGTCCATTGCCCTATTGACCCATTGTCCCCTCCTATAGACTCTCTCTAGAGCAGTAAGTATATCCCTCAAAATCTATTCTCGGGTCAACACGGATTCTTCTACGAGGAGGAAGGTCAAAGCCATCATCGTCACTACCTAGTACCAACCTATCTACGTTGAACGAATTCCAGAGACTCCGTATGGATAACCTACCCAGGGCGGACTCTATTCCCTGGCTCTCCACCCCACGACCAGACAAAAACAAAACCAAACAATAAACATTTCCGCCCTCCTCCACTACAGTACAGTTATACAACGGAATGAAAATATACATCGATGAATCCAATCCACGAACCGGCCGAGAATACTCCTAATGCCCCGGAGCTGGAAACAGTAACAGTCCTCACTTACCTACCCAGGTAGCCATTCTGAAGTCAGCTATACTGAATCCCGTAATTGTATACCATGTACAACTCACGACTACAACTACAACTACAACTACAACCACAAGTTCACTACTATACCAAAGTAAGACCAAAAGAAGGGGGATGGCGGGGGATGGGGGCACGATCCTCCCCACCCACGCTCCCCCCCCCCACCGGCAACAATGAAACAACGCAACAATAAAAAAAAAAAAACAACAACGGGAATGTCAGTCGGGAGTTTCGGATACGAGAGCGGATGGGCAAAACAGAAACCAAAAAAAAAGAAAAAAGAAAAAAACATTCCTACTTGACAATTGCAACTTCTCGTTATTCCATCCACTCCCAAAATGCGGCAGAAATGCAGAGAAGGGGGGTGAGTGAGGGGTTCTGTTTATCGGTCAGGTACCGGGCGCCGGAACAACCAACCCCCTCCCTCATCGTAGAAACTTTCTCACCACATGTGTATGCGTGTGTGTGTGTGTGTGTGTGTGTGTCATTCTGACATCTACTTTGTACCCTCATGCATCTCCATCATCATCCATCCTATTCAGATTTCGGAAAGATGCATCAGAAGAAAAAGCAGGTTTTAGGATCCTTGATCTGACTGTTAGTTCGACATTTAATGATTTAGAAATTGCGCTGTGAGTCATTTAGGCCCATCGTGATTGATCCGAGCACAGAGACGGACACATAGACAAGACAAGACAAATAGCACCATGTAATGCAAGATCGTAATCTTTCGTTCTTTTCTAGCTACTACGATCATGCATCACGATCCCCTCCTTCTCCCCCTCCATCCCGGGATCTTACCTCCCCCGACTGATTCCGGCTCCAGCTCGTGGAGGATGAGGGGGCAGGAAGAACTGGATGTCATCACCCAGTCCCGGAGATTTCCGGCTGCAATGTCGAGAATAAGTGGAAAGAATGGACACGTTGATGTGGTGAAGCAATAAGATCAAGGAGGTAGACGGTAGACAGGTAGGTATGTATGTATGTATGTAGCGCCATCCTCAAAAACGTGAGACAGGACTCTTGGGGTCCCAGAACAGAGTGGATATCATTGATAAATCAACCAGTCAGTGATAAACGGGGTGTGTGGAAACATGGAAGGTAGGAGAAGCAAAAGTTATGAGGATGTTCAGCAAGAAAGTAACAAAACGTCAGAGAAAATAGATCGTATCATGAATGCTTCGAGTTTCTCATGCTCATTAGAACCGAATTGACGAAGGGGAACGAGGATCAGCTTTTCGCGCTTGCGCTCTGATACCGTTTCCCTCTTCCCTTTAAACACTTTGAACACCAGATCCGAATTGAAGTCGGTTCGCCATGTGCCAACTGCATGCAGATTAGACAGGACAATCCATAAAAAGCAAGGTGGTAGAATGCAGAATCCCAAGTCGTAAAATTCGTCAAGCCAAGGCCATCAAGGTTCTTCGTCACCTGAATGCCAGTCAATGCCCACTGGTCACAATTCCTACTCCCCCTTCAGGCTTCCGATCAGATTACGGAGGGCATCTACAATGACCTCCTCATCTTTCGGTTCACCGCCGGGGAATGAGCTGTCCGTTGCGTTGCCGAGTACACGGGCTCGCGCACTCTTGAGCACCTCCCGGATGTAGTTCTTATCCTCGTAATCCTCCATGAGAACAGCCTCGAAATCGTCGATGGCCTTGTTTGCACGATCATTGAATGAGGATGCGTCCGAAGAATCCATATGAGCTGGACCGGGGCCAGGGACCATACCCATGTTTGGCTGATGCTGCATGGGAGGCCCCGGGGGTGGCCCCGGGGGTGGCGGGGGCGGAGGATGCGTTTGATGTGTTTGATGCGCTGGATGTGGCGCATTGGACGGAGGCATTGGTGGAGGATTTGGCGGAGGGTAAGGTGACTGATGTTGGGGTTGTGGAGGCATTGATTGCGATTGCTGTTGCTGCAGCTGCACCAGCTGCGGCGGCGGATCGGATGCATACGGTGAGGTGTAGGTGGAAGGAGTGGTCTGAGCGAAGGCGGGCGGAAGGTTGTTGCGGAGCGGACTGGGTATTGGAAACGGGGTCGAGGCGGCGGGTTGAGGAGGCGGGGGATAGGGACTCGCGTGATGGGGTGCCGGAGGAGCAGGAGACGGAGCGGGAGCGGGAGCGTGGGTGTGAGTGTGAGTTGCATAAGGGTTGGATGGCATAGCAGGGAATTGGAAGTGCGCATTGGCCATGCTGGGCTGTCCATTTGGCTGAGTGCCATATGATGGATTCAATGCAGGCATGTACGAGGGAGGAGCGGGAGGCGGCGGCTGCGCCGCTGGCGGAGGAGGTGACGGGCGCCTCTTTTTCTCCTTCTCAACAGAAGCTCCAGGGCGGAGCTGCCAGGACCATCCCTTGCCATCCCGCTCAGCATGCATGAAAAGATGGCTGTTTCCGTTGAGGTTGTGCCGTACACTGGACGTCCAACCTTCGGTTTCGCACTTGAAACGGAAATATGGATATTTCAACTTCAACGCTCGATAGATCTGCTTAAGTGTCATCGGAGTACCAGCCTCGGTGAGAGCATCGAAGATGAGAACGGCATAGTTGTAAGGCGGCTTGGCCAGATCCTCCGGGGTATATGCTGACTCGGGAGGATAATTCGGAGATGGCGACCGCGAGGGTTTGCGCTTCTTGACAGGGGGCGCTTTGATGAACTCCTCCGGGCGATGTTCCATATGATACTGCCCACCTTCGGTGGAAGGTAGGGGAAAGTCCATGGGAGTGCCATCGGGCTTCTTTCTCTTGGTATACTTGCGTTTCTCAGGTTTTGACCCAGGTGACTCTCCGCCCATCTCCTTGGGCGTAACAGTCGCCGTTGTTGAGGCTGGAGCCTTGCCAGCTTTCGGCCGGCTCCCGGGCGGAGGAGTAACGCCTCCATTGGCCTCGCGCTTCGCTGCCAGTTTTTGTTCTCGAGCCAGTTCTGCTCTCTCTCGCTTGGACATGATGCCATCCTTAGGAGGACGCCCGGGACCGCGACGTCGGATTGGTTGTAACGCCGGATCGATAACTCCCTCTACAGAAGGCATTGGTCGCGCCGAGTCGGGCTCCCTGGTTTTTAGTATGAGTTTCGTTGGCGGTCTAGGCGCGTCCTTATTATCCGCAGATTCGGACGGACCCCTCTGCATCTCAACTTCGTCTTCAACGGCAGGAGCTGGTGTCTGAGAGGTTTCCTCCCCTGTACCCAGGGGTTCCTCGACACGGTCAGCACCAGTCTCACCGATTGGCACATCTGGTAATAGAAAGCGAATGCGAACACCTCCAATCTGGATGTAGTCGCCGCTATGTAATGGTCTGATCTGACCAGGCGATAACCAATCTGCACCAATGAACGCGCCATTTCGTCCCATGACTTCCATCTCAAACAGATTCTTATCAAAATTATAGGCGATCTTGACATGTTTGCGGGAGATACCACGGTGGCCAGCGGCACTGCCGTCAACGGTGGCGGGAGGGTGAATGGGGATTGTCGGACATGCGTCAGGCGAAGGGAGCAGCGCAAGAGCATCAACTGGCTTTGCATCGCCGTTTTCTTCATTCAATGACTGCATCGCTAGGGCATTGTAGTCGGTGGTGTTGTTATCGGTCGATTGAAGTTGAGCTGGAGTTGCATGCAGCGGAGCGCCCGATTCCGCATGGGAAGAAACCGACGATCGCCGGCTGAGACGAGGGAGATGGGAGACATCAGGATCGAAGCCCATAATTCCACCACGGTCACTGACAACGCTGCCCATCATACCGCTGCCTTCATGCTTCACACGGACGGGGGTATGCGACATGTTTCCACCACTAGAGCTCTTCGCCCGCGTTGTCCTCATTGCCTGTCGAACTTGTATTTCGCGTTGATGCGCAGCGCGAGCGGCTCGTACATCACGACCAAGGATAAAGGAATAAGTGTTGCAATAGAAATGACCGTCATCGAACTCCAGCTTCGCAAATGCTTGAATCCGGGGTTCGGAGCCGGTGACAGAACCCGAACCATCATGCGGTACACCCGAATATCCAAGGGCGGAGAGATCGGCGCTCTGCGATAGGTACGCGTCTGTAAGCATCTCATTGTGTTGCAATGCATCGAATGGATTCTTCGAGGAAGACGACAGATCGAAGGGTGTGAAAAGATCAGCATGGTCGATGCCGCCTTTCACGAAAAGCAAGGGATCTGTGAGGCCGTCGATTGAATCGTTCATCTTAACGGTCGGGTTCGTGTCTTCTTCGGGATTCGTCAGGGCCATATCGGGTTGGGGGTCGAACTTTTCGTCCTGCTGGTGATGCGAAGATGGCTGGGCAGTCGATGTCGGCGGGACTTGATCCGCGCCTCCGCCGGTCGAGTCGGCAGGCGCAGTGGCCATAGGCTCTGAAGTTGAATCTAACGTCCATTGGAGATTTGATTTATCGTCGACCTGGTGCGGTTGATCCGTCGCTTGCGGGGCTGGTGGCATTGGGTGGTCCTCAGACGGCGATGGACCGGAGGAGGATTGGTTGCCAAGGAGCTGGGCCAGCAGCGCACTGGCGGCGGACTGACGACGGAGATCGGATTGGGAATCATGCGGCGCAGGAGATACTGAGGATTGATCGTCGGGTTCGGATTTGATTGTAGCTGAGGAAAGAGCGGGTAGGCCATTGGGGGAGGAGGCATCGAGGGGATCGGGGACAGGATCTTGCAGAGCGCGGATTGCGGAGTCGTTGGGCGGGGATGAATGCGGTTGAGGGTCAAGATGCTGTTGCTGGTGCTGGTGCTGCTGTTGTGATCGAGGATAGTCGTACACGGACGACATATCCGGGGCAGCATCCGGAGGACGATGGCCCACCGCTGGCGCTGTCATGGTCTGCGACGACGACATGACCGGCGGCTGGTCTTGACGGGGGGTCGAGTAGGAGAGGATTGGGGGTGGAGGGAGACAAGACGGAAGAGGAGGAGGAGAGAAGTCAAGGGCGGTGAGCCCGTCTCCCGGCCCAGGACGGCCTCTGACTGGTCGGCGAAAAGTAGTGCCGGCGATATTTTTTTTTTCATGGAGTTTTTTCTGCCGCTTCCGGTGACGGGATGGACGGTACCTTTGGGGAAATTTGTATGGGGAGAAGGTATTATTGGGGGATTTCCACGTAATCGATTGGTATGGGCCGTTTATCCTTTACCCAGTCTATTTATTGCTTGGTTCTAGCCTCTGTCCATCAGGCACATCTTAAGAGGATAGGATACCTCCTGCAGCGCACGACAGCCGGCACTGCTTCAGTTTCTGGTCCAAGTACTCCGCAAACCCTGGAGTGTTGGAGATGGCTGATTTACTCCCGACATGCAGAAATGGGCGACTCGGAGTATACATCCCATTGGACTGGTCTTTGTGCAGAGGGTGAAACACCAGCATCCAATTCATTGCCTGGGGCGACGGGAGGTTTCAGACGGGTGGTAGCCAGACTTTTTCTCATTAGCTGGCAAAGACCCGATTCGACATGCAATGCTTGACTTTTATCTATGTTGGCAATTTCTTCGCAAAGTTTCCTCGAATCTCAAGTCTCAGAGGTCATGATAGAATCAGTCGAAACAAGGTCATTCCAAAATCAGTCTTTGTTGGTCTTCGATACTGACCATAGAAGTTGAGCTTCCATAGATTAAAATAACTGAAGCCTGTTCGTTTGTAGAGTCACATAATTTTTTAATTCGGGATATTCAGAAGCTTCGGGCGCTTCCATGCTTCTGAAGTCTTCAATCCTTGGATTATCTCTTCTGGACTATAAGTACCTATTCATGAGACCTTTCATCATGTGTAGATTTACCTCATGCTCAAGCTACCATACGGTCCCCTCACAGTACAGTACAGTACACGGAATTCCAAATCGCAACCACGGAATACTTTATTCAAGAATTCAATATACAACAGACGCTCAAGGGTAACAGATGAAAGAACATGCTAGGTAGGTATCAGTCTTCCGAATCAATACCCGCCTATCACCTCCAACCCGTCCAGCCTCTTGCCTGCACCCCAGATCTCCCCCTTCCGGGGTAGAATTGGAAGAAACAGCCTACCGCCTACTAACCGATCCATACAGCAGAATCTGGACTATTTCCCCTCACCTCTCATCCATATCAGCATCCACTCCACCTGAAATAGAGAGCACACCGTCTCTATTTACAAATAACCACCCGCCAACCCCAACCCCCAAGTCAACTTCAACTACACAGTCTGCTTCTTATATACAGCACATTTCAATCCCCATCCCCATCCCCATCCCCATCCCACAAGAACCGAACCAAAAAAAAAAAAAAAAACCAAGATGCCCAAAAAACCCGCACCACCGTCAACAACCACCTCCAAACCCAAACCCAAACCCAAACCCAAACAATCCCCCGCCACGATCCCCCCCAATGCATCACCCACCGCCCAAACAAGAATCCCCTGGCCTCCTCTAACCCCATCCCCCAAGAACCCCTTCTACCACCCCACCAAACCCACCCTCCACCTCCTCATCCCCAACCAAGCCTACATCATCCCGGAGTTCTTCCCGGCCCCCTTGTGCAAAACCTACACCACCTTCCTCGCCTCCCTGCCGCTGGTGACCACGCCGAACAAACCCAAGAAGGGGGACGCGGTGCGCGTCAACGACCGCTTCCAGGTCCAGGATGACGGGTTCGCGGCGCAGTTGTGGGAGTATACCTGCCTGCAGCGGTGTGTGACGGGGAAGACGAATCCGGTGGAGGAGAGGTTGTACTCGTATGATGATGCTGACGCAGAAGAGGAGGGGGCCGGTCAGATCGGTCGGGAGGAGGATGATCTCAGCAAGAATGGGATGTGGGGTGGGGAGCCGTTGGGGTTGAATGGGAATATTCGGATTTATCGGTATACTAAGGGCCAGTTCTTTGATAAGCATTGTAAGTTTGATCTGTCTGCTTCTTGCCTTCTGTTGAGGCCGGGGAGGGGGAAGGGGGAAGGGGGGGGGGCATCAATTGAAGGGATTGGTGATCAAGCGACATCTTAATTAACCTCGTCAACTAGACGATGATTCCAACACCCTTACTTTCAACACGCCAGGGCAACCGGCCAGGCCGGCTCGCACGACATGGACCCTACTCATCTACTTGACGGCTTGTGAGGGCGGAGAGACTATCTTCTACCCGGAGCCCACGCGGAAGGACCGCAACCCCCAGCCGGTCTCGGTCAAGCCCGTGCCGGGTATGGCGCTGCTGCATCGGCATGGCGAGCATTGTATGCTGCATGAGGGGGCCGAGGTCCGGAGCGGGGAGAAGTGGGTGTTGCGGAGTGACCTGGTTGTTGCGCGGTGAAACCACTTGTCTACCCATCACGACATTCGAGTCAGAAAGCTTCGAGAAAGTACTGTACTCTACCGGAAGTGCTCTACAGGCCTACCACGACTGACCCAAACAATATGTATCCACCATTGTCAAAGACATATTATGAACAAAGAAAACACCCGGACAGACACCGGACCACACCGGTGCGTCCACTATTAGACACATAAACAGGAGGTTGCATCTGTCTGAAAATCCCATAATGCCGTGGCAAAGAATAAGTAAAAGACCAATGTTTCGCCAATGAACCGGAGGGCAGCTTTTCTTCAACCCCATCTTGCATGTATCTCGGAACCCACATCTCTCCAGGCAGGTCCCAGGGAAAGCATCAAGTACATTGAACAGAAAGATAATAAAACATAACCCCACCCCATAGCACCTTCCCAGTTCGCGTATCCTCGTCTAAAAATGTTTGTATGCTAATCATGACTGGTTTGGCTTCGACTCGTACTCGGCCCGTCTCATAATATCCTCCACGGGACCCAGTAACCGCTTGAAGCCATCGCGACCCAGCCGAGCAACCTTGACCTCCGAGCGGGCAACAATGCTCGCAGCCCGAGGCTTGTCGTCCAGCAATGCCAGTTCACCGAAGTAATCACCACGCTTGTAGGATTTGACGACTCCGTCCAAGTCCTTCTTGAACGCATCGGCTTCACCAGCCTCAAGCAGGTAGAAGGCATCGCCTGGATCACCCTCGCTGATAATGGTCGACCCAGCGGGGTATTTGCTGGCGTCCAGCGCGTCGGCAATCTTGGACCGTTCGTAGGGCTTGAGGCTGGACAGGAGAGGCACTTCTTCCAAGAAAGCCTCGTACATGCGACGACGCTGGAAGGCCGAATCCATCAGAATGCGGCGGAAGGTGATGCGGTCCAGGGCCCAGAGAGTGCTCTTCGGATCCACGGAGACGACGGTCGCGGCACGAGGAGCATTGTACATGAGAGCCAGCTCTCCAAACGAGCCTCCAGGGCCAATGGTGCTGACTTTGTTGCCCATACCCTCGGCGCCTGGCTGCACGGAGCCCGAAGGGTGGATCAGAACGTCAAAGTGGCCTTCTTCAACGATGTAGAAATAGTCTCCCGCATCACCCTGCGAGATAACCTTGATGTCTTTGGCGGGAATGGGCTTTTCCACCAGCGCGTCGAGCACAGTCTTGAACTGATCGTCATCCAAGTGGGCGAAGAGGAAGTTGTTGCTGACGGCGGTCTTCAAACGTGCGATTTGCTCATCTGATTTGGGGTGATGCGGCGGGGCCCAGCTGTCCGAGCCAGCTGAAGTGGGATTCAACGACTCTGCTGACACCGATGTCCTCCGTCCCAAGGCGTAGTTGTTGGGGAGGCCAGGGTTGGGGACGCCCGTCGGGCGGATGTCGCCTGGTGGGAACTCGTCGGCGGCCTCGTCTTCCTCGCGCGACCCATCGTCGAATGGGCTTCGGGTGTTGAAACGAATGGCACCACCATCACCGAAACCACCGCCCGTGAACAAGCTGTTGCCGGTCGAGGATGAGGCAGCGGCGGGAGCATTGGCGGAGCGAAAAGTCGGATCGGTTGGTGACGTCACCTCATACTCGTCCTCCTCCGAAATCTTGTGAAAAGTGGCGGGCTTGCTGTCGTCTTTTGTGCCCACGCGAAGGGGTTGATTACCCCCAGGAAAAGTGCTCTCGGCCATTCTCTGGAGGAAAGGGCTGGAGAAGGTGAAGTTCCGGCCTGTGTTAAGCGGGGAAATTGGACGCTCGGGCGACCACGATTGCAGCGGCCGCGATGGAGGGGAAGGGCTCGTTTGAAGTAGATCGGGAGCTAAATTTGAGTCGACTGGTGGGAGAGAACAAGACGGATGTCGAGTTTTGGATGGAGAGGAAGGATATAGAAGAGGAGCGGTAGTCATGGGAAAGGTGTAGGAGAGAAGATTGGGGAAAAGAAGGAAAGCTCAGAGAAAAGAGGAGGGGGAGGGGGGGGGGCGTGGGAGGGGAACAGGGTAGCAGCAGGCTAGTAGCACACCAGCAGCAAAAGCAGCAGCAGATGGAGGGGGGAAGAGCTGAGGAGGGGCGGGTAGAGAAACCGACCAGCCCGATCGCTGAATGAGAATCAAAAGTGACGGATGGTGGTTGAGGTGGGGAAGACTTCAGCGGCACACCAAGGTCTTATTGGATATTCTGGCTTCGAAGCTCGGGAACCTTTCCAGATCGTTTGATCCTTTTGCGTTCGTTGGTTGGTTTGAAGTTGCAGCTTGCCGTGGAAGCTGATGCAAACCGCTTAAAGTTGAGAGATTGAGAGATTATCGGATTCCACTCAAGGAGAATTAAGAGCTTGGCTTGTAGAGGAGTAGGAGTAGGTATAATTTAGGATCTCCAGAGACACAATCGACACAGTCTAGGAGTAGAACTGTGACAGTAAAGGATGACAGTGAGACGGAGGAGAGAATTAGAAAATTAGGTGTAGTAGTTGCAGTAAGTAAGTAAGTAGAAGTAGGAGGAAGTAAGAGTGAGTAGTGAAGTCACCAGCTGCAAGCTTTGGGAGGGGCACCACCGCTCAACTTAAATCAAGGGTCGCGTGGGAACTTGCCTGCCGGAGATGAACTAATTCTCTAGGTAATCAACTAACTAGTAGGAATTATTACCTACTAGAATTATCACCTAATGAGAAAAGAAAAAGGGGCAAATACTCAAGATGGTGTGTAGCGCGTTATGGTGGTGGTGGTGGTGCGTGTGTGTGGTGGTGCTACCGTCTACGTGATCTAGAGGGGTCGTTGCAGGAAAAAAAAATAGGGATCACCCAGAGAAAAAAGGAGGGAGGAAAAGACACGAAACCGCGGGAAGCAGTAGCAGCTCGCTCCATAATCATCTTCAGAATACCCTTCGTGCTCAGAGAGCATCTTCGTGGTGGTCTATCACCTGCTTCCTCTACCTCTACCTCTTCCTCTTCCTCTGCATCGAACTCCCCAGCGTATCTGTCTTCGTTTCTTTCCAAGGACTTTACCCACTGTGATGTCTATCAAACAGAGTGGAACTATCCGATGAACATATTGTCAGTGGACTCCTTAACCAGTCGAGCTAATGGCTTCCATTCTCCTTCTAGAACAATTCAACTCCTTAATCAATCGGGTCTCGCGACTAGTAGCCCGTTGATTCCGTCAATAGCGGAGGTGGCCGGGTCAATAGTCTACTCGAACGACCACAAGAGTGGTTAGAAAGAGGAGGGTGAGTGGGGAGAGCCTTGCCTGTGACCTTCCTCTCCTGATCCGAATCTAAAATAAACCGAAACTCACGACGATGAGAAAAAGGAGACGACGGGGCACCGCAAAAGATGGGGAGGTCAATCCTTCAACCGGGAACGGAAATGGCGTCGAAGGTTCGCTTTGGTGGCTAAGGGGCTTCCAGATTTCTTCTAGAAACATGGTAATTCATTGCGCCACCAGAGGGCGGGGATAGCTTTGGCACAAGCAGGAGTTGGGTGGGATCCAATTTGGAGGATGTTGTGCAATAATCGACTTGTGATCAACCCCAACCCATCCCTTTTTTTTTTCGATTTTCTCCTTAATCAGGCGAAGGACACTTCCCAATTTCCATTGAGTTTCTTCTTTTTTATCATCCAGTGTTTACCCATCCATTGCTTCCCCACCGACAGATAGAACATCAACGAGGCCAACATCTCCTCGACGTGCTGCTGGTGGCAAACTTGTTGTCGAAAACGGTGCTGGTTCCCTTCGGATGATCTGCTCGCTGAGGTCATAGCCTGACAAATCGATGCCATTCATTCAATTAGTCTTTGTTGACGTTTGCTCGGGACGGGCCCCTTTTCTGTATTTTGGGTCAATGGATGTCAAGATGCCATCATGAGGGGATTTTTTGAGATTTTGTCTTTCCAGTGTTGCTGCAAGGAAGTCTTTCCCTTCATCGCACAGCCATGAAGGAAACCATGGATGGTGGATTATTGATTCTGGCCGGGCCCTTCTTCTCGATTCCCGTCCCTCCCATCCCATTCCTGACTGAGTTAGACTAGGCGCCGTCACCGTTTTATCTCATTCAGGATCGCCGTTTTTGAGGGAATCATTTTCGGTTTAGTGTGAGAGTCCGTGCTTCCCTTCCCTCCCGAGTCCCGAGTACCATTGACAGAGTGCGATCATGATTCACTGCCTATGTGCATGTATAAGATACCTTCTACATACCTTCTACACACCTACTCACCTATTCATCCACACTGTGCGCAGATTGCCTGCCTGCTTCAATTGAATTGATTGCGCGTTGAATTCTGGGTGCCCTGCAGAATCTGGTCACATCCGAGGAATTGGCTCCGGAATGAATGGTGGTGGGGCCAAGGAGCTTGAGATTTTGGTGACCTTGATTCTTTCTTCCGATAGGGATGCTCAGGGTGCTTTTATCCTTGGTTGTTGTTGTTGTTAAAGTTTTCCCATGAAAGTTTTGATCCCATACAACAGGTGAAAGAATTCGGTTATCGGAATAATCATAATCGGCGGCGGCAGCGCCTTCCCATGCTTGTAACAAAGGTTCTGATGACTGATAAGACACGCCAGCTGTCAGCACGGGCACACACAACTTGGCTGAGTTGTACAGGCGAGGAGATTTGTTCAAGTGTCAGCCAGCACGCATCTAGAACCTGAAGGCGGTGATGGAATACGCGCCAACCACTCTTTGACCCTGCGATAGGGATCCGCCAGGTCCCTTGATGTGCTGTTTCCCCCTGGGTAAGGTCACCAATGAAATTTACCCCAGTGACTAGTTTAGTTGTCTGTGCTTGGGTTTAGGTGTTCAGTGTTCAGTGCTCAGTGGTCACTGATTATTGAAGCCTATGAGTGAATGAGTGAGTGAGTGAGTGAGTGTGTGTGTTAAAATGAAGTGTGTGACTGCTGTTGTTGGGTTGTGGCCGCCACCCCGCTCGCTCCAGGCAATCAGGTCAAATCAATCCAATTCGAATTTCCCAGCCTCCTCAACATCGTCATTTTCTCTCCTCTCCTTCTTCTCTACCCTGTCTACGCCCGTACCTACATAGCAGAACCCCTTCGTGGCTACGCAGGAATTTATCTTTGCTCTCTTTACTCTACTGTGTATTCTTGTTTTATTCTCTGGTCTTTTTATGCCGCTTGACCAATATTGACCTGTCTGAAATATTTACCCCCACTGAAAAAACCCGACAACCTACTATTTTTTCCGCATCCACTTCCTGGGCGCAATTTACCCCCCCCCCCCCCCCCCCCCCCCCCCCCAACCCTCATCTCCACTATAGAAGATGGGGACTTATACGTTTCGATGGTAAGTTACTATTGATCTTACCTTGCGATCAAGAAAATCTCCTTTCTCCAGTGCGAAGCCTGGACCTCCAATGAGCATCTCTTGTGAAGGGTCTATGACAGGTTCTGCCCCGTGCTTCCTACTGCTATTATCCCCGACACTTTCCGGACCCAGCGCCACTGATTTGTGTTCGCTGACCGTTGCGGCCCCTCGCATGGGGATCAAACCAGGCCGTATAATGCAAACGAAGTGTATGTGACGGGGACATTCGATGACTGGGGCAAGACTGTCCGACTGGACCGCAATGGGGAGGTGTTCGAGAAGGAGGTTGAGCTCCCAGCCACAGAGGAGAAGATCCAGTATAAGGTAAGAATTTTTTCCTCCGCTCACTCTCTCTAGCTTTGCCCTGCACGCCCCTGTCCAACCTCTTTCCCCCCCATTTCCCCATTTTCCTATTGTCCCAGAACTCAAGACGGACTGTTCCTTCACCGGGCGGCGGAGGATTACGTGCTGGGCTGATCGTCCTTATCGAGGGACGGGTGATGACGCTCGGTGGGTTGCGCAGAATCGCGCTGACGTCATGGCACGGCCGTCGAGCCCGCCCCGTCACTGGTTTTCAAACTATAAGACTCGCACAATCGTTGGTTTGCGCCATCAGGAGATCCACTAACTGACTTTGTTTCTTTTATTCTCGTGATTAAAGTTCGTCGTCGACGGTATCTGGACCACTGATAATCGCGTCCCCGAAGAAGACGACGGCGACAACAACATCAACAACGTGCTCTACCCCGATCAAATCCAACAACCACCACTACAGAACGGCATGGCCGGTGTAACCCCCGATTCAACCACCGCTGCTTTGGCAGCTGGGGTGCCTAAGGAGTCCAGCAGCAAGACAAATGGCTATCACCCCACCATCTCGTCAGCAGCACCAGGCTCGACAACTGCCAAACTCGGCCAGGAAGTCCCATTGGAACAACGGGCTACTGTGCCAGGATCCTTTCCAATCACTCCCGGGAGCGAGGCTGAACAGTTCTCCGTGAATCCCATCCCTGCATCCAGTGGCATTGGCAACCCGATCAAGTTGGCTCCAGGTGAGAAGGTGCCTGATCCCAGCACTTTCAACCCCAACACCGTTCAGTCCACCGCACGTCTCGACAAGGGTGCGTATGAGCAAGGCGCCAGTCTTTCTCGCACTGAAGATTCGTTGCAGGATGGCAGTGCTTTCTCCCTTCCCCCTGTAACGAAGAACACCATTCCTGAGTCAAGCTTGCCTATGGGCAGTGATGGCGCTCACGATGTCAGAGACCCCGGCTATACGATTCAGTTGGCTGCGCCCACGTCGACAACGGCGGCACTTGCTGCTGCAGTGCCCCTTGAGTCTCAGAAGCAGAAGCAGGCGACCGGTGGTTCTCCCTCCGAGGAGCTTCCAGGCGTGGTCAAGGAGTCCCTCGAGAAGGCCCACCAACATCCCGAATGGGCTGCTAACGAGGAGGTCGTCGAGGAGAAGAAGGAAGTGGAAGAAGAGCTTCAGCAGAAAATCAGCGTGAACAATTCTGTTGGCGCCCCAGCGCCTGCTCTGAGTGCCGCTACTGCGGAGACTGCTCCCCGTGCTACTGGTGCTGAGCCTACGGACCAGCAATCCTCTAACGCGAAGGGACCAGTCGATGGACCAGTGGTGACCACAGGTGTCGATTCTGCGAAGGCTCCAAAGGAATCTGGACCTGGCCCTATCCACGGTGCTTCTTCCTCTGTTCCTGCTGCCGGTGCTGTAGCCACCTCCAACCAACTGTCTCCTAAGGTCTATGACCCAAGTGAGCCAATTGTTACCACGGGCGTCGATTCTGCGAAGACCCCGAAGCAGTCCGGCCCCGGCTCAGCCGAGGACTCTTCTGCCGCTGCCCCTACTGCAGGTGTGACTGGCTCCAGTGCCACCAAGACAGCAGACTCAGCCGTCGATGTCGGATCAACCTCTGCGGCTGGCGATGCTTCAGCTTCCGGCCCTACTGCTGGCATCACGGGCTCCAGCGCGACTAAAACCGCCGACGACTTGGAGACCAACAAACCCTCAGAGCCCAAGCAGCTTGCCGAACCCAGCAAGTCCAACAAGGCGGACGTGGCGTCTACCCCAACTGCTGGTGCTACTGGCGCTAGCGCTACCAAGACGTCCGATTCAACTCCGGCTACCGCAAACACCAACAAGGATGCATCTACGCCCGCTCAGAAGACCGATGCTCCTACCAGCACCAACAACACCACTACTCCCGCCAACAAGACCACCAACAACGCTGCAGCTGGCGCAGCTGCCAATTCCAGCAAGGAAGAGCCGAAGAAAAAGAAGAAGGGATTCTTCTCCCGCCTCAAGGAGAAGTTGAAGCATTGAATACATTAATTAATGACTGAGCTTAGTCAGCCTCTGGATGGGCTGGCTTTTAACTAATGGTGTATAATGGGTGGAAGATTTCTATTTTCGTTCTTCATGCTTCTGTGATTATCGTCTGGATACCTTTTGTGTTGTGTGATTTTCCTTCCATTCGTTCGCTGCCTTAGGTATTTTAGGTAGGCTTATGGTTACGTATCACGAATCAATTCCATGATTTATGCTTTGATGAACATTCCTCACCTTCACTCAGTATAGTCCAATATGAAGTACATCAGATATGATGTTCAAGTGAATATATTATTAATTATGATTAGCATCGCCCATCCACTTCTATCATGAACCCCTCCAACCAACCTCAGCCCTGGGTGAAGCATGATACCTATATCGGTATGGCATTGCTAACGATCCCATTCACCTTGACCGGATACCCCAGCACACTGAATTGAACCGGTTAGCCCACTATTATCTTCCCTCGGAGAGTTCGTCTCAATAGAAGAGGCACATACTCCTTCCCCGTCTTCGTCAAACAACACCCGCAGAAGATCGATGCAGGGTAGCAGACCACCTGTATTGGAGCTTAATTAGAATCTCTATGCGTAGCCTCCCCATCGAACTGACTCTCTCTCTCTCTCCAGATACAACTAGAGCCCAACGATGCGAAGAAGAAAAGGGAGGAGACACATACAGCAGCTACAACCGTACAGATAAATCCTAAGCCCCCACGGAACAGGATCAATCCAGTCAGCGAAACGGAGCCCAAACACCACCGAATTGGTTTTCTGGGACAGGATACGGAGTAGGGATATACCTAAGGTTGGCCCGACGACTTTACAGCGGCAGGGGTTCTGGTCGGTGCCGCATTGGAAGCAGATCGGGAGGATGGGGAAGAAGGGGACGTCGCACATTTTTCTTCGTGGCCTTTATCTTTTGTGTCTGGTGTGGGAGGGAGAGGGGTGGTGCCTGGAGAGACGGGGGATGAGGAAAAGAGGTGGATTGGGTGAGGTTGCGGTGGATGGGGATGCGCTTGGTCGTAAGTATTATTTCTTGTGCTGGCTGTGTACATTACGATACTGGACCTGATTGGCGCGGTTGCAACCTGTGCAGGTTCTAGTTTAGTTAGCCTTGCTTGTGGTGATGCGTTGCTGTGTGTTGTTGCTGCTGCTGCTGCTGTGTGTGGTGCGGTCGTGGTAGTGAGGTAATGCGGAAAGCATGATTCATTATGACGACAGTCTGGGGTTGTTGCATTGAAATCATGGAATTTGAGGTAGCATTGGGTGTATTACCGATTGATTTTGATTTGTATGTGGCAATCAAGCTGTATCTAGTTGGATATTATCTGATTTCGCAGGGCTGTTGTTGAAGAATCGTATTTGTGGTGCTTAGGAGTACTGTACTGTACCTAGTGGTGGTTGCTCTCCGCTAGTCAATGATGTTATTTCCTGGAGGTGGCCGATTTGGACCTTACTGTACCTTGCATGCCCATCCTTCCGAACAATCCGATTGCTAGTCGCAAGTTTGTCTAGTAAGTGTCGTTCTTATGAGTCTTTAGACCTTCTTGTACATGAATGTGTACACACAATGTATAGTATACACACAAGTTGGGACTCCATCCTGGACCGTCAACACTGTGTAGTTAGTAGTTCTACTCCGTACATGCAAAAAAAACCCGCATTCGCCTGCGAGCCATACCTACAACCCTAACGCCTCTCAGGGTCCATGTTGACATGCTAGCATGTTGATTATGGTCGCAAGCCACACCCCACAAAATCGTCTCCCATAGAATCATATCAGGCCCCCCCGCCCCGGAACCACCAGGTACAGCTCCGCGCAGCCGGCTCAACCCCAAACAGAACCACTCTTCACGCAAGTAGATAGCGAGGAAAAGATGCTTAGCATCTGATCAGGTATTCTGGTCTTGCGCGGGCTACTGGTCTCTCTCTCTCTCTCTCTCTCTCTCTCTCTCTCTCTCTCTCATCACAAGCGAGAAAGCGTAGTATACATCAGGCGAAGTTGCGATCCCGTCGACCGTGTGCTTCGCCAGATCAGGTATGTATTGATGCAATTCATGAGACGTCGCTGCATGATCCTGACTTGCAATCTCAAGCTTCTGTAGACTGTATCTGGACCGGTGCAATGTGCATAAATGATGCTTGCCTCAGCACACAGAACAACAAGCAGTTCTAGCAAAGCAGCCATGGATTTAGTGCAGCAGTCTATGCATAGATCCCAGTCATTGATAAAACAGTTACCGTGTCTGAACTGCACAAGGGAGGGAGAACAGGCTGAAGCGGATAATCTCAGTCGATAGGCAACAAACAATCCACACGGATACAATGCCCAAGTCAGCCCCCTCACCCCTCCTGATTTATCTCCGAGGTCACCACATTTGGCCCCCTCCCTCCCCCTCAATCAACAAAACGCACCGTAGTAAGCAACGAACCAACCCGGTCACTCCGCCTCTTTCCCAATCATTACTTCAGTAAAAGAGATTGTGCAACATCCAAGATACCAAAAATAAACACAATTCATTTCCATCTATTCCAGAATGAACTGCGCCTTGCACCTGTAGAGGAAAACCCCCAAAAAATGAAGCCGGAAATCCAGGCACCAGAATTTCCCCAGCGCTTGGCGCGAGGCTTGGCAGCGACCGGTGGTTGGCCCTACAGGGCGCATAAGTTATTATTTGGGACAGAATTGGAGGCAAGAACCGTAGGACCGGTGCAGTTCCCCATGCATTTTTTTTTTCATGTGTATATAAAGGCTTACTCGGGGGTCCATTTTTTCTCCCACATACAATATTCTCACACTCTACCTATTCAAGACATACTTCTCCCGAGTACGGAGTACTGTACCTTGATAGCTAACGATTCCACCCACTCCTCCCGGCCCACGGCTAGACCTACCGAGACGAACCGGTTGATCGGCCTAACAGAGAACAAAGTGATTGGGGATTGATTATTACATCACTCGTCACCCATCGACCCATTTCACGATCGCAAAACCAGCCCTACGCATTTTCTCTCTCCTCTCACCAACAGTCGACAAGACACCTTACACTGCATCACACCGTTACCAGCCAGAGTACAACAGTACATCACATCACATCCATCCATATTTGACCCTCATTTATTTACACATCAAAACCCCTCAACCCACCAGGGAAAAGCATTCCCATCATCCAAGCGATCGGACCCCTCACATCACACCGCAGTCCAGTCCAGTCCGCCTCCCCTTATAAAAAATAAATAAAAAAATGACCGCCCGCCTCACCCCCCTCTTCATCCTCCTGGGCGTCCTCCTCGTCCTCGCCGGCATCGGCTACGTCGCCTACTCCATCGTCCAGGACATCTCGCGCCACACGCGCTCCAAGATGGAAGGCAAGAACGTCCTGGTCACCCGCGAGGGGATGAAGGTGGGCGTCCGCGAGGTCAAGGAGGAGGAGTATGTGGATCGGAGTCAGAGGTTTGTGTTCTTTCCTTTCCTTTCTCCCCGTTCCAACCACCTGGATAGCGTGTTTTTTTCCCCAAAAAGAATCCCCTGGCTAACGAGCTCTTGGTGGTGGCGGCGGCGGACAGCATCCTCGTCAACATGTGGAATCACACCTCGTTCCCCGCGTACAAGAGTCGCTTCTGGGATATGACCAAGCCTACGAATTGGGGGCAGGAGAGTCGGGTCGCCGAAAGTAGTAAGCGGAAGTGACTGACTGCCCTGGCGAGGCGGATGAGGGGTTGGAGGGAGCAGCAGCAGCAGCAGCAGCAGGAAAAGAAGAGGTGCTGTCGTGATTTTTGAGCGAGCAACAACATGAATAACAGCATCGCGGTTTTGTACTCTAAAATGGGTATGCTGTGCTTTACCTTGCCTTGTATTAGGGAAGGGTGGATGATGTATGCATTATGTTGACCCTTGCTACCCTTTCTCGCCCGAAAGGAGGGCAAGGGCGTTAACGAGATATGATCGTTATGATACACTGAGTCGAAGATAACATGAATATTTATTTGGAATTGGCTCTAAACCCCATTCATACCCGCCGTGTAGTCTTTTTGGCCGTCATCCTTCTGCTCGTATTTACATATTCTCATAATAGTCGTAATCCTGGTTCAACTTGTAGAACGGGTCCGGCTTGGGCTCGTTGCTGCCCCCGTACCAGGTCGGCGTCGTCAGCTTCTCCGGGGTGTCCTCCCGCTTGGTGTCGGTGAAGAGGTACTCGAAGGTCTTGGCCCACTGCACCCGGTTGTTGAGCCCGTCCAGGTTCCACAGCTCCTGCAGGAAGTGCAGGATCGAGGTGTGGGTGTACGCCGAGTTGTTAGCGTAGCTTGTCCCTTGGTCGTGGATCAGGTGGTTGGCGGGGACCCATGGGGAGATGAGGAACGCGGGGACACTATCGTTATTCCTCCGAGTTAGCCAACTCACAGTGGTAATGAGGGGATGAAGGAGGACTGTAAAAGGTGGGCTTACCGAACACCCAATCGAGTGTAATCGTAGGTTACGTTGTGGCCGTCCGACACGCCGGAGAAAGTAATGCCATCCTCGGGCTGGGGAATATTGACAGGGGTGGGGACGTGGTCGGCGAAACCACCGTGTTCGTCGAAGTTGAGGACAATCAGACTAAATCGAATTGTCGCTGTCAGTGCTGGGAAGGCCATGGAAGATAATTGGGGTCCTTACACATTGTCCCAGTACTTCGACCTGCGCACCGCATCGTACAGATGCTTGATCAGCTGCTCGCCCGAGGCCATGTTGCTGGTCGGGTGCATGGAGTCGATGGTGCAGCACTCCGGGTTGTAGTAGGAGAACTGCGGGAGAGTGCCCTCCTCAAGGTCACGGTAGAACTGGTCGGAGTGAACCAGGCGGTCCATGGCATTGTCTTGCACCCACTAGAGAGCGGTAAGTATGCGAATATGAAGTGACTGCGGGAAAATAGCATTACCTTGTACATGAAAGCATCGACAATGTCGGTCTCGTAGTACTGGAAGAAGACATAAGCTTAGTTGATGTCCATGTACACATCGGACGGTTATAGCTCACGTTCTTCCAAGTGATATTCTTCTGACTGAGCGACTCGAAGATTGAGGTGGCACACGTGGTACCCGTGTAGTTGGCATACCATCCAGCAGATTGGTAAGTGTTATCCACCATACCACAGGTGGAGCCCGAAGTAGCAAACTGACGGTTGGGGTTGGTAGGGCCAGGGTGCTCCGCGTGCTGTTGCCCGTTTAGTACATCTAGACAGGCAAGACGCTTTGCAGAAGACTCACATAGCTATCCCAGAAGGCGAAGTTCTGGGCAACTTCCGCCAGAGTCGCCGTTTTCTTCTGGTCGTACGCCTTGATGACGAAGCTGGATTCACCGGGCGTAGCACTGTACTTCTCCGACTGACGCTCAATGAATCCACCCATGTTGGGAACATCATCCTTGGTGACGTTCCACTTGCGGAAGATCTCGTAGGTGACACCCGCGAAATTGTGGTCCGGGTCAGTCAGGGGTACCTCGGTCTCAAATGGGGCCGCGCAGACGTTCAGAGGTTCACCCCAGACCGTCCAGTTGGGGTTCGTGTACTCGTTGCAGTAGTCGATGTTGCGCAAGTTGTCAATGTCCGGGTGAAAGTCCCAGTAGCCCGCAATGTTGTCGAAGGAGTGGTTCTCCAACATCAGGTAGATAACATGTTTGATCTGCCCCCCAAGTCAATCAGATGGCTGCAGGAGACTCAGGAAAACCGGGAGCAAAGGTCCAAACCTACATTGGAGCGAACTTGATCCCACTGTGCACTGTTCCGCCTGTGGGGAACCGCGGTGGCCAGAGTAGCCAAAGCTGAGATCGTAGCTACGCTCAACTTCATCTTTGCTTGCGTTCAGTGTCTGCGGCTGCTCTTCGCCCAGCTTCGTCTTGGCTCTTCGGATTCCAGTTCCTATCTTTTCCTGCCAGGGGGAGCAGCGAGGTGCGATATTTATCTTCTTTCTCGCCCCTCTTCTCCCCTCACCACCCCCTAAATTCCCACGAGGCAGAAAGTAGCAGCGCATGCCGGCTGCTTCGGCACACACCGACATCCTGCGGAGATAGGCAGGTCCACACGCGACATTATTCGAGCAAGTCGTGCCGGTTTGTCCCAGGAACAGGATTTTTCCTTCTCTTTCTTTTCAGTTGCGATGATTGTTGAGAATGACCATGGCCAATGGCACGGGACAATGGACTGCACGCTGTGGAGTTGATTGCTAGCTCGCGTGAGACAGTCCACATTCGCAACTAGAATGAGGAGATAGATAGGTATGGTCCGGATGCGCTCCGCTGCAGTTGGAGAATGAGGGGGATGGCCGTGAGAGTCGACACAGGCGTGGGACAGCACAGAACCGTGCAGTTGGAGGTCGCGATTGCGAGATGTGCATCAGCTGCTCAATTGATTGGTCTCGATCACGGGAGGAGAAGACTGGGAGGACGACTCTAGCCCGGTTCAATGCCCCGCTTGCAAGGAACGGACGGGTTGAAGAGGGTGAAGAGGGTCAAGAATGTGCGTGCTTAGTGGGTAGTAGTACAGCAATTGGTCCTCTGCAGCGCGCATCGAGGGCAGCGTGATTGCAGCGTGATTGCAGCGTGCTTGTTTATTGCATTAGAACTGCATGCGACTTGACTCGATGGATGGATGGATGGATGGATGGATGGATGTGGTCTAGAAGAGTGCACCTGGCAGTGGAAGAAGTGGTCCTAGTAGATCCACTTTAGACCGTCGATTAGGAAATAGTCGAGTGTGATAGGCTAGAGTGGTCCAAGCTTCAGGTACTCCGCAGCCCCAGTGGGTCGAAGACTGCATTGTCCCGGGGGTCGAGGCCAATCAGAACTGCACGTGCCATCCCCGCGACTGCAGATGACCGCCAGACTGTGAGGCACGTTGTCCCTCACTCTCCTTCCATAGGCCTTCTCATACCGGCACATGGCCGCCGATACTCCTAGTAGGTAACCAGGCACCTTGCCTACTACAGATGCTCGCTGAATGTGAGTGGAAGATGAGCATGATAATGGGCACGAGGGGTATTCTTCCTTCAGCTTGTTAGACATGCTCTTTTCCTCTTTTCCCCTCAGCTTCGACTGACGCCTGTCGCTCAAACCATATCTATGACCGACGGGCCCCGGCCGGACGTTTAATCTCGCCAGAGCTCACTCTGATCCATAGGATATTACATTGCATTGCCTTGATTTACTCCCCTATCGCTCACTTTTCGGAGCTGGACCACAAAAATTTCCTTTTCTTCGTCTCTTGCCCACCTTCCAAGTTCAGCAAAGACCCGGCGACTATCCTCTCCTTGTGGATATATTAATACCGACCTCTGTCACACCGGCCACAATCTATCACATCAGATCTCCAGCATTGATTCAATTCGAAGCGAACTTTCTCTGCCCTCAGACAGACGCACACACACAGCAAAGATGTCTATCTCCTCAATCAAAGGCTTGCTATCCAGCTACTCCCCCGTCTCCGAATTCTCCCCAGAGCATGACCTGGAAAAAGAATATCCTCTCTCCCTGCGACACGAGAGCGATAGCGAGTCCACAGCCGGCTCAAGCAGCTCAGTATGTCGGGAAGGAGCGGAGAAGAAAGAGTCCAAACTCATCGACGGACGCATCGTCTCCGACGCCATTATCGGTCTCTCCGACGGCATGACGGTGCCATTCGCCCTCACCGCCGGTTTATCAGCGCTGGGTGACACTAAGGTGGTCGTTTTTGGCGGCATGGCCGAGCTCATTGCAGGCGCTATCTCCATGGGGCTGGGCGGTTACTTGGGTGCAAAGAGTGAGGAGTAAGTAATGTACCCACTTTTTTTTTTGGTGATTTACTTCCCGTCAATGTGTGAGGGGGCGAAAGGGGCGGGGAGGAGGCGATTGAAGCGGGGTTCGATGTGCGTCGAAAAGATAAGACCACCAAAAAAAAAAGCATCAAGCTAACATTTGGGTCTATCCCTTTTTCTTCTTGACAGGGAGTCTTATCGCGCAACATTGAAAGAGACCAAAAAAGAAATCCAGAATGACCCCGCCTCAGTGACTGACACCATTGCCGATGTCTTTGCGCCTTATGATCTCCCTTCCGAATTGGTGGGGGAGCTCACGCGACACCTCTCCACCTCCCCCATGCTCCCTTCCTTTCTCATGAATTTTCATCATACCGTCCAGGAGCCGTCGGGGTCACGGGCCTGGGTGTGTGCCCTGACCATTGCCTTAGGGTACTTCATCGGCGGGTTTGTGCCGCTCCTCCCGTACTTCTTTGTCGGACCCCATGGCGCCTTCTATGCCCTGCAGTGGTCGATCGCCACGATGGTGGTCGCATTGTTCCTGTTCGGATACGGCAAGACGTGCTTTGTGAGTGGGTGGAAGGGATCCAGGAACATTCGGCGAGGACTTATCGGAGGCTTGCAGATGGTTCTGGTCGGAGGAGTTGCGGCCGGGTCAGCGATGGGACTGGTGAAGGGGTTCCAGATGCTGGCAGACGCTCATCAGGGACAACATGATCACCAATGATTCCTCTCTCTTTCTGTCGGCGTGATACTTCTGTCTTTCTTTTCCTTGGGCGTTCAAGCGGGCTACAAAATGGGCGGATTTCAACATGCATAGGATGATATCGGGTTATGGCTGACTGACTGTAGATTCCATAGATGGGTTATGGCATTGGTCAGTATGGACTTTGATAGTAGAGTACACCGAGTACATAGCTCTTGTGATTAGAATGAACAAATAAAGGAGATTGACAACTCTGGTCACATATGGCATGCCAAGTGCAATGTAAGCCCGCACCAGCACAGCTTGCAAGGCACCGAGTAAGAAAAAAAAGGCAATGCACCGTACCTGAAAGCACTAGCCCTCTGGTCGAAATGAAGCTTCTAACCTGTTCCACATCACTTCCACAATACAATACTCACTCACGGAATTCTCAATGACTACCTAGGTACTGTACCGTACACATCGCATAACTCCGACGAACCACCCCCCAAACCATGCGCAGCCAGTCCAATGACAGCCCACAGAGGACCCGTCAGGCTACCTTCGTACACACCGAGCATGACATTCTTCAACGCTTGGCCTCGGCTGTGCCAACAGAGCGTACCACCCAGCAAGTGTGAAACTAGGTATGTACATACATTCCAGCCCGTCACGAAACGAGGGTGCACTGCCACAAGCCGGCGCCTCAAAAATGAGCCTCACGCCCCCCGGCCCCTTCCAGCCTTGCCAGGAATTCTGGCCGGCGATCAGGTCTAGGAGAATGTGGGGTAGGAAAGGTATTCGGCGGAATTGTACGAGTATGGAGTACCACGTATATGTATGTGGGCTTGGGGCTTGGTATGTGATTACTGGATGTGTTGGGCGGTGTGGATCTATGATTGTCTTTTGCGAGTGGACTTGTGGGAGGGGGGTGGGGGGGGGGGGCAGTCACTGCTGCTGTTGCTGCTAGTATACTTAATTTTTTCCATTGAATGACAATCAAAACAGGGAGGGGGTAGGGGGATGCGAAATTGTCTGTATGGATGGAGAGATCAAACCTTCACAACACATAAACTGACGAACCTTATACTTGTACCAATGCACAATGCAGATCAATGTCTTGAGTTCATTTTGACTTCTGCATTGTGATATGCACAAGGAGGTGATCTTCGAGAGCGATACAGAGAGAGAGAGAGAAGGTTAAATGAGGGTTTATGCAACATGCTGGAGGACCCCCCTCCCCCCCCCCTTCTTTCGGCCGGCAAAGCTGGGCCGAGGACAAGCGAGAAATGGCAGTGGGATTCAATAGCTAAACATTCAAACAAAGCGTTACTGCAGGGCAATGCGGTATGACCTCATTGTTCTGATGGGTCTGAAGTATGTACACTAGTTACTGATTGCCCGACGGGCACGAGGGCATCAGGTGATCGAGCGAGCTGCAGCTTTTGTCTTGTTCTTGCATGATGAAGCCCCATGCAATAATGCATGGGGCACCCCCATAACTACTCATACGAGTACTAATAAGTGTATGTGACTCCTGCTGTGGCAAGCGGTGAGGTCGAGAGCAGTAAAACGTAACCAACAGATTCGACATCCGCGATGCTGCTGTCACTTGGAGATCTTGTTGTAGGGGGATCTACCATTGATGTCAATCATGAACAACGAGTCGAGATTCTAGAAGGAAAGAAGGACGACCTGGAGAGGCGCAACGATCCGAATCCGGGATCGATCCATGCTGTTTTGTGGCTCTCCCGCTCTGGAGTGGGTTTTCTGCCCCGTCACTACCGTCACTAACTACTCGATGATGTCCGATGATGTCGATGACCCTCGCTCTCTCATCAGTCTCTCACTTCCCCGTATTCTGCTTCTTGGTTCCGCCCCGAAAGCAACCGTCCATGATGCAACGAGTTTGAGTCTGGTACAGTACCCTGTTACTGTACCTCTGGTTCGTTACGAGAAAGAGGTACGAGTAATTCCAGGCTTGCAAAAGGGATGAAATTACATGCTATAACTATGAGTAGTATGCGATCGGCTTTCCAAGCCACAACGTTGTCCTGCTTGGCCCAAGCTCTCTCTGCTGACCTTCAACACAGCCCAGTACCCACCACCACCACCACCCCGTCCCCATCGAATCCACTCTTCATGCCAACAGGCAACAATAGTCAAGGGCTCGGCATCGTTACCTACGGAGTATTAGATTTGCTAGGATCAAACATGCCCCTCTCCCTTCTTCTGTGGTGCATGCAGACGAACGAAAGGGGGGAGGGGAGGGGAGGAGCGTGAGCAAAACGAATACGAGGGAAACCCCCCAAGGATCATCTCCCGTAGAACCACGTTTTGATGATCCGACGCATTGTATAGTACAATCTCCCGTAGGTAAGGCGCAGCAGCAGCAGCAGCAGCAACAACATCGGCTCCGTTAATTTTGATCGAACATACCGGTCCGAAATTTGCTCCAGTGTAAGCCCCAGCTCATCTAGTGTAAATGTAGTACGGAGTAGGTTGTTGGGGGTTGTGTAATGCTCCCGTACGACGGAGATTCGAGGCTGATGGATGCTCAAGCAGTGCTGCCTGTTGAGGCTGGGGGAGAAAGAAATGATAGTCGGTTTGGACTGCAGGATTTCCCTTCTTCACCCTTTAATTTCAATTTCAAAGAAAGCAACAAACACCACGCGTAACCGTCGTCAGCCACTTTTGTTCTATTCAGTAAGCAATACACAAGAATAGATAGATGGAGGATGATGGGGAATACTGCATCTGGCTAGGTAGACCCAGAAAGCATTGCCTGTTGGCGCCTGAGCAGTTTGCCTATTCCAGGTGACTGGGACTTGTACCAGCCCCGGTCGGAATCGCGAGAATCAGCCGAAATGTACTGGACCATTAAGTAAGCGGATCGGGAAATCGTCCGCATGAGGCAGAGAGCCTGGGGAGAGAGAGAGAGAGTTGCAGTCCGATCGTGCGCCCCCCAGTCACAACGTTGCGATGAGGAGCAGCAACAGCAGCAGCAGTAGCAGCTGTAGCCACAGCAGCTGTGGCACTAAAGCCAGGGCAGGCACAACTCATTATGATTAATTTGGGGCGGAAGTCATGATGACGCTGCCTTGCCCATATACAACACAGCCCAACTAAGTCTAAGTCAGGGTCAATGCAGCGCAGACCCTCCAATCTGCTGATCCAGCTGCTATGAGCTTGAACAACTAAAGCAGCCATCACAAACACGATAGTTTCAAATCAGGCGCGTGCTTGGGTGCATTAATGCTCTCGGATGCAAGAATGATCACGGCAAGCCGCACGACCGGACGAGGTGATCATTCGAGAGACCTGGGAAGGGAAAGGGAACAGGAATTGGTATGTATCGTATACACGCTGTACCGTACCAGACCGTAATCCACCGGGCTCAGAAGAGCAACTTCCGTTTCGCTCCATCCCGCTTGCTCTCGTGTGGTGAGTGTTCAACTAGAGGAGACTAAGTGTCTAATAATTCGTGACTAGACTGTTGCTTAAACACTCTAGACCTGCATATCATTTCTCCAGCCCTCGACCCTTTTGTTGCCATGTTGCCTAATTCCAATTCATAGATCGAAATCAGGGGAAGGAGAAAAGGCTGTTTGTTGCTCAGGGGCGGGCTGCGAATTGTGATATTCAGGAGGATTGGGGATTTTGTTGTGCAATCAACCAATCCTTCTGTTTTGTCCTTTCCCCAGCTTTGGAGAGGCTCAATGCGACCAGGGAAAACGCAACAAAAGCTGTCATCTGGGTTTGATGCACCTGGCGCGTGGTCAAATCTGACAGGCGACTGTTTCGAGTTGAATGGGCGGAAGTGGCTGGGAAAGAGACAAGAGGTGCAGTTTTCTTGCTGCTTCGCTCTGGTACTAGGTATTTAGCTGTCATCTCGTCGTCTCGTTGGCTGATCGTCATAAAACCACCCCATCACATACATGTACCTATCAATCTGGACGCTGCGGCGGCTATTGTCCGAGCTGAGCCCTCGTTAACTTACTGCAAGAGGTAAGCAATACGACCGCGGATTCTCTATCCATCACATTGTGCCCTGGGCCTGTCGCGGGAGCACCGGCGGTTAGGTCCTCCGATCGTTATCCATCAGATTAACCAGCCGGTTATCCGCCTCCTAAGATCGTGCTTGTCGTTATGTAGGGTCCATCAGCATCTACATATATCATCAACCGAGGCCTTGCGGTGAGAGGAGAGACTTTTGTCAACATCTTTTTGGGTCCGGATGCCGGATTGCCGGGGCCCGATCCATCTGGTGCCTGATTATTAGACACATGTGGATGGGGGAAGGGTGGGATAATCCTCGGGCCTCAACAAACATACGAGGAAATAATCAATAAATCAATAATGATCAGTAATTATGCGCCAAGCGGAACAATTGTGACCAACCAGACTGACCGCAGGCGGAATCGGTGAATTTCTTTGACCGATTTGTGAGACCGTTGTGGATTAAGCGAAATTGGAGATGGGAGATCCACTGCTTCCTGTTGGTCGGCCGTGAATCTATGGGGACCACTGGGTTGGGCGCATCGCGGAGGAGGTGAGAATGGCTGGGTTTGTTGTTCTTGTTGTTCTTGAAGCAAAGCAAAATGCTTCTTTACTTCTATCTGAGACCTACAGATCGGAGTCAGACCATCGTCAGTACTCCGTAGAAGGGACCAGAGTCAGAGTTATAGTAGTGTCTAACTGTCGCATACCTGTCTGCGCACAGCTCTCCTACTGCACCGCGTCAACTTCTTCTCCGCATGCTCATTTTATATTGAATTGGATGGTTGTGAAGATGACGAGCGACTATTCAGGAACCGGAATCAATTAGGTAGCTTTGGTCGAGGCGTGCTGTGGTGGTGCTGTGGTGGTGTAAGCCCGCCCCGATCCGTAGTTCGGTATTTGCGGTCTCCGTCTTCCGAGCAGAAATTTTCTGCGTTGATTTTTTTTTTCTCTTTCCTTTTTGGAATAGGCAGCGACCCTGGTTTCTCAGGCACTTCCGAGGCTGACCACCGAAACTAAACACTAAAGGGGTATGGGCGGTAAAATTAAACGCCTTGAAAGTGTTAGGACACGGCCAGTGGTGACGACATGATACGGGGCCAAACTGGTAATACGAGTACGACATTACTGCCTTACGGCGTACCCGTCGTGGTCCGTCGCCCCGTCCAAGTCCCAGTCCCAGTCCCAGTCCCAGTCCCAGTCTCACCTTCACTCGCTCGCTCGCTCACTCAGTACTACTAGTACTACTCATCCCCAAAGCAAAACCACCTGCAAAATCCTCAGATTCCCGTCTCATTGTTTCCTCCTCTTCCTTTCTCCTCTTCTCTTCCTCTTTACCACAACCCTTCTCTGCCTCTCTTCCTATTCACCTATTGTCTCTCTCCTACTCTCTCCTCCGTTTATCCTCCCATCCCTCCGGTTCGTCGGCCATCTTTGCGCCCCTCGCGACTAATCTCCTCGTTCTCGGTCCACTGTCTCTCTATCGCCCTTACTGTTCGTCCGCCTTGCGTCAGAGAAGCCCTTGCCAACGTGACCTCCCCGAACATCCTCGTTTGGCCGCTGGAGACCGGAGCCCGCGCTCCCCACGTCGTTGCTATAACTCAATTTCAATTCTCCGCTTGTCGGAGCAAACCAGCAGCGATCGAAACGTTCTGTTCCAGGGTCCCTTCTCCCTTCGACTCCTGTCTGTCACGTTGACGTCGAGACAACACCACGGCATCCCCTCCCCTTTCCCGTCAGCTTCGCCTCGAACCTCTATCCTTTACTTGCGCCTTGGTCTCTGGCAACTTCGCTAGACGAACACAGAAGAGATCCATTCGGCCATTCCACAGAGTCTCTTCGTTCCGAGACTAGCCGCCGAGATGAATAGTTCCCTTCCTTCGTGGAAGGACCGCACGCAGAACCAGTTCGGCAAGCTTCAGATCCAAGTACCATGGCGCTCTATACAATTGCTGGTCCCGCATCGCATGCGACGGAAGATTCGTTCGAAGCTGCGCAGCAGGCTTTCTCCGACCTCATCGATTTCAACACTGCAGACCTCCTTCTCGCCCGTCGATACCCTACGGTCACTGCAAAGCCATCGGTGGACACTATATGACTTCCAGTATTTGCTCTTGCTGATCATCGGGATCTTCTCCCTCAGCATGATGGGTGCCCCCGGCCCCTTGGCCAAAACAGCCGTCTTCACGCTACTCCTGATCTCGCTGCTGCTCCCGATCACCCGCCAATTCTTTCTTCCTTTCCTGCCCATCGCGGGTTGGCTTATCTTCTTCTACGCCTGCCAGTAAGTGCACCTACAGGTCTTGGCCCTGCATCTGGCACCACCAGACGGCGAACAATGACTGACTTTTCCCGCTATAGGTTCATTCCAAGTGATTGGCGCCCTGCGATCTGGGTCCGCGTGCTTCCGGCCCTGGAGAATATCTTATATGGGGCAAACATTAGCAACATTCTGTCTGCTCACCAGAATGTTGTTCTTGATGTGCTTGCATGGATTCCCTACGGCCTGTGCCACTACGGTGCGCCGTTCGTCTGCTCGCTCATCATGTTCATCTTCGGTCCCCCGGGCACCGTTCCACTTTTCGCCCGTACCTTTGGTTACATCAGCATGACTGCAGTTGCTATTCAGCTCTTCTTCCCATGCTCTCCTCCGTGGTACGAGAACTTGTACGGTCTGGCACCGGCCGATTACTCGATGCCCGGTAACCCTGCTGGTCTCGCCCGCATCGACAAGCTCCTTGGAATCGACCTGTACACTTCGGGCTTCAGACAATCTCCCGTCGTGTTCGGCGCCTTTCCCTCTCTGCACGCGGCGGACTCAACGTTGGCCGCTTTGTTCATGAGCCATGTTTTCCCCCGCTTGAAGCCTTTGTTCGTCACCTATACTCTGTGGATGTGGTGGGCGACGATGTACTTGTCGCACCACTATGCAGTGGACTTGGTTGGTGGTGGTCTGCTGGCCACGGTCGCGTTCTACTTCGCCAAGACCCGATTTCTCCCGCGCGTCCAGAGCGATAAGACCTACCGCTGGGATTACGACTACATCGAGATCGGTGACTCAGCTCGCGCATATGGATACGACCTGGCTAGTTTCGATGGCGACTTCAATCTCGACAGCGATGAATGGACGGTTGGATCCTCATCCTCCGTCTCTTCTGGCTCCCTGAGCCCTGTCGATGACCATTACACTTGGGAGGGAGAGTCTCTGGCCTCCCCGGTCACCGACATTGAAGCCGGAAGACATGTTATCAGCCCTTGATAAGCTCTCGTCTGGACTTCTCGCAAACCTCACACTGCATATAGCATTCGCTTCTTGCATCTATTTAACGATTGGCGTTCTAACATTTGACGACATGCTGGGTTTATTGCATTGAGCCAATTTCGACACATACATCTTTAATACCGACCGCCTTGCTTCAGCCCTCGCCGGGCTTTTCAGTCAGTGTTCAATCGAACTCTCGTCTGACTGAAAGTGTGGGGAGTCATCACCCGATGACTTCTCTTTCCGCCTCACTGTACCATCACCGCAATAATTTGGCTGCGTAATGAATTCCTCCAGCCTACTATCGGAGCTCCGTCGATAATCTTAATACGGAAGGCCCAAGGCGACCTCTCTTCGGACCGCGCTGGGGTCTTACCTGCGACGCTCGCTTTGGGGAGCCTTTCTGGGATTTCTCAGAACGCCCCCATTCGCTTCGACCTCACTTTTTGTCATTCGCTGTTCGTCAGCTGGTCGAGCTTTACCTTTATTTCACCTTCCGCTCGGCCAGGTACATAGACTTTTATCAATTCGTGTCGATCGCTCACACCATTGGCGCCTGGGTTTTGAGACCATTCAATGAAAGAAAAGTTGATTGGAGGCGCTCTCACTCGCTTCCCCGTTTGCACTTGATTCGCTATGCATCACAAAGGATGCAACGCTGTTTAATGACCCTTTTTTTGCATTGGCATATAGACAGAGGGGCTATGACAAAACCTCTTGCTCTCAGGCCGTTGCCACTGCCCTGAGACACATGTTGTCTGTTGTATGAGGAGAGAGGACCTGTTTGGTTTTATTTTCCAGGTTGGATTGGCAAGGAGAACCCCTCGACGCAAGGAAAATTGTCGCGAGGGCCTGCATATATGGTGGCGGAGAATTATCACTTTCTATTTTTCGTCTGTGCCCGCTTTCGTCCTCACGTGGGAGGTGAAAAAACTGCTATGCTTCTTTCATGCTGCTGTGGAGGAGGAAGAAACAACTTGCATAATTCCAGTGAAGCCAGTCCAAGTCCTGACGCAACACACATACACGCGCACATTTTCCCTACCCCTGCTCTCACACTATTTTAAAAACTCCCTTCAACCTCATCCTCATCCTCATGGGGCGTCTGAGTATGTGTCAGTGCGTCAGCAAAGGGTTTACTGAGAATCAAAACAAGAATTTTGTTACCCCTCTGCAGTTCCAGCACGAGCTTCAGTTGCCAGGCATTATTAATTATAATTATTTTCAAACCAGGCAGTGTTATGATTTATGAAAGAAACCCACTTCAAACCAAACTTTGTGTTTATATTGTATATCAAACCAAAACTTGCTTTCCCCTTTGGATTGAATCATTCTCCGTATGTATCTGTGTGAGTGCTTGTTTGGGTATGTACGTCTATACCACTGGTGTTGGAGTCTCTTATAGACAATACTTTTCATAGCTCCTTGAAAATCTATGGTCGGGCACCAGGGGCACGGACCGGCCAAGTATCTCCCTTCACCCACCAACCTCATAAGGGAATAATACTAGATAATAATGCTGCATAATTCATGGGATGTCATTGTACATATCTCATCATTTTTTTTCTGGGATTTCCTTCTTTTCCCTATCATGGAGTCATGGAAATAAGGGCAGCCTTCTTTGATGCATTATAAAATAGATTCAGAAATGTGTATAATGCAGTGTATGAATAATCCGATTGATGTCGGTTATTTGATGCTTGGGGAGTGTGTTTCGTAGTAGATAACTAAGATCTCATGACGGGAAAAGGAAAAGAAAAGAAAAGAAAAATCAGTAGACGCTTCCTCTGATGCTTTGGTCTTCGCGGCGTTGGGCTTCTAGGGTGTCGTGTTCGTCCTCGACTTCGGGGTTCATGGGAGTAGTATCAGTATGGTCATTAGGGTCGTCTGCGTGCTCGTGCTCGGGTTCGTTAGTCTGATTACTGCCTTCGTGGACGTGCTGAGACTGGTCCGCCTGGCAGGTTGCGCATTGCTCGGAGAAATACTCGTCATGGTCTTCGTCGTCGTTGTCGTCATCGTGGTTGTCGGGTTGTTGCTGATGCGGCTGCAGTTGATGTTGGGTGAGGATGTTGGCTACGCGCTTCGCTTGGATGGCTCGACGACCGCTGGAGGTGGTGGAATGATGAGGATGGCGGTGGTAATTGTGAGAACGGGTGCGACGAGGTCGATCGCTCTGTCGGCTGCTGCTCTCGTCGTCGCCGTCGTTGCCGAGATCCTGAGATGGTTTGCGAGAGGGGTCCGGACGATGGCTGTGGTGGTGATGGTGTTGGTGGGGATAGAGGTAATTGGAAGTGGAGGCGGAGCGCGGACGGGCTTCTGGAGCCGACTGGGTGGGTTCATGCTGGTGCTCATGGCTCGGGTGGTGGTGATGGTGGTGGTGGTGGTGGTGGTGGTGCTGATATTCGTGTTTCTCATCCCGCTCGTCCTCAGAGGGCGCAAGGCTGTTCGCTCCGCTCAGGGAGCCTCCGCCGTCACGGCCGACCAGGTGGATGTAAGCGTAGGTGGAGCGGGGTGGGTGAAGGAGGTGGTCTTCGCTGTCGCGATGGAAGTGCCGGAGGTCTGGCCGGCGCGGGACTGGATTTGAGCTGGGGCTGGGGCTGGAGCGGGTTGATGAGGGGAATGGTTGGTCGGATGATTGACTTGTGTCAGTCAAGGCAATGGCTTTGGTTCGTATGGGCAGTGCCTTTTCCAAGGTCGCGCTTGAGACCTCGAGTTCTAGTTGCGTGCCATGGAACTCGTACTTCGGCGAAGGAGCAGGATGTGTCCTCTCTAAAGGGCGAACGTCCCTTGATCGATCTCCAAGTGCTGGCTCGGGGGCTGCGATCATATGTGGTTCTCCATGTGTGGCCGAATCTTTCGAGGTTGTAGTTGGAGAAGCATCGTGGTCAGCTTTAGTCTTGTCGGAGTTGTCCTTGGGATCGCTTGTCTTCCTGGAGACGGGGGATGAAGTGTCCACGTGAAGCTTGGGCTGTTCTGATCCGTGTGCTCGAGCTGAACGCAAGGAGTTTCCTCTTCGAATTCCGTGATTACACCCCTCAGGACAGCCACCCCACTTGCGTCTAACCGGTACCGACGTTGTCTCCGACGGCGTTGCGGGCTGTGCAGGGCTGAGACCTTTCGCTGCACGTTCGTGTTGCCGTTCCAGCTCTTTTTCCTTGCGCAGATCGGACCAAGTCCGGAGCTGATTTTGCAGGACATATTTACCATTGTCTGGATTGAGTTTCAAGATAACGAACTCGCAATGGTTGATGTTCCGTAGATCCTCAAAGTATTCCACGCTCCAATGGTACCATTTCATGAGAAAGACTCTCGTCATCAAGCCATGCGTAACCAGCACGCAGACACTAGCAAAGTCGTCCTCTCCGAACAGGCGCCAAAGCGATTCGTTGAACCCACTGACACGGTCGTAGGCGTCCGCGGCAGACTCACCGTTGGGTATCCGGTAGAAGAAGTGTCCATAATCAGCTCTTTCCAGCCACATTCGTTCCATCTCGGCCGAACAAGGCTGGAAATTGCCAAAGTCCTGCTCGCGCAACCGAGGCTCCTCATAGACCTTAATTGTATGCCGCGGGAACGGGGATGGGGATGGCGAGTCCGAAGTCAAGGACTGAAGAATGCCCTCCGTGGTTTCACGTGTGCGACGATAGGGAGATGTGAAGAAGTGTATCGTGTCATCTGGTCGGAGGAGGGCGCGTAATTTGCTTCCTGCTTCTAGAGCCTGGCGATGTCCTTCCGGGGTCAGTTTAACCCGATGGTCCGGGATGGTCTGATGAATCTCGCGGTTCTTGTTCCCTTCTGATTGAGCATGTCGGATCAAGATGATCATCTGTGAAACAGGTGAGCGACCGAAGTGTGGGATCGCCATCGAGGGGCTGTGATACTTACCCGCGGCTTGCCCATGGTTGTTGTTTTGGCATGCGGTGGTGTGGTGTACAATTGATGTGGGGATACGAGGCGAGGTACAGGACAATCGCAGCAGACTGTAACGGCGGGTAGTGAAACAAAAAAAAAATGCACCAACTGACTGGTCAATTTCCCGAGAATCTCGTGGCTTGCGAATCGATGTAGGTTTGTCTTTCGAGAATCGATCGATGGGAGAATCTAGAAAATGAGTTGTTGAGGAGAACGAGGATTTGCAAATGCGGCGGGACCATTGGAGGAACCTGGGGATTGCCTGATCAAGTTAGCGCAGTCCAGTGATGTCAGTGCCCTGGTTAGTCAGCAACGGCCAGCTCAGGTACAATTCATCATTGTATACTAGAACATGGCCCCAGCTACTAGATATTCTACAGCTTCCTTGGATCTTGGTCTTGATCTTCTCGGAGCTTATGAGAGTGTAAAGCTCACGAAATTATCGATTCTCATGTCTTAGTCATTCAATCAGCAAGCAACTCATTGCTTGATGTCATTTTGATCATCATCATCCTCCTCATACTCCGTACAGGGTTTATCTTTTCTTTTTTAATTGGCGCTTTTTCTATGTATCAGTTGACATTGAGTTCGCGTCAGACTTCGTAGACATTTAGCATCGTAGAATACAGTCATCTTTATTCACCATTGCGTCTGAAAGAATGCCAGAGGTGACTCCATTGAGGGACTATAAATTGCGCGAGGAATCCGAATTTCTTGCTTGCTTGCCCTCTTCCACCCAGATTGCAGGAGCATGATTGTGGTAAGTATTTAATCCCATTCCAGTTCTCTCCCGTTTCCGGGAAGGACGACACTATGTGGGGAACAGTGTGGCAGACAGTCCCTCCATCATGGATACTACACCTATAGTAAGGTATGTATCCTCCCCGCAACAGACTAAGCCTGGGCTGGCCAGTGACCCGCCAAGGCGGCATGCCGTGCCAATCCGTTCCCTCCGTCGCAAACCACTTACAAAGCTGGCCAGTTTCTCCTGTCTAGGTGACTTAGCTTCACTGTTTCAATTTCACAGACTCTCTCACAACTCTCCTTCCTTTCTTCGTCTCTAGGATCGGGTGAAAGCAGTTATGACCGATTATCTTTACGAGCTCCTGGCTCCTCAGCTGGGCCCAACCACCAATGCTCCTTCCGATCTTCGCTCCCCGGAGCACAATCCCACCACAGCCCAATACCTCAATCGTCTACCAACCCTCTCCCTTCAAGCATTACAGACGACAGAGCCTCAATCCTTAACGCAGTCCTCCCACTCGACCCTTTTGTCCCTCCAAGCGCTCTCCAACCGTTCTCACAAAGCCTTCGTGACCTCCGCGGACCATTTGTCCCACCTTCGCACAACTATCCCCCAGTTGACCCGCGACGCCCAAGCACTACGAGATTCAATCCCCAAACTCGACGAGGAAGCAGTTCTATTCTCTTCGAAATATAGCCGAGCAACCGAGAATGTATCCCTCGAGCGACGGAAGAAAGTTATGCAATTGGCAAGAAATGTGGACCGACTCTCGGACATTTTGGAGCTGCCAACCTTGCTTTCTACAGCCGTGTCATCCGCCGCGGCAAGCTCAGGTGGTACAGGGAGCTCGGCCTCGACCACATACTCGACTGCACTGGATCTCTACGCGCACATCAAGAGACTACAGACTTTGTATCCGGATTCCCCTCTCATCAAAGACGTGGTCATGCAGGCCGATGAAGCGATGAAGGACATGACTTCCAATCTACTTGCTGGGCTTCGGATGCAGAACCTGCGGCTAGCCGCGGCAATGAGGACCGTTGGCTGGCTGCGGCGAGTGGCGCCCGAGTTGGAAAACCTATACAATGACGGAGGGGCTACTTCCGGTGAGGGTGCCTTGGGTGCAGTGTTTTTGATCTGTAGACTGGCAAATCTGGTGTCAATGCTGGAAGCCCTGGATCCTTTGCGAGAGTTGGCCGACCAGGAGACGCAGCGCAGACTTCACAAGACCGACAAACAAAACAGTGCGACCGGCACTTGGTCAGATGGTCACCAGACGGAGAAATACTTGAAACGATATATTGAGATTTTCCGCGAACAAAGTTTCGCCATTGTCTCCTTATACAAGAACATTTTCTCGTCCGACCAGTCCGAGTCTGAATTGGCCGTTGCCGGTCTACGTGGAATCGATAGCCGAGTCAAGGCGGTAGCCTCGAAGTCAGCCCGTGCAGAAATCCCCTTTCAACGTCTTCCGTCCGCCTTGGCCACTTTTCCCATGCAGCTGGTCAAATTACTCGCGGATGCGTTGCGCACGTATCTTCCTAATGTTCGCGACAAGAGCTCGCGCGAAAGTCTCTTGACCCAGGTCCTGTATTGTGCAGCCAGCCTTGGCCGACTTGGGGGCGATTTTGGAATGATCCTTACGGAGTTGGGAGACGAGCAGGACGAAGACGAAGACGATGATGATGATGATGATGATGATGATTTAGCCTACGAATGGGAGGAGGTGACACGGAAACACCGAGCCTTGGCAGGGCGGTTGGAGCAGCTGACTGGGGGTGGTACAACCACAGGGCCTTCTTCCAAAGGGAACTTGCGAGTAGCATCGCCAGCTTAGTGAGGGACTGGGGCGACTGAACAGCAGAGTGACAAAGAGCGTACTGTAAGGAAATTGCCAGCAAAGCTGCCAACAAACAAACACACAAACAACACACAAACAAACAAAACCAACAAATCGGCCATTGTCAGTGTCAGTGTCAGTGTCATTAAAGGTGAAGAAGGGATGATGAGCGTCTTTTGTTCCTCAATAAGGGAAGTCAGGACACCCGGGGATCGCTAACCCGATAAGGCATGGCATCCGCCGTCCAACACTGTCTGGACCATCCATCCATCCATCCATCCATCCATCCATCCGTCATCCTCCCTTCCTCGCTTCCTCGCTCCCTCACTCTCCCTCCTCTCTCTTGTCTCCCCCATCCCTTTCGACAACCTTCAGACCACTCTTCCTCATTGACTCTATACGCCTCTTGTCACCTCCGAACCCCCCTGACGCTTCTCTTCGAGACTCCTTCTTTGCGACCGGTGCTGGTTTCCGGTCACTGATCTATCCTTCTCCCCCCCGCGCTGCTGCCGCCGCCGTCGCCGTCTCCGTCTGTTGTGACGTTCTCCCTTGCATACCGTGCCACTGATTATAGCCTCCTGAGCAATGAAAATATTTTTCTTGACTGCGTGAAGAAAGACCATCATTTACAGAAACTTGCGACCTTCATTTCACCACCCCTCCTCCTGTGACCCCGATCCCCGATGGCTGCCCCCGCTCTCTCCACCAGCGGGTTGATCGATCCAACAAAACAAGCCGAGTATCCTATTGTGCTGGGTGACAGGCTCGCTGGCAAGGGCGCATCAGGCTCCCAGCTAGTCAACATTCAATATAACTACAAAACCAAATCTGCGACCGCCCGATCTAAAATCTCTCGATCAAGGCAGTCTCGGGATCGTTACAATCTGACGATCACGGATAAAGCACCAAATGCCGAGCAGAATGTGCTGACCTACACCTATCAAGGCAGTGTAGATCCGGCACAAGCCGCGCTGGAATCTCGTGAACATAATCTTGTCCTGGTATTTGACGCCAATCGGAAAGTGTTCGTACTAGAACCAGTAACGACACAGCTCAACTTTAATCTTCGGTCAGCCCCAGCGAAGTCACACAAGCAGGTCCTTGAACAATATGAGCAACTACGAACGTTGCAGGAGGAAGACCATGGTTCGGGTGACGATCGGGCGTCTGACAATGCCAGTGGTAATGATGACGGCCCGGCGGATGACAACAACCCTTTTGATTTTCGTCATTTTCTTCCAAAGGAGAACGCCGATGACGACAAATCTGCTTCAGATACCAGTGTGGGCAAAGCTGCGACACCATTGATGTCTGCTGTCAAACCCACTCCGAGTCCCAAGCCCGTGCCGGACAAGCAGAAGCAGCGGGAACCACTGCTCCGGAAAAAGGAGCGTGCAGAGGCTGTCAGGCTCCCGAAGTCCACACCGACAAAAGCACCCCCGAAGTCTCCGGCACGAATCGAACGCAAGGGAACCGACCGGAAGGTCGTTAAAGAGGATGACGTGCGGTTGAGCACAGCGAAGCCCCCGCCGGCTGAAACTGGCTTGGGATTGGTCTCGTCCCAGGTAACTGAGCCTTCGCCGGGGTCAAATATCATCATCGACGGTGACTTGATTATCGAAATGGGCTCGCCGCGGCCCTCGAGAATTGACACGACCTACTTCTCCGATACGCACACACCGGCCAGTGATGATCACGAGGAGGAAGATGATGAAGATGTTGACCATCTCCGACTTCCTTCACCAGCCCGCCACGGGAAAGCGCCTGCAGTTCGCGAGCCTGTCTCTGCGCCGCTCGCGGATGAAGATGAGCTGGATGACGATGATGCCCTAGCCGCTGAGATGGAGGCGGCCTTTGAAGAAAGTGCGCGGGAGGAAGAAGAGGCACGTAGCCACCAGTCGCAGCCACCATACTCGTCACATCTGTACCACGCACCTAGTGAGGATGAGAGCGAGGTCAGCGAGGAAGAGTAATACTGTCCCTTTTACGACTCTTGTTTATTAACCTGTATTTCACTCTTGTAACAAGTCTACATGCATGTAAGCAGGGCGCATTGTGGAGTTTACACTGTTTGATGTTTGACATTGAGCCCCAGCCCAGCGGGGGCGGACATTGATGGCAATAGATATAATACCAGCTGTTGCACCGTATTTGAATTGAAAAGTGCCTTGAGGACTGAATGACACAACCTGTCAGTTTTATAGCATATTGGTATATTTGGTATATTTATGACAACTGTAGCACTGAGAAAACCGATTGTGAGAGTAACAAATAATAGTCCGAATGCCGGTTCTACGCGGCGGCCGATCTAGATCGGAACAACTGAATGATCCGGGCCGCATCGTCATTGGGCCAAGTGCAAGTCAAGAAAAACCACCGCTCTAGAAAGGAGCTTGACCGGTTCCTCCGGCAATAATCGACGACACCAACGAGTTTCTCACGATTTACAGCTCAGTCCATCGCACTCAGCCGCTACGAAACTTACCCTTTTTCTTCATAACGCTTACTGTCGCGACTCGTGGACTAACACGCGTGGTGCGACTGGCCTCCCGATTCTCGGCATCCGATGCGATGAAGAGTCACCCGCGGGCCATGGTTGAAACGACTCGATAAACCTCCAGGCGACGAGACAAAGTGGCTCACTGTCGCCAGTGGGCTACATTAAGGGTGCGCCTTCATTTACTGCCCGGCTCCTTCGACAGTTTTCAAGTGGGGTGACTGAAGAACACTCGATCGGAACTTTACCCAAGCCTGCCTTCGCGTGCGGATTCGGGCTCTCGGGGTCGATCTTCTCTCACGTTGTGTACAGTTCTTCCACCTTCGACTCCTTCGGGATAAACTTTGCCCGCACTAGCGTCGCTTTGTGCTTCGAGGGAATTGACCCTTACGGATAAAGCTCATATGCACACGATGGCCTCTCCACGCGGCCACCGTCCGGGTCCCAGGCCTGTTCCTGCGCCTTCGAATACCGTCCTCCTCGCGACCCAAGCTCAGTGGCTCTTCACCGATGAAGAGCTCACACGAACGCCGTCACAGCTCGATGGGATGAAGATGGAGGCGGAAAATACCTCCCGCAGCAAGGGCGTGAATTTCATCTCCCAGGTGGGTATCATGCTCAAGCTGCCGCAACTCACGCTTGCGACGGCCGCCGTCTACCTCCATCGTTTCTTCATGCGATACAGTATGGTCGATCTACCGCAACGACCCGGAATGCACCCCTACCCCATCGCTGCTACGGCACTGTTCCTGGCTACGAAAGTCGATGAAAATGTGCGGAGGATGAAGGAGCTTGTGGTTGCTTGCTGTCGGGTAGCCCAGAAGCAGCCGAATCTGGTGGTTGACGAGCAGTCCAAAGAGTTTTGGAAATGGCGCGACACGATCCTCGTCAACGAGGATACCCTACTGGAGGCGCTGTGCTTCGACCTGCAGCTGGAAGAGCCGTATCGCATCCTTTACGAATTCCTGCTGTTCTTCAACGTGGCCGATAACAAACAGATGCGCAATGCGTCATGGGCCTTTGTCAATGATTCGATGTTTACCGTCCTGTGCCTACAGTTCACCGCTCGCAACATCGCCGCCGCCGCGCTGTACGCCGCTGCCAAGCATTGCGACGTCGGGTTTGAAGACGACGAACTCGGCCGGCCCTGGTGGGAGCAAATCGATGTGGACATCCACGAGGTGCGTCGTACGGTCACAAGAATGGCACAATTATATGAGCACAATGCCTTGCAAAGAAATACGTACTATCTGTCCGCCCCCACCGCGTCAGACGAGGGTGCTGAGAAGACCAGGATCCCGCGCGCGGGCGGTACGACAGAGCCCGCGCCAGGAACAGACCCCGTCAATGGGCGCAAGCGGTCCAGGGAGCCCGAAGAGCAGACTCACGACCGCACCCTGCACGAATCGACTACGTCGCGCGACCACGAGCCAGCTAGACAGAATGGTACACGGTCGCCGAAGCGACAGCGGAGGGAAGCGGAAGGCGTGGTGGCCGAGAGAGGCCCTGCGCATGAATCCTCGACTGTCCTCCACTCTAATGGAGGGCCACCGTCATCCCAAGACCGACACCACGGCAACGGTCACGTTCCTGCGGGACAACTCCCGCCGCCTCACCATCACTCACAATCACGCCATCCGCATCCTCTGCCCCCTGCCCCTCGACCGTTCCCTCGCCGTGATAGCGCCAGCCGGGGAAGTAAGCCGGGGCAACCGGTGGATCCGATCCAGCAACGGATCGACGAGATTGTACAACAGAACATGTCCTCCCACGGGTCTCCGAGCTCTGCTAGATCTGAGCGACGGCCAATAGACCGTCATCGAAGCGACTGGGACGTAGAATCAGACGAGCGCAGGCGACGCCCGTCTGCTGGTGGCAGGAAGCCATCCTACGAAGAGCATTCGAACCACTCCCGTGCACCACCTCCACCTGCTCCTCCACCTCCTCCTCCGCCACCTCCTCCGGAAGAAGCCCGGCCACCGTCACCGGAACCAACGAAAGCTGTTGAAAATGATGATGAGGGCGGAGGGAGTGAGGAGGGCGAGCTTTGATGGGCGGAGCTTTGCTTTTCTTTACTTGTTGCTTTTTTTTTATGAGAACTCATAGATATCTATTATGCGCTGGAAGTTGCTGCACTGTATATAGTGCAACCCTGACGGAACCGGAAGGAACCCCCGCAGTTCGAGCAGAATCGTGGTCTTTGTTTTTTTGTTGGTTCTTCGATGGGCTAGCATTGCTCATTCATTGCTACTTCGCTTGGCTTGGCGCTGTGTTGGTTGTATGGAGAGAGGCGAAGGGATTGAGGATGAGAGGGACATTTTGTACTATACCTTTTGCTTAGACTTGAATCATCTTTTTCGAGTGTTGTATGGGTGGTTCAATTGAGATGGCGGCGCCATATTGATGATTAGAGCATCTCTAAATTGTAGCATGGATCCTGTGCCAGAGCACTGCTCTTGATATCCCTTATTTCGTGCCTATACTCTTAGATCCGGTTACTGATCAAAAGCTCGTTCCGTCGCACTACAGTGCACGTTGTGTTCACGTTGTGTCCATTCTCAGACTTCAAATGGAGGTGCGTTTTATTTCATCGGCAAGCAATAGCTATCTACTGAGTGATTTATGTCTCATCCCAGATCTCAATCTCCTGCACCCCGACCTCCATGGTCCAGTCGCCCCTCCACTCCCTCGCCCGGTACCCTCCTCTCTTCGCAACCACATGCCTCACGCTCATTCTCGATAGATTCTGGTCCAGCACAAACTGCACGCCTTTTCCTGCCTTCCAAAGACTGACTGCTTCGTCTGCTCATCTAGTCGATACCCCGGCCGCGCCACTTCTGACAAATCTCCGCGGAACACATCCTGCACGGGACTCAACTCGAATAACTGACACGATGCTGCCGCACCCTCCATCTCCGCCCAGGGCAGATGGAATCCAGATACCGCTCGCAGTCCGGACTGCGTGCACCGTCCCGCTACCAGGACCACGGTTAGGTCCCCGTCATTGTCTAGGTCGGCTGCCAGCGTCTCTGCCGTTTCGTGTTTCTCGGTGGTGGGGTACGTCTTGCGCAACGCAAGTGCCTCGAACGCCACCGGCTCTGCAAAGATCAAACCCATCTGCGCTAGAATGGGGCGTGTCACAATCTTGCTGGGTGGGGGAGTGACTGGAGGATATCCTCCTGCTGGGCTGGAGGTTGATAGAGCGGGAACAGTGGTGTCTCCAAGCTGGTCAAGAAGAGTGGCTATCCCATAAAAATCAGCATGTATCTTTAACCTCCCTCCGCCCCCCGGCCAAAGCCCATGTTCTCCAAGCCACAAGGTAGAAGCAGGGAATAACTGGTGAGGGCGTCGAGGGTGGTGTCTGGGGTTGGAGGCATTTCGTCCGGCTTTGAATTGGGGAGTTGATTCGAAACTGAGAATGGCGAGAGAGTGTGTGGATAGACAAGATAGAAGAAATTTCAAGGTGGTGATACATGCCTAAAGTCGCGCGCCTGGAGCGAGTTCACTATTCTAATTAGGATCAGGCTCGTTGTTTCTCTGCCATCGTCCGTCAACAATCGCAGCTCCGATCTAGAGCAAGATCCTCTATTTTGTCGGTCCCTGCTTCAAATATCCAGACTAATCATCAGCACGACCATCCTTGCAAGCTCTAGCCCCCCAGCCAACACCGACCCCAAACCCTAACCTGTGCTGATTCGGCCCCCCTGGAATATCAACCACAACAACCAGGATAAAACGAAACAGCCCCCATGCTCAAATTCCCCAGGAGCATTTCTTCCAGGACCACAATGCCCGCATCCTTCATTTCCGTGATTCCGTCTAGACCAACACAGTGTGGTATAAAAAGGCGGACCCCCCCCCCTTTTCCTCAGACCACCTCACATCCCCCACCACCCAAATACCAAAAAGCCATCATCCACTCTTTTATTTCCTCAGAATCCACCGCACTCATTCAACGCCCGGCGAAAGAAACAAAAAGCATGAGACTCATCACCATCGTCTCTCTTCTCGCGGCCACCCTCGCCACGGGGGTGACATCCACCCCGGTCCCGGTCCCGGTCCCCAATGCATCCCCTGACCACGGCGGCTCCATCCAACCCATCAACCTAGGCACCAGATCGGTGCACAACGTCGACGTCCTTCGCAAGCTTCCGGGTCCCAATGCCCGCTCCTGATCCCGATCCATCGCTGGGTATTTCCGAGAGAGACCCATCTACCCATACCAAGGAAGTTGGGACTGGGAAGTGCTGTCACCGCCAACGATCTCGAGGTTTGGGGTGTAGATCATCGCTGAAACGGATGAGGAAAAAAAGGTGGGGGCGTTGGCGGGCAAGACTAAGGAGTATTTATGCGGGGGAGGGTCAGGAGGCAGGCGGCAAGTGTTTAGGGGAAGAAGGGGAACGTTCAAGGGTTTTAGGGTAGGGCTCTGGGGACTTGGGGGCAATGAGAGGGCCAAATCCCTTTTTCAACGGTGTACTGTATTAGATGATGACTGTTTGTTAGTGCTGGTTATCGAAATTGTCGCGCTGGCTATGCGCACCCATCAGAGGCAAGGTCTGTTCGACCAGAAGCATGGCATTGGGGTATATAGGTGTCCCGTGGTTTTAGGGCATAGATGTCGTCTTCTGGCTTTTCTCTTCGTCCATGGTACAGGTCTATAGGTTGCGGATGGAAGATGGGGTGCATGTTTGGGGTTTTTGTTTCTATTCAATCTATCACATCCGTAACGTGCCAGGTGCAATGATTCGAAATACACATATACGCAGACAAAAGAAAAAATATATTAGACATCTGAAGAGGCCTGTCTAATGGGAAAGAGTTTCAACAGTCCCCAGGGCTGTTACAAGTGTGTATAAACTTACCTTTCCATATACCCTTCCACCTCGAATCCACTCTGCCTCCTAACCCAAGCAGTCCAGACCGGTGGTCAACGTCTAGCATCCACCGGTGCATGCGCTGTCCCGTCGCCCGATCGCTGCACAGTAACATGGATCTGACTCGTCCGCCAGATCCCCCGCCGCAAGTCCGCGGCATCCGCCTCTTCACTGTCTTGGTCATGGGGGATAGTGTCCAGCGGCAACTCCGACTCCGACGGGAGACGCTTGGCCCCCGGGGGCTTGAGCTTTGGGGTGGTCGACAGCTTGAAGGCGGATGCGCCGGAATATGGATGCGAGGTGTGGCTCAGGCTGTCGGAGCGGTAGCCTTTCGATTCGAAGGCTTTGCGGAAGAAGGGCCGGAGCGTGGGGATGCAGGCCGCCACGATGACGACGTTCTGCTCGATGCTGTGTATCCAGTCAGACAGGTCAGCTTTCTTTTTGGAGGATTGAGGAACAAAAAACGTACAGGCCCCAGACGACTAGCGGTACTACATTATACACTGAACAGATTCCATGTTAGTCACAAGGATGAACTGACTACTGGCAAGGAGGCCGCAACGTACGTGGATCCGTCCGATCAGTAAACAGATGCAGATAGGTGGCCTTGATGATGGTCACGATCGCCGAGAGCAGCGTCAGCCCCATCATGATGCACACCCCCACCTTGGTCGCGGTTCGCATCTGCAGCTTCCAGAAGACGCGGATGGGCACCACGGCCAGGACGATATCCGTCATGGTGGTGTAGGCGCTGACCCAGTAGGAGAAGTCGTCGAAGACGCTGGCGTCCCAGCATTGGCCCTCGCGGGCGGCGTCCCACAGTTTCTGGGTGGGGCGGCACTGGAAGAAGACGATGAAGACGGAGACCATGGCGAAGACGACCTGCATCGTCACCATGGCGTAGAGACAGCGCGTGCGCAGCGGATTCGGGTCGAGGAGGTGGCTGACGAGGATGGCGATGGAGATGTTGGGGAAGCTGAAGGCGCCTGCATTCAACCGCTGCATCAGTTATCAAGAACTATGACCGGAAGTAAGCGGATGGAATTTGAGGCGTACCGATGTTGAATGCTGCGATCATGTTAACTAGGCATGGAACACCAAGCAAGGACACTCACGGAATGCTATGATCTGCCATTTGGCCGTTTGGACATATCGGTCAGTGCCATGGTCGGCAATCACCGCGGCCGTATGGCGACCGAGCCCTAAGGTGACCGCGTAGGAGACAAATGCCGCCGCGATGATGCTGAGGCCCTGCAGTCCAGTATCCCCCTGGTCAGCGAAAGTCTGTTCGTCTATCCATTCCCCATACTCTACCAACTTGCTAGGTGAATCACCATGGAAAAGAAGATGAAGAAGTCATCCCATCCCAAGCTCTTCGCCACATGTCCTCGAGCAAAAAGCTTCAACGCGACCACGGCAATGGCTGTGCCAGTGAACACCCATGCGACCGCATTGATCTCGCCGGCTCGACTTTGACTGAAATCCACATCCGTGTCGAATGAAGCCATTCAGACTGCCTCGAATGCTGCAATGTTGAAGGCGTCCGCCGGTCAAGTGGCCCAAGCACGAGAGATGGGCCGGTTTTCTCCTCGGTCTCGACGAACAGGCATTGGCGAGATGGGGACCCCCCCGGCAGTTTGGGCCAGAAACGCACGATATAAGGAGGGCAGAAGTTTCCGGGAAAATAACTCCTCTGGCACCAGCGTCATTAGTCGTAATTGTTCGGCGACGCCACGGCCTCTCTAGCGGCCCTCGGTAAGCGTCAGAGGATCGATTCGACGAACGATATTACGATTTAGGAGCATTAGTACCATGGAGCCAAGATGTCACGGCCAGTGTTTTAGGGTTTTCGCGGAGATGGCGGGAAGTGGAGCGGGAACGAGTCTCCATATCTCAGATCTCCGACGTTTCCAGCTTGTTCACTCCTCCACCGTTGAGTTTGAATACAAGCTTGGGCCTTTCGTTGTTGATGGAGGCAATGTGGAACGCGAGATGGTGTGCAATTCGCAGTATCCTCTCTTCAGTGTGGGTAGAATAATATCTCGAGGCAGCAATGGGGCGGGACAAGCCCCGCGTGGCTCGCCGTCGAAGGAGCGCTAACAACGCGTTAACCCTCTTAGTTTGACGGCGGTGCCTTCGCTACTACAAAGTGGCATGACGGACTTCCTACGGAGATGGTCTTAGCAGCATGTCCCAGGAGGCCAGCTGTCTCTAGCAGACGCAGACACCCTTGTCTCGCTCCATGTGCGCATATGCACCTCGGGTTTCGTCCTATCTTATGTCCTGTACGTACAGTACCTACCTGCAGCAGGATCCTTGTCTACCACGGGGACACTGCAGGGATCTTTCGTCCTTCGAGGACTAAGACTTTACTGCATAAGTCTGCCCCTATCACTCAGTTCCTCCGACACAGAAGAGACTGGGGTCGAAGACGGATTGACGACTGCATGAACAAGGCGAAAGCCACCCAGCCTCGTCTCGAGCAAACACACGTGTTGAGATACAGACAGACGGTTTCCATCCACTTCTCCATGGGCTAGAATGTGACTAGCTTGCACTGAACATGGCACCAGTCTATCCTCCGGCTACCCCTCACCGAAAAAAGAAAAGACATATGAAGCCCTGGACGCCCCCATGAGCCCCTCAGTGCGTTTCTCTCTGTATTCCACTCCCACCTTGTCACCAAAATCATGACGAATCCATCTGTTTCCACTATCTTGGAAGACTTGGCCGCAGCAGGCAAGGCCTATAACCAGGCCGAGCCTGGCTCCCGAGAAGCCCTCATTGATCGCAGCCGTGCGCTGGTGGCCGCGCTGGAGATGCCCAGTGAATTTATTCAACGCAGCTTCTGGGCCGAGGTATGAGCATCATCCCAGTATCATTCCCCGTGATCTACTCACCTGCTAATTCACACGCTTGCGACAACGACAGCCCGCCATGTCCGCCGTCATCCGCATCGCCGTGGACGTCCAACTATTCCAGCTACTCCGCGACGCAGGGGAGGCGGGCCTGAGCCCGTCCGAGCTGGCCGACAAGACGGGCGTCGAAGTCGTGCTCCTGCAGCGGTTGACGCGCCACCTGGTGGCGATGTACCTGATCAGCTTCCATGACGGCGCCTTCCACGGCACGGCGCTGAGCGACCAGCTCGCGGCGGACAACTACCAAGACAGCATCTCCTTCTGCTACGACACGGCGCGCCCGTCCTTCAACAACTTCCCCGCCTTCTTCCAGAACACCCACTACCGATCCCCGACCGTGGGGAGTCTGGACGGGCCCTTCCAGCGCGCCCATCACACCGCGCTCCACTTCTTCGACTGGCTGGTGGCCAACCCGCCCAACCTGCCGCACTTCGACTCCTTCATGAGCGCCTACCGCGCCGGCAAGCCCAACTGGTGCGACCCGGGCTTCTACCCCGTCGCCGACCGCCTGATCGCCGGCTTCGAGCCCAGCAGCAGCAGCAGCGACGCCAGCGACGCCGACGACGCCGAAGGCGTTCTCCTCGTCGACGTTGGGGGCGGCCGAGGCCACGACGTAACCATCTTCACGCAGCAATATCCGACGCACCCGGGGCGAGTCATCCTGCAGGACCGCGAGCCCGTGATCGCCGCCTTAGCTCCTGCCACCACCACCACCACCAGCCCGAAACCCACATTCACCGCGCAGGCCCACGACTTCTTCACGCCGCAGCCCATCGCCGGGGCGCGCGCCTACTTCCTGCACTCGATCCTGCACGACTGGGACGACGAGCGCGGGGTGCAGATCCTGCGGAACCTGGTGCCCGCGCTGCGCCGCGGCTACTCGCGGGTGCTGCTGAACGAGATCGTGGTCAGCGAGGAGCGGCCGACGCTCGCGGCCACGAGCATGGATCTGATGATGCTGGCGCACTTCGCCGTGCGCGAGCGCACCGAGCGCGAGTGGCGCGCCATCCTGCTCCGGGCGGGGCTTCGCGTCGTGGAGATCTACACCTACCCCGGGGTGGCGGAGAGTTTGATTGAGGCGGAGTTGGTGGCTTGATGTCTCAGGATCTTGATGCTTTTAGCGTGTTGTTTTTTGTTCTGTGGGCCAGGCACAGAGGTCGGTCGGTCAGTCAGACAGTCAGTCAGACATGGGGGTTGAAGTTAGCTGAGCTGAGCTGTGTGATTCGATTGCAGCGGCAAAGAGCTAAACTAAACCAGCTACAACCTCGTTTCCACGATTCCAACCTCTCTTGACTTTCTATTTTGATAGTTAGATGAGAGATCGTCGGTGAGGACAGTATACTACAGTACAGTACACAGTAACTAACTACAGTCCGGCCGGTCGAAATTCTAGATTCTTTGATTTCTTTAAGATAAATTTATATCTTCTTCCCTCCCTTTCCTTCACTACTGTTGTGACTGGATTGTTCAGATCAAATAACCCGGCGGAGTAGCTCTTTATATCTCCACAACCCCGGTTCGTAGAGTTAAACTGCTCATTGTCTAGTATGGGATAGAGGAATGGGGTCGATGGTTCAGAGCTATACTGTACTATACTATACTAACTATACTACACTACACTACACTACACTACACCCGCTGCAAGCGCACCAGTTCAAATCATGAGATCTATGCTGTGTCTTTTAGTCTCCGGCATTCGATATCAAACTTCCCTCAGACCCTCCTCTCCAACTTGAAAAATAAAAACATGGGAGTCAGTGGAAACCGTCATGATATTCTGCTTTGAATACATGTACAGAACTCAAAGGGGCTGATGTGGGGGGTTGAGGTTGAGGTTGTATTTCCACATGATGCTGGATGCTCCTTGGATGCTGGACAAAAGGGAATGCCAAGCTGATATAGTAGTAGTCGATTCGGTAAACTACTTTCAAGGTTGCTGAAAAGGGCCGTTCAGTGGGGGGAGGAATAATGGTCTGCTGGGCGATGTAGAGGTCACTGCAGGCTACATCATCTACTCAAGCCACGGGAGTCATAACTACGTATCTGCTTGAGCACGCACAGCTGTTGGTATAAAACACTTCACAGGGCGGTTTGGAAGTCAGACTTGTCGGTCATCGGCTTGGCTGCTACCGTTGCTGTAGATTCATTGAGCTATTGTTCGAACTGAAGAATATATCAATCATGAAAGCTATGCAATCTACTAGTCACGCGGGAAAAAAACACTATCTATCCGCTGATCACACCCCAATCGCCTTGTCTAGCAAACTGCTCGGCGCCACGAAACTAAACCCGCCGAACGGATTACTCTCGCCCAGCCCCAGCGAGACCGGCGGCACCGCCGCCTGAGACGCCTTGTAGTGTTCATCAAACCCATGCACAATCGGGCTGAGCGGCAGCTGCGTGAAGTCCACCGAGAAGTTCTCCGCCAGCGCCGGGTCCGTCACCACGGGCACGATGGGCGGAGTCACCTCGCGCCGCTCCAGGGCCTTCCAGTCGATCTTGCGGAAGAAGCGGTGGTTCTTGATCGTCTGCAGATCCTTGGGCATGTGGTACCCCAGCCGCTTGGCGGGTTCCTTGCGGAGGAGGCGCGTCAGCAGGTCCTTGGCGTCCGGGCCCAGGAAGTAGGGCAGGGCCAGTTTCTGCTTGAGGATCTTCTCCTGCAGCTTGGCATTGTTGTTTGCCTTGAAGGGCGGGGATCCCGTGAGCAGATCATAACCCAAGGCGCCGAGGGACCACCAGTCGCAGGCCTTGCCGTAGGATTTGCCCTGGATGACCTCCGGGGCCATGTACTCGATGGTCCCCAGCGACGAGTTGCAGCGGTCGTCATCGCTGACGGCGATCTTGCTCAGCCCGAAATCCGTCAGCAGCAGGTGCCCTTCCTTGTCGAGCAGGCAGTTCTCCGGCTTGAGGTCCCGGTAGATCACCCCGACCGTCTGGTGCAGGTGTTCCAGCGCCAGCACCATCTCCGCCATGTAGAAGGCGGCCGCGTCTTCGTCGAACATGCGCTCCATGGCCAGGTGGTGAAATAGCTCGCCGCCTTCGGCGTACTCCAGGATCAGGTACAGCTTCTCGTGGTCCTGGAACGCGTAGAACAGCTTGACCACGAACGGGTGGCGGTTGACGCTCTCCAGGATCATGCGCTCCGTCTTGGTCTGCTCCACCAGCTTCTTGTGCACGGTGATCGACGCCTTGCGGAACTGCTTTTGTGCATACAGCTTGCCCGTCAGGACGTGGCGCACCAGCAGCACGGTCCCGAAGGATCCCTTGCCCAAGCAGAGCAGCGGCTCGAAATCGTCAGACGCCATCTTGCGACACAGCTGCTGAGTGCGCACATCGCGCCCGTTCGACGCTTCCTGAGACTTTTCCTCAGCTACCGCATCGGCGCTGACGTAGTCATGCTCCAGAGGCACCTCGTAGCTGGTCAGGACTTCCGTCTGGTCACTGTCCGAGCAGACGCTGGCATTGCTAGGCGTCTCCGCGCGGGTCCCCTGGCCGGACAGGCTCATAGAATCCAGCTGCAGTTTCAGGGCGCTCACTCCACAACCGGTGGCAGGTTGGACCAACGGGCTGCTGGGGCCGGTCCCCGTTGGCGCACGGGGACGGGGACGGGAGCTCGGCGCGCGCGAACTGCAGGCCGAGCGGTCCGAGTCCTCATCGCCCGAGCCGCGAGGGGTGAACCCACGCACGGTCGAGATGGCTGGAGCCACCGCGTGAGCAGCGGCCGCCTGCTTTTTCTTCTTCTTGCGACGGTCCGCCTTCCCAGCCAAGAACTTCCCATTCAAATCCGGGGCAGGGAAGGGTTTGGTGCCATTGACCGCCGCGGGAGGCATCATTGCGACCTTCCGCTCAGGACTACGGGCACTGATCCGGAAGCCGGTTTCTTGGCCATCGTTCATGGTAGTGTCCGCACGAGAGTGCGACATGTCGGCCTGCGGGCTGAAAACATCCGCGACCGAAAGGTCATCCGGTGTCATGGTCGCCGAGAAATCCATTTTTTCTCCCACCAAAAAAGGGCGAGGTACAATTTCGCAAGAGGAGACCGATCACATGCACTCATGCATCGACAATTTCAAAGTACGCTCGTCCACGCGGCAACCTAGTAGTGATCTGAACCAAAAATGGTTAGCATCCATCAGGCATAAGTTAGATGCATATACACAAACACGCATACGCGGGGCTAGGTCAAAACCGGTTTTTGCAGGAGACGCAAGGGGATCAGATTGTAAACTCACCCACACACCAATTGTAGATCGAGGATTCAAAGAACACCGCGCGCGCAACTCTTGTGAAGGAGTAGGTGGCTTGGCAGGAGCCCCTCGAAACTAGCACCAAATTACCGTCCGCCCTTATTCAGGACGGACCCTGGACCCTTAGCCAAGTCACCTCGCCAGCAGTGAAATCGGGCGAACGAGTGGATGACACGGCCTGGGTGCCAGCCAGAGTGGAGCGATATCGCGACACCGTAGACACCGTCGAGGGGGAGAAATCGGGGAAAGCGGGGGAATCGGTAGGGCAGCCAGCGGCGGAGCAGCGGAGATGAGCGGACGACAAAAGCGTGGATGGCGCAGACAGGCACATAGAGATACAGCAGGCTAGGTAGCCAACGAGGCAAGTGAGTTGAGTAAGAGATGAAAAGTGAAATAACACACAACGGATGTGTTTCTAGGTTGTGGGGATCAAATAAAATTCCAGATTCCCTTAAAGAGGGGGGAGATTAAAAGGAGGGAAAGGGAAAGGGAAGGGAAATGGAGGGAAAGTGAAATCAGGCTTAGAAGCCTGAGGAAAGCTGACACTGCGAAACAACCAAGGCCGATGATGCCCGCTGAGCCAATCATCAGCCGCCGGGTGCTAAGCGACTCTAGTCTCCTTCGAGCCAGGGCTGCGTCACGTGCTGCTGTCATTGGTCTCAGTTTCAGGCCTCCGTCTTGCCTATTCAGGTAATTTCACTCAGGCATCCCTCCGAATGACACGGCATGTAGTGTATGTCGCATACAAACCCAAAAGTAGGTTACCTATCATACCTATGGCCCATCTGTAACCAAAAGCACAATTCCATATCCAATGAAATCCTAACATGAGGTACAAAGGTACAATACATCCTTCCTACTCAAAAAATGATTGCGACCGAGTAATTTGAACCCCAGATCGTTCTACAAAGGACAACGCGCTGGGCTTCTGGACCAGCACCGTCACTCGCTCATTACCAAACTCCGTCGTCACAATGCGCGCCACGAAAGTGGCCAGCGCCTCGACAGTCTGGAAACTCGTAGCTTCGACCCGCTAACCCACCCCGACATTAGCAAATGTTCCATTCAGAAAAGACACACCGCAGCAATGAGCTCTGCTTACCTCTGCCACAGCCCGCGTCATGGCCTGATAGGTATTGATCACCGTGGACCCCCAGGGCAGTTGACCGGGGCCCTTGAACTCCAACGAGACGATGACCGCCTGCTTCTCGACTCGCTCGTGGGAGTTGACCCCCAGGATACAGTAGCACCGAATGCCATCGATCCGGAACTCCTCCTCCAGCACCACCGGGCACCGCTCGGCCTCCGCCAGGTTGTCCACCGCAGCCGCCCCGTTCCGCTGCCGGTACCCCCAGACGGTCACACTGCGGTATTTGAGTCCTTCCTCCGCGCGGAGCAGCGCCTTGGGCAATTGCAACGAGACCTCGCACTGTCCGAACACCGCGTCAATGGGCGGCGGGGCGGCGGCGGCGGCAGCCGACGGGTTGCCGAAGATGGCCGCCTGGGCCTGCGCCTGGGAGCCCGCCGACGCACTGCTCCGGCGCCGGGTGTCGTGGTGCTGGTGCACATGGGACATCCGCCGAACGCCGGCGGCGGTCTCGTCGAGGAGGCCCAGCCCGCAGTTCGCGACGATCCCTGCCGTCAGCCGCACGTCCTCCCCGAGCGCAGCCCCCAGCATCTCATCCCGTCGGCTGCCGTCGATGCTGACCAGCTGCTGCGCCGATGCATCGCCCGACTTGCCGATGTTGCGGATATCCTCCTCCAGGCGGCGATAGAGCTTTCCGTAGTCCAGTGATAGAGAGACATCGTCGGCGATGGCGGCGGCGACCGCGGAGGAATAGGATAGGTTCAGCGATGCGGAGCAGGGCTGCGGCTTGCTGGGACGGTGCCATGGGTCCGGGGCCGCAGGAAGCGTCAGCTGGATGTTCTGGAGCCGCACGCTGTCGAGGACCGGCGGACGGGGTGGGATATGGACGTTTACGCGTTGGTTAGCCATGATGCTAGCTGATAGTTGTGCAGAGATCAAAGGATGGATGAGGTGGGAGCGAGTGTGAGAAAGAGACGTTGCGAGCTGAGAGGGAAGCTAGCTCGCAGCGGGTGACCGTCGGGAAGATGCTGAAGCTACCGGAATTCGAGGCCCTGCCGTGACGTCAGCCCACAAGACGTCAAAGTGAATTCAAACACTCGAGGAAAGGTAATTTCAGTAAAATTGTCTCGCACCTATTGTTAATTCAGAGAAGACCCTGTCTAGCTCTCGTGTCAATGCGACAGGCGCAGGGGGAGAAACCAGTAGTCGAGTCATTGGCAAAATAAAGTGGTGGGGGCGCCTCCGTCTTAGCGCGGGGAACTTGCTTTGTTGCTTTGTTGCCTTGCTGCCTTGCTGCCTCCCACGTCTTCTCCCCTCCTACTCCTACTCCTACTCCTACTCCTAAGCTCAAGCTCGCTTCCATTGTTTACTAGCCACTCTAGCAACCACTTCCCTTTCCCTTTTCAAACAGTGTTATTATTCAGTAGATCCAATATACACATACATTTGCCCATGAACCCATGGAGGAGAAGTGAAATTCACATCGTTAGATATTACGTCGCAAAGGGTTGAAGGCCATCCAGGGTCGCGTGCTGCTACATCCCTTGGCTGCGCTGAGGTCGACCAAGAGACCAAGTCGCGCGCGGAACTCGAGAGACCAGCCCAGAGCATAGATCGCCGAATCATTGGGTCATCATACCACGTCCGTTAATGATCAGAAGCGCCTTCGTCTCTTCGTTCGTTATTTTCTTCTTTCTTCGCTGCCGTTCGTCCGCGGTGTACACACATCCGCATGGTATTTTCAGCCGTGTCCGGTCCAGGAGTGTAAGGGCAGGTGACCGGAGTCGGATTATTTTGTAGATCAGAGAGAAACAGAGCGCAAAGGAAAGCAGTTCAAGCAGAGCAAAACAGGTCAATCAGAAAGCACAGTGGGTATCCGCCATGCACTTAGTGAAACACAATCAAATGACAGCAAGCGAGCCCCTACCAGTAGCCGCGGCGTTCGTACGGCATGTACTCACCCCGTGGAGGACTCCGGGGACGGGGGTAGGCTCTGGCTTGCATGTAGGGGTCATCGTAGTGCCGGGGTGGAGGTGGCGGACGAACATCATACGGATCCTCATAGGGTCGACGCGGAGGAGGGTAGTCTTCAATCCGCGGGCGAGGTGGCGTCCGGCGTCCGTACCCATCTCGTTCATAGTATTCCCGCCGCATGGGGATAGGAGATCGTTCCCGGTAATGAGCCCGCGGACTATAGCCACGGGGTGCAGGAAATCGGCGGTCGTATTCCTCCATTGGGGGAAAGCTCCGACGAGGGGATCGCGACCGGTAGGGGTCACGGAAAGAACGGTCTTCCGGGGGAAAGCTTTGGATCTGAGGAGAAATGAATAATGTGAACTGGATGTGGATCTGTCAAGAGTCCTTACATCGGCGATACATGTCACACGAGATCCCTTGAACTCGCGCTGGTCGAGCTTCTCGACGGCAGTTTTCAAGTCGTTGGCGGTCTCAAACTCAACGAACCTTTGTTCATAGTGTTAACGGTAATCCAACGGGGCGTCCAGGGGAAAGAGAATGCGACGCACCCTCTGCCAAGCTCACGGCCGGTCTCGGAGTATACCACATCAAGGCCAGACTGGCGGGCAAAGTCTTTCAGATCCTAGAGTACGAATTGGTGAGTTCATTTCCCGGTGAAGCAAGTCTGATATCCGGTAGGTCCATGTGGTTGAGAGCAGAACGATGAGGCGCCAGTCGCAAAGGGTCTCAAAAGAAAGACCAAAAATCAAGATCCAAGGCAGGGTAGTCCAAAAGGGGCATAAGGTTCTCCTTCCAGGCTGAGGTCGTCCAGTCTTCAACCTAGCTCGTTGGAGAGCCTAGGTTGCTCCTCGAGTAATGCGTGTAGCTCCCAAAATATCGCTCGCAGTCGGCACATATCCAAAACCGGGGCAGGCTCGGAATATGCAGACAAAATGTGTAGGTAATGGGTAAAAGGCAAAAAGAAATAGGTAGAGATGTCAAGGAACGCTGATGAGCCGGGCTTCAAGGCGTCCGTTTGTTCCTAGGGAAAGGGGACTTGGGCTGCTAACCTGCCAACTTGTTTCCGGGAGTCCAGAAAGTAACATGCGAAAGATCGTGCGGCGGGGGCGAGGCATGTTGGGGCGGTCCATCGGGCCAGGGAAGTTTTCCTTGCGGCGCGGGCCACGGGCAAATTGCACGGTGAGTCGCTCGCCCTTGAAATCGCTGCCATCTGTGGGTTTGCAAGCGTCAATTGGTAGCCCTGGAGAGGAGTCTGACAGTATCACGTACGAAAAGCTAAAGGAAGAGTAATTGTTAGTCAATGGCAAGTGACGTGGCTTACGCTGGCCAGGGAAATGAGGGCTCACCGGGAACAACATCTCGAGCATCCATCGCGTCTTCGTACTCGATGAAGCCGAAGCCATTCATCAATTTGATCTCTGTGATCTTTCCGGAACCATGGGTGCTGAAATGCTCCTCGATATCCTGCTTAGTTACTGAATTAGGACTGCGACGCCCACAAGGGCGCCGCATTCAAAGGTCAGCTCATTGCGGAAAACAAAACACGTAAATGGGTCCAAGAAAAGTAAATTGAGAATCCTCCCCTGCAGTGTCCGGGTTCGAGGGAACCCTGCGCAGAGTGGGGAGGAGCGCGCGCAGGTCTGGTTCCTGGCTAACAACCCCAACAGATAGGATCTGAAAGCAGGAAAGAGATGCAATGGCCCACTGAACCAACGTCACTTGAGGGACTGGAAAGACATCCATCCAGAACACATGGCAATCCAGTGGACATCCTGTTACTGTGGCGCAGGTGGGCTGGAACAGATTTGAAAGGAAGAAATCCATATCGGATGGAAAGGAGACCTTGAAGAACGGATAGATGGCTGCATACCATTGCGGGGAAGGTTCCCGAGATAAAGTCGGGTGGACGAGACTTCAGTCATGGCTGGAACTCAGAAAGCAAACAAAGCAAGTCGCGGGATAATCCAATCGGCAAGGGGAGATTAACGTGTGGCCTCGGAAGTTCTTCCAGTTGGTGATCTGGGGGAATAAGCCACAGATGAGGATGATGGCCTGGTTATTGTTCTCTCCAACGGTGTGTACTCCAGCTGGCTTAGTTGCGACAGAAACGGTAGCTCGAGATAGTTCGGTTTTCCTGGCAGTCCGGGAGCCGGGGAATAGACAGTCGAGATATTCCGGATGAGTTTAGTAGACCTGGTGATAGGTAAATAAAGAGACACCACCAGCTTGGAGCTGAGAGTGGTGTGCGTGCGTGCGTGTGTGTGTTTGGCTACCGTTGGCGAGTTATCGCAGTCGAGGGAAAGGAGAGGAGGGGGCCGGGGGCGGAGGGGTCAGTCCAGGTAAATTGTTGTCAGACTGTTTATTATGTCGGATAATCTGATAGATGAATGGATAGGGGGGTTACGGAGGAAGGAAGGACGGTGACAGGTGACAAAAGTTCGAGAAGCTAGAAGGGAGAATAAGGAAGAGTTAATGGAAAGAAAAGACAAGAGAGAAAGAAGAAGAGAAAGAGGAGAAGAGAAGAACAGGAAAGGAATCGAGTGAGCGAGCGATCGTCACGGCGCGAAAAGAGGAGAAAGCAAAGAGGCGGCGGCGGCGGCAGAGCAGAGCAGAGCAGAGTTGCGGGCGGGACTGCGACTGCGACTGCGAGCTTGACCGCCAGGGCAATTGTTTCGGACCACTGGCGGTGGAGGGCATCCAATGGCGGACGACCTTCCCGGATCGCCTCACTCTGCGGTTCCACGTGGCCCCGCCTTGTCCAGTTCCTGACTTTTGCCTTCGGAGAGGATGTTATGATAGCTACGGAGTAGTGGAGGGGGAATAAATGGACGATACCGGTTGAGGTAGAGCAAAAGGGCGCCAGAGGACTTATATAGGAATGCTGAGCTCGCCGTATGGCTTCCATAGTTGACCGTGTTCTTGGCTTGAATACAAAATGCAAATGTATATATTCCCGTGACTCTGGCCCAGTGTGCCACCTGCGAGGCTCCCCCCACACTATACCAAGAACACATTTTTGCCGTGTAGCCTCATCTATAGTGCTGCTATGGAGCCGCAGAAAAAGCTAGTGATAGATACACCTGCAGATACATGTACCGGTACCTATATGGTAAGCAAACTCGATACATTTCGATGTATGCGATGATACTTCAATGGTATAACACAACTGATAACAATGAAGTAGGGGGTCCATGACCCTATTGACCAAGCTTCCATGAAATTTGAAGGCTCAATGAGCTACCGAGTTTGCTGCTAAGCGAAAATCGTTGGAGATGCTGTACGCATAGTATTGCAACAGTAATGATATAGACTCTTCAGCCACGCTGCCTCGTCTCCGTAGTCCCGAACTATACGCTTTGGATGAATCAACAAGCAGCGAGCATAGCCCTTCGTGTCGGCAGTGTCTGCAGATCTTGAGCACAAACCCTTGCGGAATGCACTCCTCCATTTCCCAAATGATTAATTTGTGATGTATAACACCCTCAGCAAACAACATGCACTCTACAGATCAACCCAGCTGAACCGCGGCTGGCAAAGCGGATGATCCGCGCAAAATTCCAGCTAGGCCATACAGGGACTAGTGTCTTGGCAATTTGCCCCATGGCTGGAGGTACGACTGTCAAATACGAGTACTTCTGTAGATTAATGCTTAGGAATGAGGCAAATTCACCGAGTCTTGACGCCGAAAGCCGTATGTACATGGTTCCATATCATATGATCAATCCCGCTGCTTTTGCTACAATACATTGGATATGCCTAATCAGGTCATAAAATACTTCGGTCCCTCGCCACCCTGAGGTGTCTGCCAGTTGATATCCTGAGTGGGTACCTTGATATCGCAAGTCTTGCAATGGATGCAGCTGTGTATGGTTAATATTCTGTCTATAAGGGGAAATATGATGGAAGAGCTTACTTCTGAGCATTGATCTGGAAGCGAACACCATGCTGCTTGCTGGAGTCCTCCACATACTCATATACACCGGCCGGGCAGAACCGGTTCTCGACACCCTGGTACTTGGGCCAGGCAACATCCGTATGCTTGTCCCAGTCCTCCACTTGCAAGTGGACGGGCTGGTCCTCCTCGTGGTTGGTTCCGGTCCGGCTGACGCTGGTGAGAATATCGAAGCTGATCACGCCGTCCGGCTTGGGGTACTCAATCTTGTTGCACTGGGAGGCCAGCTTCGTGGCCGCGGCGTCGGTGGTGTGGTGTTTGAGCGTCCAGGGAGTCCGTCCCTTGAGAATGTACGCCTCGAGGCCAGAGTACAGGATTCCACCATAGAGACCAAGGGGCGTGCTGAAAGAGGGCCGCATGTTGCGAACCTCGTACAGCTCCTTCCAGATCGACGATTTGCGCAAAGCCTCCTCATAGTCGAAGAGGAATACACTGCCGTCAGGGTTACCCTGCAGAGCTGCAAAGGTGGATTCGGCAGCCAACATGGCAGACTTCATCGCGGTATGGGTTCCCTTGATCTTGGGAACGTTCAGGAATCCGGCGCTGTCGCCAATCAAGGCGCCACCGGGGAAAGCGCACTTCGGGATGGACTGGAAGCCACCCTCGTTAAGGGCTCTCGCACCATACGAGATGCACTTGCCACCCTCCAAGACTTCCTTAAAGAGAGGGTGGTGCTTGAGTTTCTGGAACTCACCGTAGGGCGACAACCAGGGATTCGGGTAATCCAGGCCCACGACCAAGCCAATGCTGACCATGTTGTCGCCGAAGTGGTACATCCAGGCTCCACCGTAGGTATCCGACGGAAGAGGATATCCCATGGAATGCGTGATTTCACCTGACTTGAACTTCTCGGGCTGGATCTCCCAAATCTCCTTAAGACCAATACCATAGGTCTGCGGTTGGCTATCGCGACGAAGGTCGAACTTCTTAGCCACTTGCTTGGTCAAGCTTCCATGACAGCCCTCGGCCAGCAAGGTGACCCGCGCATGGAACTCCATACCCCGCTCAAAACTATCCTTCGCTTTGCCGTCGCGACCGATGCCAAGATCGTTGGTTGCGACACCAAGAACGGAGCCATCCGACTTGTAAACCACCTCACTGGCTGCGAATCCAGGATAAATCTCGACACCAAGTTCTTCCGCCCGCTCTCCTAGCCACTTGGTGAGCTCGTTCAAACTAATAATGTAGTTGCCGTGGTTGTTCATCTGTGGTGGCGCGGGGATCGGGAAGGACGAGTTCTGAGTCAGGAAGCGCATCTTATCCGCCTTCGCAGGGGTCGCCCCCTCGAAGCGGGATGGGTTGTCCTCCGCAAGCCAGTCGGGCAGGAGTTCGTTCAACGCCGTTGGCTCGAGTACGTTGCCGGACAGGACGTGGGCGCCAAGTTCGCCGGCCTTTTCCAACAGAATGACGCGGAACTCCTCGTTGCCGGCTTCATTGGCTAATTGTTTCAATCGAATAGCTGCAGCGAGACCAGCGGGACCTATTTCAAGCGGCAAACGATAACGGTCAGTCACTTTACATTCTTCCACTTGCGCGATGCATTCCCCTCGCGCGACCGAGTCTATGCGGAGTCCCTACCGCCACCGACAATACAAACATCCACCTCATCCGATTCTCTGTCCAGCTGACGGGGATCGAAATTGCCATCGGCATCGGTCAATCTTCGCGTTACCGATTGTGAAAATGCGCGTGTCTGAATGGGAGTGAACAGCGACCGTGGTCGAATGGCTTTACGGTAGGAGGCTGGCGAGGAGCGGTTTGAGGGCCGTGCAGAGGTTGCGAGTGACGACAACGAGGCGGAAGCCTTGGGGAGGCGCAGGGAAGAGGGTCGCAACTCGCGCCTCAACAACGGCAGAACCGCGCCTTTGGAGGCCATTGTTTAGGCGATTAGGCGAAGAAGATGTGATTAAGACTGAAGGGGAAGGAGATAGGAGTGGGGACGAAGGTCACAGTAGGGCTGGGAGTTGCGAATCCTATACTGAGAACAAATGCATCATAGACGGCGAATAGATCGCGACAGTAGAAGGTAGAGAGGGTATCGTCAACAAGAGTATTTTAGCCCTGTGAAATCGCAGTAGTAGCAGTAACAAACTACTAGAATCAGAGGAGTCACTTCTCCGACCGGCCAGATTGAAGCACTGATCCAATGGAGGAAGGAGTGTGACTAAGAGGATGAAAGAGAGGGGGGAAAAAGATGGATTCAGGTTGAAATTTTGGTGGTCGGCCCGAGGTAACGGCGGCCAATGGAAAAGCGGATAATGTGAATCAACTCGCCCTCAATACTAACTACTAGGTATCCTACTAGGTAAAAACTACGGTACTTCCGCTCATACAGCCGTGAATCCCGTCGGGACATGCGCAAGGGCAACAACAGTCACTCCAGGCTGCAGTTAGTGCTGTCGGTACAATAGGTACTCGGTGTCTTGCCATCCGATGGACCCTGAGTCTCTGACCGACCTCGAAGCTGCTTTTTGCATATACGTCGTGATGACCGAATGGTTCGCGCCGCCGATCTTGAGTAATGAGTCCATGACACTTCCAGTTGGTCCAAATGTCACCTTGCCGGAGATAGCCGTGGCAACCAGGTGCAGTCTGTGGCAGGTACTTAGTCAGACCTGGCCTTCAAATATCACATGAAGGCAACCAAAAGTCGAGCAGATTCAAATAAATCCCAGAGATACCGAGAAGATAACCAAGCCCCGATGACGACACGCGATCGAGATGTCATGGACGATTTCCGGTTGCCTGCCCGGCCTTATACTACTCAGTATACTCTGACACCCATGTGATGAATAACTTACCGGCTGACAAAGATCTTGACACTCTGTGAGTGTGGCGATGCAGCAACAACTGAAAACCCACCGAATAAACACTCAGTAAATAAGCATAGAATGCACAACGATGTGGCACAACGCGTCTCTAGTCATGTGGTCCATGTACTATACATGCATGTACAATATTCGTCTCCCCATCTACGGATTATTATACATAGTACGAAGTATCGTACTTCGTCCTCTTCATCTAATGCCGTGTACCGAACACACCGAGTATTGAATCCTCGTGGCAACAGTTGAGTGATGATAAAAACCTACTGTGTACTGTGTACTATTCTTTGCGATAGAGGCTTGGAAAAGGACACTTGGCCGGATTACGTAGGCCGGCGCAGAGACGGAAGGCATGCAGCATAGCCAGTCAGGAGGGTTGAGCGATAAGCTTGAGGGCTGGTTCAGTGCTGATACTGGTCATGTCTGAGATTAAGATCGATAAGGGACATAAATGAAGGTTTCCCAGCCCAAAGTGACCAGTGCATCAAGGCTGCAAGTTGACCGAATACCGATCGAGCTGGTGGATCACAGTTTGGTGGTCTGAGATCCGGGGTAGATTAAGAAGGTCAAGCAGGGATTGAACTTGGAAGTACGGAGTACCGTATCTACTGCTCATAGGAGCAAGAAAGTACCATCGGCTGGAGCCTTGCCCTTGAGGCTTGTTGGAGGCGGCAGGCAACGCCAAATGAAAAGGGAGGACGCGTCCAGTCCACCGACCCCATGACGCGACCGGCTTGAAACCCTTTCCAAATTTTTTTCTGTCGCGGTCGGCCCAGCATCTTTTCCAGCCGGTTGATCCATCCTCCATCCCCCATCCTCCATCATTCTGTATTTTGATCCCTTTCGATCATAGCGACTCTCAGAACGCAAAATGTGATTGAATGTTAGTCGCAAGATGATTTCAGATCAGAAGCATCATATTCAATCGAGAATCCTTTTTTTGGGGCCGCGATCAAGGCAGCGCTGAGGCCCCAAACAAGCTCATGGAAAGGAAGAGAAACCGGGCCAAGAGAGCAAAAAATTTTTTTTTCTTTTTTCTTTTTTTTTCTTTTTTTCATCCTCCATCTTTGCTTTTGTTGAGGGTTGGCTAACTTACCAGTTGCTAAAGCGGCAGGACCGTGATGGCGGGCAGACGCGTTAGTCTACCTCGCTATCTCCCTAGTCGCCGAGAACAGCAATCCGGCATGATTGGAAGGAAACGGAATGGATGGACTTTGCAAAAGTGGATCGCAGGAGGAACGCGGACTGGTTCAAATCGAGTGGCTGCAACCATGGCGCCGGTCGGGAAAAAAGAGTAAGGGGGGCGACAGCCAACGAGAACAGGTGCACGCCAGTGGAACTCCCAGACAATGTGTTTACCGTGGGTCGACCGATCAACAAACCAGCGCTTGTGCTTGGGGGTTCTTGGGGGTTCTTGGGGGTTCTTGGGGGTTTTGGGGGGGTCTTGGGGGGAGGTCTTTGCTTGGGAAGTGCGAAGTGGGCGGCGTTGGCCACCCTCCAAGAGCCGCTAGTGGAGCGTTAGGTCCATAGAAAAACACTGAAAACACTAAAAACACTGAAAAATATTTGTGCTAAACCAGCCAAATGAGCCATACCCATGGGTGACCGTCGCTGCTTTTGCCGCCTTTCGCCGCCGGGCCCAGCCCCCCCTGACGCCAGCTCCCCTTCTTTCCCTACCTTTCCCTTCATCACCCACCCACCTCCCCCCCCCCCGGCGGCTGTGAGTCAGCCTATATAAAGGCCCAACCTCCCACTTTCCTGACTCTGTTGGAATTTTTGATTCTGGTCTTGGCACCGCCCGGAAAGCCATACACACTCTTCCCGCCCGATATCCTCCCCCCCCTTCCTATACCCCCTATCCTCTCCACTCGTACAGTTCACAGAGCCGCTAAATTTTTAGCTGTCTCTACTGCTTTTCGCGCTGGTCTAAGATTCCCCGGGAAGAAGTTCTTAGGAAGCCAAGAATTGGAAAAAGGTTGAAGAAGGTATATTTTTTTATACCTCTCCCTCTTTCCTTTTTCTTATCTTACTACTACACTGTTTCAGATTCAGTTACTGAAACAGGAAGGTTGCAACCTCAGGTTCGCATCTTCGTCGCTCTCTCTCTCTCTTTCTTCACATCCACGCGCACCTTCTCTCCAAACGCAGATAGACATCACCAATTCCAAAAGAGGAAAAAAAAAGTTTTGATCATATCACGTGCATCGCACTGTCTTGACACTCCCTATTCACTCTGTGCTTGTTACTTCACTTCTGCAATAACTGCAGAGGCTGCGTCGAGTTGTTCCCTGCTCCCTAGAAAACACTTGGTTGTGCTTTTCTAGTCCTCATCCTCACCGTCCTCTCTCCCATCCTCCATCTGGGCTTCGTGGTACTACTCGATCATCACTCAGTCAGGCTCTTGTCATCTTGACTTGACTTGACTTGATTTGACTTGTGGGTTCTTGTTGGTTTTATCTCTGGCACTCTACCTCGGACCTCATTCCGTTTTATTCTCTTGAAACGGTTCGTCGATTGTGGGCAGTGTTGCTGTAGGGGAGACATTGATTTGTTCATCTCCCACAAAAGGGTACGTGACTCTTTCGTCGCCGTTGGGTGTTTTTTTTTTTCGCCACCCGACCGCCTTTTTCCTGTCACCTTCGCAACCATCTCACTATCCAACCACCACCACCACCACCTTACCACTTCCCTGGCCTTGTCTGTCTCCCTGGACTGACTGAGAATATTTGGTGCAGACTGTCATCCGAAAGCTCTCATCACTTCTTCAGCGTCGGCTGGTCTACGGCTCGAGTATCTTGACTCTCGTCCGCGATGGATTCTCTCACAACTCATCCGGCCACTGCGCAGCAGGCCCGGGCCTTCACTTCTCCTGCCTCTCTGTCCTTTCCCGGTGGTGCTGGTGATCTCACGCCACCTTCCGAAAAAGACGCACACATGGCAATGGCTCAAGGTGCCAACGGAGTTTTGAACGGTCAGCAGCAGGGAGCAAATGCCTCGAATGGCAATGGGGTGGCGCCCGCAACTCCCGCTGCTACTCCTGGTGCCAACGCGCCAGGAAGCGGCATTGTGCCTACGTTGCAGTGAGTATACTCTTACTGTTCTCGTTCTTCTGGTTTACCAGGTTGCTGAACAAGACTTTTTTCTATCTTCAAAGAAACATTGTCGCCACGGTCAACCTTGACTGTCGCCTGGACCTGAAGACGATCGCGCTCCACGCAAGAAATGCGGAGTACAACCCAAAGGTATTACTTTCCACATCCTCCTGAGCTTGGCACGTCAGGGGACATTGTGGCTGAACTGGTCTTTTTTTCTCTTCCCATAGCGTTTCGCGGCCGTGATCATGCGTATCCGAGAGCCGAAGACGACTGCTTTGATCTTCGCCTCCGGCAAGATGGTGGTAACTGGTGCCAAGTCGGAAGATGATTCTAAGCTGGCGTCCAGAAAATACGCCCGTATCATTCAGAAGCTCGGCTTCAACGCCAAGTTTACGGATTTCAAAATCCAGAACATCGTCGGTTCCTGCGACATCAAGTTCCCGATCCGCCTGGAGGGCTTGGCTAGTCGCCACCACAACTTCAGTTCTTACGAACCCGAACTGTTCCCTGGTCTCATCTATCGCATGATGAAGCCCAAGATCGTGCTCCTGATTTTCGTCAGTGGCAAGATTGTCCTCACCGGTGCTAAAGTCCGTGAGGAGATCTATCAGGCTTTCGAGCTGATCTATCCTGTGCTTTCGGGTATGCACTACTACATTCTTTCGTCTCTGATGACGAGGTGACACATTCACTAACATGCGTAAAAAGATTTCCGTAAAGTTTAAAAACGGCCTTTCGGCTCGAACCAGGAAGATCACGCCGTCGCCATTCTTCCACCTTTCATCGATCTGTATTAACAAAACCTTTTTTTTTTTTTTTTTCGTCGACTCGCTGTGGTCGCTTCCGACACATCGCCCGTCGATCGATCAGACGTGGTTTCTCTTGTTTCTTTGCGCACGTCACGATTCCTCATGCTAGCATTTGTACGGCGTTCTAGCGACTCGTTTCTTGCTACCTGGTTGTCTCTTTTATCAAACACAAATCGTCTTACCATCTTAGATAGTCGCACACCGCAGATCAAGGGGGCGGTACTGTGCGCTGGTCGAATGGTTGCCTCCTTCTAATTACTGGTTTTTCTGTTCTTCGCCTCCGGGCAGTGTCTCATTCATTGGTCCTTTCCAGTGACGTGATGCTTCCAACCTCTGATTGCCTTTTGCTCAATCGGATGGTTCTTCACCAACACCGCAGCACCAAAAAGACGGAAAAAAATTCTTTATTGTTTTAGATCTTACGGAATGTTATGAAAGCGGATGATTGTACCGGGAGATTGAGAACTTCGGGGCTATGCCTAGGTTTATGGCTGGCATAATTACGGACTCCTGGTTGCTATACAAAATAAAAGGACTAAAAAAAACTTCCAACAAATGTACTTCTTTTGTCCAAAGTAATGCGCATTTCGTAGTTTTGTATGCATGATTTGTGAAAGGTCTCGGCGTAATCACATGTTGAGTGCAGCAGTTGCCGGCTTTGCGGGGAAGCCGTTGGCCGCCTCGTTCGGCATGGTCCAACCCGAGCGTCATTTCCACAATCCAGCCTCGCCGTTATCTATGGCATAGTATCAATCAGTATACCGGCTCTGTCTTTCCACGTTGGATATATGTTACAACAAATGGTGTGCATAGCGAGCTAGCCATCCGGAATTCGAAGTATGTTGTTATTCAATCTCCCAAGTTATCCCTCGCAATGCCGAAGGCTTGTTCCTGTCGGTCATCTCGGGGCAAAAATGATGCGAGTCATCATATGAAAGGAGAATTCTCTCCCTGTTTGGACTCATGATCAACAATTTACAGGCCAGTATTAATCGCTTCCTTCCTTCACGAGCAAATTCGAGATGGCCGAAATCGTCGCTCTCGCATTCGAGCACTCCCCGTCCGGCCTCGGGATCCAGCATGACGCGCCCCGTCTCTCGTGGAAGCCTACTTGTTCGAACAAGAGCATTCGCAATTGGGTCCAAACCGCATACGAGATTGCCTTGAAAGCACCGGAATGCCATCCGGAGGACGAAGGACAGATCTATCGAGTGGACAGCCCCCAGTCGACGTGGGTGCCATGGCCGGGCCCTCCGCTGCGCTCACGCGAACGTAAGCTGATTCGCGTGCGCGCTCACGGCACCTGGACGGAAACGACAGGAGATCATGGTCTAGAAGCCAAAGAGCATGCTGGCTGCACTGCGTGGTCGGCATGGAGCCGGGTGGAGTGTGCTTTGCTCAGCCAGCAGGACTGGGCCGCCGTCCCGATGGTTCACCCGGCGATCGGAGGCGAGCAGACTCTCAGACCGGTCGTGTTCCGGAAGACCTTCGAGCTCCCTGCCGATTTTGGGGCCGTGGAGCAAGCGAGACTCTACGTGACAGCGCTGGGGATGTATCGGGTCTATCTGAATGGGAAGCGGGTGGGGGACGACGAGTTGGCCCCGGGCTGGACGAGCTACCCCCATCGTATGGCGTACCGGACTCATGATGTCTCTGCCGGGATCGCGGCTCGCAATGTGCTGGGAGTGGAGGTGGCCGAGGGGTGGTATGCAGGCCGCCTGGGGTTCAACGGTGGCAGGCGGTGCCTCTACGGCGACCAGATCGGTGCGCTCGTTCAATTGGAGATCGTTGGCGCCCGGAAGGATCACTTGTTGCAGGTCGTGTCGGACAGCAGTTGGAAATGCAACTTCAGCCCCCTCGTGCGCAGTGAGATCTATGATGGCGAGCTGTACGACATGCGCGAGGAGCTGGGGGACTGGCACGGCGACCCCGACTACCAGGAGATGACGACGACGACGGCGGCGGCGGCTTGGAAGCCGGTCGTGACGCTGGCTTTGCCAGAGGCATCCTTGGTTGTCCCTCGAGCGCCCGCTGTCCGGGTTACACAGCAGGTTACAGCGCAGCGCTTGTTTACCACCCCTTCCGGGCGTTTGATTCTCGATTTCGGTCAGAATCTGGTGGGTAAACTTCATGTGCGGGAATTGGGACTGTCCGCCAATGCTGAGGTGAGGTTCACGCACGCAGAGGTGTTGGAGAATGGAGAGTTGGGCATACGACCGCTGCGTCAAGCCAAATGCACCGACATGATCATATCCTCCGGAGCGATCCTCAGGGATTGGTCCCCGAACTTTACCTTTCATGGATTCCGCTTCGTGCAGGTAGATGGATGGGACCCCCGGTTCTCATCGCTCTCTTGGCAGGAGAATATCACCGCATTAGTCTTGCACACAGACTTTGCTCCGACGGGGGATTTTGAGTGCTCGAATGATACGATCAACCAGCTGCATCGCAACGCTCGGTGGAGCATGCGAGGCAACTTTGTGTCCATCCCAACTGATTGCCCCCAACGGGACGAGCGGCTGGGCTGGACTGGTGATATCCAGGTCTTCAGCCCGTCGGCAACCTTCTTGTATAACTGCGAAGGGATGCTGGCCGACTGGATGGAGGACGTAGCTGCAGAGCAGCATGACGATGGAGGAGTGCCTCCACTAGTCGTGCCGAATGTGCTTCAGCACGTCTGGCCCCCGATGCCGCAGGCTGTCTGGGACGATGTGGTGATCATTCTGCCGTGGAATCTGTACCAGGCCTCGGGTGATGTGGAAATCCTCCGGCGACAGTATCCCAGTATGAAGGCATGGCTGGACCAGGGGGTTCGTCGGGGCGACGATGGGCTGTGGGATCCGGACCACTGGCAGCTCGGAGACTGGCTGGATCCTCAGGCTCCTTCAGACGAGCCAGGAGATGGGCGGACTAGCGGCGTGCTCGTGGCAGATGCCTACTTGGTGCGCGTCACCAGAACCCTGGCACAGATCAGTCGGCTTCTCGGGCATGAAGCCGACTTTATCCACTACCAGCAAGCATCCGACCGACACCTCCAAGCCTTCCATGCCAAGTATGTGACTCCGAGCGGGTTAGTCGCCGGCGACTCCCAAACAGCATATGCTTTGGTCATCGTCTTTGGCTTGGTAGATTCCGAAACCCAACGCACAACCATCAGCCGCCAGCTGTCGCGCCTGGTGCGTATGGCCAAATTCCGCGTGGCCACGGGGTTTGCCGGCACCCCCATCATCCTCCAGGCCCTCAGTGACAGCAACAATCTGAGCCTAGCTTACCGGATGCTACTCGAGGATAAGTGTCCATCGTGGCTTTATCCTATCATGCAGGGGGCCACAACCATCTGGGAACGATGGGATAGCCTGTTGCCGGATGGGTCGATCAACCCCGGCGAGATGACCAGCTTTAATCACTATGCTTTGGGGTCTGTTGTTCAGTGGCTGCATGAGACCGTCGGGGGCTTGGTCCCGCGCGAGCCCGGGTGGAAGGCTGTCCTTGTGTCTCCTCAACCGGGGGGGCCTTTAACCCACGCGGCGGTTTCGCATGACTGCCCGTATGGGCGCTGGTTCTGTCGATGGGAGTTGAGCCCTTCGCAGGATGAGGATCGCGTGAAGGTGCTCGCGGTCGAGCTCGACGTGCCCCTGAATGCAACGGCCATCGTTCGACTGGGCTCTGAGACGGGGGAACAAAAGGTCGGGTCCGGGCATTATCGGTTCCAGGTCCCTTTCGTCCCTCAGCCCTATCCGCCTGAGGCTATTGCTCCATTTATCACTAACCCTGGTCAGGGTCTCTGACCTCCATCGGCCCATTGTCTGTCGTGACTAGTGATCTGGAACGAGACTAGCAGAATGTTCAAAGCAAACACTCCCAGCGAATCCTATGCACTGATTCCCAGCAATATGTTAAGGTCTGCCTACTTGTCGCATGCTGGATCCGTCCTCGGCGTCTACATCGCTAAAGAGAATCTACTCTAACACAGGATCTCTAAATCTATGTATTGAAACAACACAACTCCGCTCAGAAGAACCACTATAGATACATATAGTACATGCAAATCTACAACCATAACCATCTGCACCGTAGGCGTGCCACTCCCAAAACAGCAGCACAAGATCATCGAGCCACACTTTTACTCGGCTGCTTTTCTTGCCGGCCTCAGAACATATTTCCACGTCGTGCCAAAATGCCAGCGTTTCTCCTCGACGACCTCCAAGCCACTCTCCCTCACGATCTGGCCGATATCGCGATTCCACCAACACCCATGCCGATCCGCATGGGCGGGGGCCAGATTATCGAGCACGCGATTCAACCACGCATAATGCGAGCGACCGTGCTCCAACAACAGAATCTCGCCCCTCTGCGGATCCACCAGCGTCCCCAGATGCTTCAGCGTGCCCACGGGGTCCGGCAACGAGCACAACCCCATCGTCTGCACCACCGTATCGAAGTATGGTTTGGGTTGGCCCGCGACGGCCGCCCCGGTAATCTCCCGACCGGGGCCGCCCGCGACGGCCGCGGCATCCTCCACCCGAAACTCCACCCTTTTGCGGAGGGCCTCATCCCCAGGGTAGATTTCCTCGAACTTGCGCCGCGCCATCTCCACCATCTGCGGGCTGAGATCCACAAACGTGACGGAGCGGCAGCCGCGCACGCCCACCGTGCCCGTCCGCTCGTCGACGAGCCCGCGCCGCACCGGCCCGAAGTCGTAGTACTCGATGTTCCGCCCCGTGCCGCAGCTGACCTCGAGGACGTCGCCGCGCGCGCGGCGGCACAGGTCGCGGCGCTTGGCGCCCAGCCGCATCAGCTTCTCGGACATCTCGACGTCGGCGTCGAAGGTGCGCGCCGTCGTGTTGTAGCGGTCCGTGACGTTGGCGGTGGCGGGCACCGTGGCGGACAGGTTCTGCGAGTACGTCACTTCGCGGCGGTACGAGGCGTACAGGTACCCGATGTAGGCGCTCAGGCCGAGCGCGCTGACGCCGAGCACGGTCATCACGCGCGGGCTCATGCGTGTCGTTGTGGACGGCGGGTGGTGGTGGAAGTCGGTTAGCGTGGGGTGCGCGCGTTTGGAGAGTGCCGGGGTGTATTCTGGGTGACTTTTGGGGATGGTGGGTTAGTTTGGGGGTCCCTTTTGGGAGTGGAGAATGGGGTACTGGGATTGTTTACACTGGGGCTGCAGCTTTCAGCTTGTTCTTCTTCGCGCCGGTACGGGGTGCAGCGTTGGCGGGCTTTGCTGCTGCTGCTGCTGCTGCTGCTGCTCCCTTAGCGGATTTGAGCGTCGCTCGGCCTATCCGTGAGGCGCTCATGGTTGTGAGGGTATCTTGTTATGTGATGAGAATGTAGGGCCCAAGGAAAGGGGGAATGGTGTCGTGGTTCACGCCATTAGGGGGGGGGGGGTCGCCGACCGGGTGGAAGGTCAGGTCCGGAGAAGTTGCGTCGTGGTGGTGGTTGGTGTTCGGGGAGAAATTGAGAGATACGCGGGCCGGAGCCAAGAGACCGACCGCCCGCCAGTTGTTGGTAAGTTGGTCTTCGCCGAATGTCAACCCGTCTAGTGTGGCGGCTCAACTGCCACCATCGCTCAACTTCAAGTTTACACGAACAATATCACGATTACGGAAGAGACCTGATAACATTCGGTCTTCTTGCTTTAGATCGTTTCTTTCTTGTTTTTTGTCCTCTTTGCTGAAATGCTGAAACCGCTCGAACCTTGTGGCCCTTGCTTGGCATATTCGCATCAAAGACAAGTTCTTGTGCTTTGTCTCCGATGGCTGTCTCTTTCAAGCTGTCTCCGCTGATGGGATGAGGCTAATTTCAGTTCTGGCTAGAGCATGGCAGCGAATCTCTTTGAAGAGCCAACTTTCGATTCCTCAGGAAAGAGACTATGGAAATACGGATACACGTGGCTAAGAAATCACAGACACACCGGCTCTCTACCCGTGCGAAAGGGGATACGTAACAGCATGCCAAAGTGCATATTGACCCGTCGGATCTTCCCTGAAGCACATGCATTCAGTGCGCTATCTGACAGACAAGATATGAAGCGCTTGCTATCGCCACGTGGTCGATCGTTCGATACTTCGCCTTATCACGGCTCCATCGCTGTTATACCTCAGTGACGGAGTTCCGGTGAACGGGCTGAAGACAGCTGATGTCCCTGTTTCTGACCCTTGGCCTCCCGTTAGTTGAGATAGCCAGAAAGCCGTCCCCTACAGTCTTGATTTATCAGCGGCCAGGATGACTCCGCGGTTCGCGGGTCCAGGTCCCTCATCCGAGTGGTCTGGCCCTGACGCCAGCAGAAATGCATCTGATTCGCGCCGAAACAGAGTTCGGGATAAGGCTGGATCAAGCCCCTGAGCGAGAAAGCTCGCCATTCTGAATCGAGGTTCGAATTAGGTCATTATGGGTAAGATGTCCAGGCACGGTGGACAACGCAAATTCTAGCGCGGCCGGCTATAGATCAAAAACACTGCATTTTCATATCCGTGGACCATCGGAACCATGATAAGCAACGCCTTCTGTGGACCAATCCTCCAGATTGGCCAATGAGCTAATCAGAAAGCTCGTCGGTGGAACTGGGCGGCTTTACGGATATCGGCTTTACGGATCTGCGGATATGTGCACTGGCAGTAATTGCGTATCGTATATGCCACGCAGGAATCCAAATCATAATAAAAGAGTCTGAGCTTCCTCGAGCTGTCCGAAGGTAGCTTCAGATGCATCTCTGGATCTGAATGAGTGTTTCTTTAGGCTGAAGCTTCATGGACTGTGATTCTTAGGTATGGACTTTCCAGTCAGAACTATGGCGGATATACTGACCGGGACACTCAAGCACGCATAGCTACGATCTGATCGGACCTATCAGCAAACATGGACACATCTTCATCCTCAGCAACGGTCGACATGGAGTCCGGGGCCTCCGATATTCGGAAGCGCCTGACGCTCACATTCCGCAATGTCAGCGTGAACGTTACCGCGCCTGATGCGGCCCTGGGAGAAACACTACTGTCGGTGGCCGACCCGCGACAAATCACCAGCTGGTTCCAGAAGAGCCGGCGGCCCAAGCGGACGATCTTGAAGGAGATCACTGGCCAAGTTCGACCAGGGGAGATGCTCTTCGTTCTCGGCCGTCCCGGTTCCGGCTGTACTTCTTTTCTTCGAGTGTTGTCGAACGATCGCGGTGCCTTCGACGAGGTCGTGGGCGAGACCCGTTACGGAAGTATGGACCACAAGCAGGCAAAGAAGTATCGCCAACAGATCATGTTCAACAACGAGGACGATGTGCACTTCCCCACGCTAACGGTCAATCGAACGATGAAATTTGCTCTGCGGAATAAGGTACCTCGGGAACGACCTGAACATCTGCAGGACAGGAATGCGTACGTGCAAGAGAAGCGAGATGACATCCTGGGCTCCTTGGGCATTCCGCACACGAAGAAGACCCTGGTCGGCAACGAGTTCATTCGAGGTGTCTCCGGTGGCGAACGGAAACGGGTGTCATTGGCGGAGATGATGGCTGGTCAGGTATGGTCATGAATGTATCGCAACTTCGTGGATCTATTGCTAAGTATTACTCATCTGCAGAGCCCTGTTCAGTTCTGGGATAATCCAACTCGCGGCTTGGATTCAAAGACGGCAGTGGAATTTGCTCGCATGCTCCGACGCGAGGCAGACCAGAACGAGAAGACGATCGTGGCTACCATGTACCAGGCGGGCAACGGCATCTACGACCAGTTTGATAAGGTATTGGTGTTGGCAGATGGTATGGTGACCTACTACGGTCCGCGGGCGATGGCCAGAGCTTATTTTGAGGACATGGGCTTCGTCTGTCCCCGGGGTGCCAATATCGCCGATTTTCTTACCTCCGTCACCGTGACCACGGAGCGTATCGTGGCCCCGGGAATGGAAGAGAAGGTGCCCAATACTGCAGCTGAATTCGAGGCCTACTACCGCCGGAGTTCAATTTGCTCTCAGATGCTCGAGGACATCGAGCCACCAGAGAAGCTGGTTGACGAAGAGATCAACTTGGCCAATGCAGTGCTGATGGAGAAGAGAAAGCAGCATCTCCCTCGGCCGCAGAGCGTCTACACGGCGGGTCTCTGGCACCAAGTCGCCAGCTGCACAGTTCGGTGAGTGAAGTCGAACGATTGAACCTTGATTAGCTACTGACATTAGTTCAGTCAGTTCCAAATTTTGGCCGGTGATAAGCTATCTGTTATTATCAAGGTGGTATCTGCTATTCTTCAAGCTCTTGTCTGTGGTAGTCTGTTTTACAACCTCAAGCTTGACAGCTCTTCCATATTTTTGCGACCAGGTGCTCTCTTCTTCGCAGTTCTCTATTTCCTTCTAGATGCCATGTCGGAAACAACCGCGTCTTTCACGGGTCGGCCGATTCTCTCGCGCCAAAAGAGATTTGGTTTTTACAGGCCAACAGCCTTCGCGATCGCCAACGCCATCACCGATGTTCCTATTGTCTTGGTGCAGGTCTCGTGCTTCTCGTTGATTCTGTACTTCATGGCTGCATTGCGGATGGATGCTGGCCGCTTCTTTACTTACTGGATCATCGTCGTTATTCAAACGCTGTGCTTCCTGCAGATGTTCCGAGCAATTGGTGCTCTCTGTAAGAAGTTCGGTAACGCGTCGAAGATGACTGGGTTTGTTTCGACAGTATTTTTCGTCTACGGAGGTACGCAGTGGAAGCTCGCGTTCGATGAACCAAGCTAACTAAGACGCAGGCTATCTCATTCCCTTCAAGCAGATGCACGTCTGGTTCCGCTGGATCTTCTACCTCAATCCAGGTGCCTATGCGTTCGAAGCCCTGATGGCCAACGAGTTTGTCGGACTCGAGTTGGACTGTGTAGCGCCTGACTATATCCCTTACGGATCTGGTTACCCGGCCGGTGCCTCGTCTAATCGTGGTTGCACGGTCAAAGGAAGCACAGACGGTGTGATTAATGGGGCTGCTTACATTCGTGAGCAATACAGCTATTCCTTCCACCACATTTGGCGCAGCTTCGGTATCATTGTTGGTTTCTGGGCATTCTTCATCTTTCTCACTGCGCTGGGCCTCGAAATGAACAACAACCAATCTGGTTCCTCTGTGCTCCTTTACAAACGAGGTGCGAAGTCCAAGGTAACCGATGAAGAAGGATCCAGTGCTTCCAAGTCAGAGGGAAATGCTCTTGCGCAAACGGGTAAGCAGTCCACTTTCACGTGGAATCATCTCGACTACTATGTTCCCTTTCACGGAGAGAAGAAGCAGCTCTTGCACCAGGTGTTCGGGTATGTCAAGCCTGGTAACTTGGTTGCGCTAATGGGAAGTTCGGGTGCTGGTAAAACCACGTAAGCTTGATGATTACCCATTTTTACATCTACCTGGCTAATATGATCTCAGATTGCTTGATGTGCTTGCTCAGCGGAAGGACAGCGGTGAGATCGTCGGATCTATTCTCATTGACGGACGACCTCAAGGTATCAGCTTTCAGCGGACTACCGGATACTGTGAACAGATGGACGTCCACGAGGGCACGGCTACTGTGAGGGAGGCTTTAGTTTTCTCGGCTCTGTTGCGTCAACCTGCCAGCGTGCCACGGGAAGAGAAAATTGCCTATGTTGACCACATCATTGACTTGCTTGAGCTCAGTGATATTAAGGATGCTTTGATCGGTGTCCCGGGCGCGGGCCTCAGCATTGAGCAGCGCAAGAGAGTGACCCTAGGCGTTGAGCTTGTGGCCAAACCGACCTTGTTATTTCTGGATGAGCCAACCTCGGGCTTGGACGGGCAATCGGCCTACAACATTATCCGATTCTTGAGGAAGCTCGTTGATGGTGGCCAAGCTGTGTTGTGTACGATTCATCAGCCGTCCGCTGTTCTGTTTGACGCTTTCGACTCGCTCGTCCTGCTGGCGAAGGGAGGCAAGATGACCTATTTCGGAGAGACTGGCGAAGACTCACAGAAGGTTCTTGATTACTTTGCGAAGAACGGTGCCCCTTGTCCACCTGACGTGAACCCTGCTGAGCACATCGTGGAAGTGATTCAAGGCAACACTGAGAAGCCGATTGATTGGGTTGATGTCTGGAGCCAGTCCGAAGAACGTGAGGTCGTACTCCGGGATCTTGAAGCACTCAACAAGGAAGCCGAAGCGATCTCAACCGGAGAGGAGGACCACCATGACTTCGCCACCCCCATCTGGTTTCAGTTCAAGATGGTTCTCGAACGCTTGATGACTCAGTTGTGGCGCTCACCGGTATGTTTCAGATGTAAAGTCCGATAGCTCGGTGCTAACGATCGCAGGATTACATGTGGAACAAGATCATTCTTCACGTGTTCGCTGCCTTGTTCAGTGGTTTCACTTTCTGGAAGATGGGCGACGGCACTTTCGCACTTCAACTGCGCCTGTTTGCGATCTTCAACTTCATCTTCGTTGCCCCGGGCTGTATCAATCAGATGCAGCCGTTCTTCCTGCACAACCGCGATATCTTTGAGACTCGAGAGAAGAAGGTACGTAACAAGAGCGTCTCTTGCAGCTGACTCCGCTAATTTTAGTGAATAGTCCAAAACCTACCATTGGATGGCCTTCATTGGAGCTCAAACGGTCTCCGAGATCCCGTACTTGATCATCTGCGCCACACTTTACTTCGCATGCTGGTACTTCACTGCTGGATTCCCCGTCTCGGCTTACATCTCGGGCCATGTCTACCTTCAGATGATCTGTATGCTTCACCTCTCGCAGTTCCTTTTCGGGTCATCCTCAAGCTTAAGCTAACAAACAAACCCAGTCTATGAGTTCCTCTACACATCGATTGGCCAGGCCATCGCCGCTTACGCGCCCAACGAGTACTTCGCCGCCATCATGAACCCCATTCTCATCGGCGCCGGCATGATCAGTTTCTGTGGTGTCGTCGTGCCCTACGACCAGATCACGCCCTTCTGGCGCTACTGGATCTATTACCTGGACCCCTTCACCTACCTCGTCGGTGGTCTCCTGGGCGAAGTGCTCTGGGACGTGAAAGTCCAATGCAAGGCGTCCGAGTTCGTTCAGTTCAGCGCCCCGTCTGGCCAGACCTGCGGTCAGTACATGGCAGACTTCATCGCGAACAACACGGGCTACCTGCTGGACGCGAGCGCGACGGACTCGTGCTCCTTCTGCCAGTATTCGACCGGAGCGGACTACGCCAAATCGTTCAACTTGAAGGAGAAGTACTATTCCTGGAGAGATGTGAGTTTCTGTCTCTGTCCCTGGCTCGAAGATGAATGATTGACTGACCTGGTTGCTTGTAGACTGGGATTACGGCGCTGTTCTGCATCACATCGTACGGATTGGTGTTTCTGATGATGAAGTTGAGGAGTAAGAAGACGAAGAGTGCGCGGTCGGAGTGATTTTTCTTGACATTGTGACGATATGGAGGAGAGAGACTGCAGGGGTTGTTGCGGCACTGCTCTTGGGATTTTGAATGTTTCGTTGAATATACTAATGGCGGGTGGTGGAGTGAGGAGGTGCAAAGTGCCAGGTCGGAGTAAGACATTCAAGCATGTGATGAATCTGGTTCTGCATTTGACATGTTTCATTGGACATAAGTTAGTTGTGGGTGCTTGAGGTGAAGACCATTTATAGATAGACTAGATATAGATTTATTTTTTGAGAAGCTCAACAAAGCTCGTTGGATTTGTTTGAGCTCTATCTGTCAGTCGGAAGAAAATGTGGCCATTTCAATGTCAAGAGTTATGATTCCGAGGGAATTTCCTATCATTTGTGATAGACGAATTGGGGCGACAGGTTAGATTGCGCTAGGCAGCCGGGGTTGATGCCCGACATTTCAGGCTCCCTACCGGGCGGAAGAAGAATGAATGAATGAATGAACAACAACCTTCCTCAGCTCTTCCATCTTCCATCTTCCATCTTTCATCTCAAGATCTTTCTCAACCTCTTTCTTTCGTCAATGTATGCGCGATTTCTTCACATTCGGCATCTAGGAAACACAACTCCGAGCGCCACATAGCACACAATGGACCAAATACACTATATGGAATCACTCGCGTACATACCATGGCGGGGACCACGTGGTTGGCCTGGCTAAACGGGGTTGCATACGGCAATTACACTGCAGCACCTGGGGATGTCACAGCCCATGCAAGCCTCTTCAGGCCGGTACTTCATCCTGAACAAGGAGCGAGCAAACTGCAGACACTGCAGAAACTGGGGAAAATCAGCCCATGCCTCGGCTATTCTCGCCCCATACGTTACCAATCTGGGGACGATTCTTCCCCGTACGGCCAAGCTGACGCCCACGTGAGTGCAATTAGCCGGCGGCGGACTGCCGTTCCTGTCAAGGAACTAATCCCTTCATTTCGGACTCACTTCGCCTCTGCTCTTGGTATACCACGCAGAGGTGGCTAATTGTGCAGAGCGCCTACGAAATTGCGGTCGGGATGCGGTCCGGAAAGCCGTCGTGCTCTACTGAGCTCGAGGAAAACAGCTTCACGATCTATCTTGTCTATAGAATTGTATAGACAGCAGAGCGACATGAGCGATGAAGAAGATATAAAAGGCCATGCCATTCCCACGGTTTGTGTCGCCATCATCAGCTTCGATCATCATCTTCCTTCAGCTTCAAGCTCCAATCGTCCCTCAATCCGTTGGCAACCATGGTTGACTCTTTCTCCATCTACAAAACAGCTCTCCTGCTGTCCATGCTGGCCACCAGCAATGCGCAGCAGGTCGGCACTTACACCACTGAAACGCACCCCAGCTTGACCTGGCAAACCTGCAGCGGCAGTGGTAGCTGCACTACCACCAGCGGCAGCGTGGTCATTGACGCCAATTGGCGTTGGGTGCACGAGGTTGGTGGCTACACCAACTGCTACAGCGGCAACACTTGGGACAGTTCGATCTGCTCCACCGATACCACCTGCGCGTCCGAATGTGCCCTCGAGGGTGCCACTTACGCGAGCACCTATGGTGTGACCACCAGCGGCTCATCGCTCCGTCTCAACTTCGTTACGACGTCGTCGCAGAAGAACATTGGCTCGCGTCTGTACCTTCTGGCTGACGACAGCACCTACGAGACTTTCAAGCTTCTCAATCGGGAATTCACTTTCGATGTCGACGTCTCCAACCTCCCCTGCGGACTGAACGGCGCCCTCTACTTCGTCTCTATGGACGCTGACGGCGGCGTTTCCCGCTTCCCGACGAACAAGGCTGGCGCCAAGTATGGAACCGGATATTGCGACTCCCAATGTCCTCGGGATCTCAAGTTCATCGATGGTCAAGCCAACATTGAGGGCTGGGAGCCATCTTCGACCGATGTCAATGCGGGTTCCGGTAACCACGGCTCCTGCTGCCCTGAGATGGATATCTGGGAGGCGAACAGCGTCTCCAGTGCCTTCACCGCCCACCCTTGCGACTCCGTCCAGCAGACCATGTGTACGGGCGATTCTTGCGGTGGCACTTACAGTGACACTGCCGACCGTTACTCCGGTACTTGCGATCCTGATGGATGTGATTTCAACCCTTACCGCCTGGGCAACACCAACTTCTATGGTCCCGGAAAGACCGTCGACACCAGCAAGCCCTTCACCGTCGTGACGCAGTTCATCACCAACGATGGTACTGACACTGGTACCCTGACTGAGATCCGTCGTCTCTACGTGCAGAACGGTGTCGTGATTGGCAACGGCCCCTCCACCTACACTGCCGCGAGCGGCAACTCGATCACCGAGAGCTTCTGCAAGGCCGAGAAGACCTTGTTCGGCGACACCAACGTCTTCGACACTCACGGTGGACTGTCTGCCATGGGTGACGCCCTCGGCGATGGCATGGTCCTGGTGCTCAGTCTGTGGGATGACCACGCCGCTGACATGCTCTGGCTCGACAGCGACTACCCCACCACCAGCTCGGCTACCAGCCCTGGTGTCGCCCGCGGTACCTGCCCCACCACCACCGGAAATGCCACCTACGTTGAGGCCAACTACCCGAACTCGTATGTCACCTACTCCAACATCAAGTTCGGTACCCTCAACTCGACCTACTCCGGTTCGACCTCGGGCGGCTCCAGCTCCAGCAGCACCACCTTGACTACCAAGGCCTCGACCACCACCACTAGCTCCAAGACCACCACCACCAGCTCCAAGACCACCACCACCAGCTCCAAGACCACCACCACCACTTCCAAGACGTCCACCACCTCAAGCTCGTCCACGAATGTTGCCCAGCTGTACGGACAGTGCGGTGGACAGGGATGGACTGGCCCCACCACCTGCGCCAGCGGCACTTGCACCAAGCAGAATGACTTCTACTCGCAGTGCCTGTAGGGGGGAAGATAGCCATTGAGATGTTCTCGACGAGAGAGGGAGAATGACAAGGAATGACGAGAAGGGAGAAAGTATGATGGCAATTTGTTACTTCCGGCAGGATCTCCAAGCTTAGCACTAGTCTAGCAAATGAAAGGCTGTTTTTTTGATGCATGAGATGAACAGTAGCAGTAACCAGTAAGGTAGTGAGCCTGTAGCTGGGATTGTCAGGAACAAAGGTATGCAGGATTGCAAGATTGCAGAGGTGCAGAAGAGCCGCCGAAGAAACTCAACCCCGCACGGTCATGTGCTCCTCGCCTGATCCCCCCCACTAATTGCGCTGATCGATCGATCTCTCCCCTCTCTCTTCTCCTGCTATCCCTATCCAACCAAGTCTTTTTAATCGTCGCTACGACTTCAAGTTATCTGGTATAGTCATTTAGACGGCTTGATAATACGAATCTATGTCTTCCTTCTCTATTTCACCTGTCCCAGATAATATTTTGGCTGGCCCAATCACCATTGTGAAATGATCTGAAATCCTCAAGACTGTGTGTCCATGTCCTTCCTATTCTCGAATAATCCCAAAGGGTGCTTGAGGGTCTCATACATCTGGTGAACTAGACCAGTCACAAAGTCCTGGCCACCCAATTTCCGCCAGGATGTTACGCAAGCGCCACGATCCCCCTCAAACAATGGAATAGTGCCGACGATTCCTCAGGGGCACCTGACCACAACCACAAACCACGCCACCGACGTTTCGGCAGTGAATTCCCCCATGCTACCCAACGCCAAGCGCGTGCATTAGCGCCGGTGGGCTTCCTGCCGGGAAAAGGAACAATGACCCCCGGAGCCTGCAGCGCCAAGCAACGTGGGTGGACGGGATATTCTCCGCATCACGAACTCTGTTTCTTGGGCCTTCCTCGTGCAATCCCGGGGTTGGCACGGACGCGGTGGCCTGCCTCTCACGCCCTATATCACTCGGCATTAAGCGAGGTCAGACGAACTGCCAGTCCTTAGTCCTGGTCTACCCCCCCCCTCGCACCATTCCGGATCGGCAAAGGCATGCCTAATCCGTCACTGTTCTGCAGTGGGGCTCAGGCACCACACCACTGGGAAATGATGGTCTGTGCGGGACAAGAAATTGCCGTGACGGATTTGTCTCCGCGTTTTCTTCGGAGCTTGGGGTCTGGGGTCTGGGGTCGCTGTCACTGCTGCTCCACACTGTGCGTGTGTGTGTGTGTGTCATCGACAGCGGCTGACGGCCCGAGAGGCCGTCTTCGTGAGCAACGGAGTCGATGTCGCTCGTTGTTGTTGTTGTGCTTCAGGGGTCGGTTTGGGTAATATGGCTTCCGTCTTCGGGGTATAAGTTGAGGTGGTGAAGCTCGATGGGATAGAAGAAAGGACAGTAGCAATCCAGCATCAGCATCGCCGCTTTGGACACCATGAAGTTTACCGTATTGGCACTGCTTCTCTCCCAGGTGTGGGCGGCCCCTCAGGCCAAACGCTCCTCCAATTTTCTCTGTATGGGCCACCGTCCATCCTTCAGCTCCTACGTCTGAGAGACCTGTACTGACTGCAGATAGGGCTTGGTAGTAATGAGTCTGGCGCAGAGTTTGGCCAGGCCAACATCCCCGGTGTTCTGGGGACGGATTACATCTGGCCTGACGCGAGTAAGATCCAGGTCTTGGTGAATGCGGGCATGAATATCTTCCGCGTTCCGTTCATGATGGAGCGCCTGATTCCGACTTCATTGACCGGGACGGCCGATGCCACCTACCTGGCGGATCTCAAGGCCGTATGTTCTAGCATTCTGGCCGAATTCTCTACATCATACTGACTTCCGTGATCAGACTATCGAGTCAATCACCAGCCTCGGAGCCTATGCGGTCGTTGACCCCCATAACTTTGGACGATAGTAAGCGAGCCTTTCCTGATTCTCCTAGGGTTCTAACTAAGACATGCTTGTTAGCTATGGAAACATCATTACGTCTACTTCCGACTTTGCCGCATTCTGGACCACTGTTGCCAAGGTATTTGCGTCAAACGACCATGTCATCTTCGATACCAGTACGTCTCCTTCGGTCTCTCTGCACGTTTACGGACTAACAAGTATCGCGCAGATAACGAGTATCATGACGAAGACCAGACCCTTGTCTTCAACCTCAACCAGGCAGCGATCAATGCCATCCGTGCTGCTGGTGCGACCAGCCAGTACATCTTCGTGGAGGGCAACTCCTACAGCGGGGCCTGGACCTGGACGACCTACAACACCAACCTCGTCAACCTGACCGACCCCTCGGACAAGATCATCTACGAGATGCACCAGTACCTCGACAGCGATGGGTCCGGCACGAGCGCGGACTGCGTGAGCACCACGATCGGCGCCGAGCGCGTCGCCGCCGCCACCACCTGGCTGCGCCAGAACGGCAAGCGCGCGGTCCTGGGCGAGTTCGCTGGCGGCGCCAACAGCCAGTGTCTGACAGCCGTCAAAGGGATGCTGGACGCGCTCAGCGCCGCCAGTGACGTGTGGCTGGGCGCGCTGTGGTGGTCCGCCGGACCCTGGTGGGGCACCTATATCTTCAACATGGAGCCGACAACGGGCACCGCCTACACCTACTATCTGTCCCTGCTGCAGAGCTATGTGCCCGGTGGTTCATCGGGAACCACGACGACGACGACCGCTGTTGCCACCACCACGACCACCAAGGCGTCCACGACGAGCACTGCCACTACCACCAAGACCACCACTAGCACCAAGACGACTACCGCCGCTACTTCTACCTCCACTGCCGTGGCGCCTCTTTACGGCCAGTGCGGTGGCATTGGATGGACTGGGGCGACGACCTGCGCTAGTGGGTCGACCTGCACTAAGCAGAATGACTATTACTCGCAGTGCTTGTAGGCGGGGATATGTGTATTGGCTCTTTAGCTCAGAATATGTGATACGCCGTCTAGTACACTGGTAGCGTTCTAACAATTTCAGAGGAATGGGAAGATTTGACCTCTTTCGACACTCTCGTCCGGAGCCGTAAAGGTGGCTTGTCTGACATGAGGTATTATGTATTCCAGGAGACATATCTTGGAGTACAGAGTCATTCAAGTCTGGTACTAGATCGAATGAAGTGAGAGAGCTTGATGAGAAGTTCGTTCCTTTGATACATAGACGAATGATGATTGAGTGAGAAAAAGTGTAGAGCAACAGGGCTCCAAGAATTAAGTAGGTGACTTGACAAACCGCCAAAGGAGATCTCCGGACATATCGCAAATTCATTCTTGTACAAAACAGCAGGTCATTTAAAGACCATGAGAGCGAGTTCGACCAACTTCGCATGCCCCAAGACCACATCCTGCTCCGGGGCGACTGGCCGCCTACCGATCACCCGGTCGAACTCCAGAACAAGCGGCGGCCCGCGCACCGCGGGAGGCGCAACCCCGACGTCGACCTCCGTCTTCGCGATCAACTCCGGGACAAACCTCGGTGGTGGCGTCTTTTCAGTTTCTAGCTCATGTTTGCCCTGCTGCCACTGCCACTGCCGCCGCGGGAAATACTTCTCGACGGTGAGCGCCTTCCTCGCCCGCGCCACCCGCAGCAGCACGACCACGCGCACCTGCCCACCCGACCAACCCACCCACCACGCCGCCGCCTGGTCCAGCCGCCGCGCCGACTCCTCCGAGTCGGTGGCCGCCGCCTCCATCACCAACTGCGGCCAGTCCGCGTCCAGCAGCCCATTCCGGTAGGACGAGTCCGCTTCCTTCACGGACCCGGACCCGGACCCCGCGGGCGAGGGCGAGGGCGAGGGCGCCGTGTACGTCCCGGCCCCCGTGGGTGCGCGCTCCGCGATGCGGACCCCCATCCCTGCGAGCGCGGCCACGGTCTCCTCGGCGAGGCTGCGATGGGCCTTTTCGCAGGCGGTCGTGGGGATTTTGAGGAGCAGGGTCGCGATGTCGGGGAAGAAGGTGACTCGGACGGTGCCGAGGAGGGCGCGCCGGGTCTCCTCGTCGGTGAGGCAGGGGAGGGTTTCGGGTGGGATGGGTTGGAAGGCGAGGTATTCGCTGACGAGGTCGTCGTTGCCTTCAGCATATAGATGGTTGCGGAGGGTGTGGAAGGTCTGGCTGCAGGCTTGGAGGGACTGGAATGGTCGGGGTGGGTACTGGTCTGTCATGGCTAGTTGCGTTGATGGAGGGAGGGTGTAGGGGGGTTGCATGTTGGTGGTTGTAGCAAGGGCCGGGGCTCTATCTTCCTGGGGTATTGAGGGTGACTGTCTTTCTCAGTCATGGATCATCGGGACTTGAGTCACTATGTCTTGTGGTGATGACTGGATTCACCACAGAGGACGTGTGCTTTGCGGTAGACGGGAAAGAAGTAGTTTTCCGTGTGCGTGGAAAATGAAGGTAGACGTCTCCTGACGGCGCTCTTGTCTGTCGAAGGTTTTCCCGGCTGGTCGAAAGTCTGCGGGGTACTGTAAATAGGTATCTTTCGCTGGGCGGAGAAGAGCTGCTTCGATGTACTTTTGGAACTGAAATAGCTCAGTATCGTTGAGGCTGACAATATTGCTTGCTAATATGTTTCTCCCGTCCACAGGAAGATACGTGTACTGTACACAACTTGCAGAAAATGAGCGGTATCATCATCGTCTCCTCTCGGCTGATATTGGTTGAGTCGGGCGCTAACCCGCGCTGCGGTGGACGCGCTGCGTTCTGAACTGCTCGAAGCTATTTTGCTGAGTTCAAGGTTTAAGGTTGAGAGGTCAGCAACTGAGAATGGAAAGGAGTGTGTGGCTTGTGTGGCGTGTAGGCGTGGTGTGTACTGTACCTGTGATGATTCCTGAATAGCCAGTAGGGCCCATGCATCACTGAGCTTTGTGCCTGGCGTTTTTGTGTGGTGGGTGCATGGCTGTTGGCCATTTGTCTTGTGGCGACAGACCATGTCTGACGTAAATTTACCATAAGCTTTCGGAACTCTGATGTTCTTGAGAATGTGTACCGGGAATAGTGGGTAGCCGCCATCCTGCAAGTTAGCCACTGCTGCTGTTGCCCGATACCCAAGGGTGCCCGGAAGTTCCAAAGAACGTTTTGACCATCGTTCCAATTTTCGTGCTCCTGATCGTTTTTTTTTTTTTTTTTTTTGAACCATCGATCTGGTTGCCCTGGTGGCACGGTGGGAGGGAAATGTAGTCGTCCTTCTCATCGTTCTATCTCGGATCGACGTTCGGATCGACGTTCTGAATGTTTGGATAAAGCGGGTTCCGACGGCGTTCTGGTAGTTATCCAAGCTGCTTGGTTCTTCTAGCTCGCAAGCGTCTATCACTAGGCCATTACATGAGGGGGATGGATTCAGGGGCCGAGAAGCTGCAGGGCTGGAGTGCCCTTGTCTCCGTCAACCAGCATATCACCAATAACGTCGCTCCTCCGTGCGTGCAAGATCATCTCTGCAGTTGTTCCCTTCGGCCAGGTAAGCTTATCGTAGCGGCTGCGGGCAATGTAGACTGCCTGCCATTCTACCTCGGGTCTTGCGGCCATCCAGCTTCCAATTCCAATCTAATGCGCATCTCGATGAGCCTCGTTTTCTCGGCAGTAAGCAGCAACTGACATCTCGCAAGTCCAGGAAGACCGGCTGAACGTCACACCAGAAATGACCAATGTCGATCAAGAAAAATTCCAATGCCGATCTCGATCAACACAGCAGGAGGTAGAATGACATCTTGCTCCGAGGGGACAGGCTGTCTACCTATTACCCTGCTAAATTCAAGAACAACAATGGCCCCTTGAACAGATGGAGGTGAGGACCCCGATTTCACAGCCGTGGTGGAGATAAGCTCCGGGATGAAGTTAGGGCTGGCTGCCCTCGCATCCGGAATGTCACGCCGCTGCGGGAAGTATTTCTCGATTGTGATTGTCCGTTCTACTCGCGAGACTTCCAAGGGCAGAATAAGAAGCACCTGCACCCCCTGAATTGCTGATCCAACCATGATGTGTCTTGACGCAGCCGGGCAAACGAATCCGAGACTCCGCTTTCTATGACAAGGTGTGGCCAAGCCGCCTGGCGTGGTCGTAGCAGTCGATTCTTGAACCCACCATCCCCTTCTTTCTGTGAAGCTGTTGGGCCCACGTACTTCGTCGCCCCCAGGGCATGAATTCGCTAAATCTGATGCCCGTGCTCGTGGCAAGCTGGATTGAGATTATCTGATCAAACCCCCGGTTCCCGATTTCAGTTTTAATTGTCGGGACTTCGATGATGAGAGTTTCGAAGTCCCGGAAGGAGGTGAAAACTGACCGCGCCCCCCGCAGCTGATCACGACTTTCCTCCAAGAAACTGAAATCCTCGGCCGACACGTGCTTGAAGGAGACATATTGACTCACATTACCACGCTGCTGCAAGCGTTTTTGGAGTGTGGCGATAGCTCGATTCACGTCTTGCGATCCTGGCCGGTCATTGCCAGCAAAGCTGATGGCGGAACGGATGGTCTCAGCTTGTGGACTCGGTTGTGGTAGCCCGACAAGATTCTCGTCCGAGTGTGAGCACCACTGAAACTCTCGAAAGACGGAAGGAGAAACGGTTCGTAAGTTGAAGCAGCTGCGTGGATTGATGTTACGTAGCTAAAGTAGGATGAACGCATGCTTTCGAGCGAGGGGAAAAAAGAATTAATCAACGCGTGACTAATGCAAGGCTAAGCCTCCCTGCCACCATCGGCCGGATTCAGTACGTTAGTGTTGATATAATACTTTTAAGCAAGATAGAGGTCTTGTTTGTACACGATCTCGATGAGGGCGAGGGTGGGAATGACGGGTAGGAAGAAGACATGAAAATCGTAGATGACGTTCTCCTGGATGATGTAAGCTGAAGAAGGAGGTGGTGTGAATGAAGCTGGCTCTGCGCCAGTGAATCGTCCTAGATTGATGATTTTACTTGGTAGATATTCATCTATCGTGACCATGCTTTCTTCACTAGGATGCTGTTCGCCATTTTAACTAACGATTTTTATTGTTATAATCTTGTACAAAGTTTCTCGAGGGTGGACTGCTCCGTGCTGCGGCCGGTTTCGCTGACCGCGCTTGGGGCGGGTAGGCCTTGCTGCCTGCATTATCATGACTTACCATCCACCTCTTCAAACAACCAAGCATCTAACCCCCTCTCAACACCCGAACTTCCATTCGGGAAGGGAGGGCATTGTTGTGGTGTTGGTGTTGGTGGTTGGCTTGATGTGGAGCTGTCCGCCTATTGAGATGGATCTTCAGGTCTTTAAATGCATCTGTGTACGTGAGTATGTTTGCCTGCTTGGAGCCCAAGTGACTTACCTAGGGTCCAGTAGATGATATTTGATGATGGCGTTGAAGATGGTGGATTCCAGGCTATCCGAGTGAGGCTGAAGCAATCGACTGCCAGGCATCCCTGGGTGCCCGAAGCGGTGAGCCGTCAAGACCACCTGATCAAGAACCCTTGACTCGGTTGATTGGTGAAAAGTAAGGCCGTACAGGACTATGAAGTGGTGGACGAAGAATTGCACCTGATGACCAGCGCTTGAAAGTCACGTGGCAGCTCGCCGCACGGCCAGTTCCAACAGGGGTGTATTGAAGGTGTATTGAAGGTGTTCACCATCAGCCCTTGCATATCAGTCATATTTGATCTTTATGAGTCGACTGTCAAGGAACAAAAAATGGATGCCATATTTTGCCCCTGGCCCACATTGTCTCTGTTGGTATGCCGGAGCTCAATTCTTGGCACTCACACTTTCTCCACCCCGATATTTTTCGGAGTCGGCTTACTCGAGTACCCACTTGTCAAAGCTCATATCCACAAGTTCAAACATGATCAGCTTGCAAGCTGGACCCTAATTGGCAGCTCAGACCTCCCTTTCTTCCATCTCGGTGATTTCCACTTATCTCCGGCTCCCGGGTGGATGACGCAAATGACTATCTAGTAATCTACATGCGAAGGATATAAGACTAACCACTGGCAACTATAGAACCCTCAAACCAACTTGATTATGATCCGTCTGCAGCACACAGTCACTTGATAACTTGGCTTCTGATTCTCATCCTATCTCTTCATCTCCATATCATATACCAATTCATCATCAACCATCATGGCCGTAAGTCAAACCCAACTCCGGCCACCAAAGCTGCAGTGTTCTAATGTTCTTGAAGGCCGCCGAAATTGACGCTTTTGCGGGCCCGCTCGCCGAATTTTTCGCCCACGGTTTGCGCTCTCCCATCCTCCGTCGGCCGGATGAGGAAGGTCTCCAGTATGAGGAGGTCTGGTTCCCATCTCTGGATGGCGTGGTTCTCGAGGGCTGGTTCATTCCTGCCAAGGGCTCCAACAAGTTGATCATCGCCAACCACCCCATGCCCTGCAACCGGTCCGGCTACCCGGGCCACCTCCCCGGGTTCGAGATGTTCGGCGGCTTTGAGGTCAACTTTATCAAGGACTACAAGGCCCTGCACGATGCGGGCTACAACGTCCTCTGCTACGACCTGCGCAACCATGGGCGGAGCGGCGCCGGCTCCGGCGGGATCGTTGGCATTGGACTGTTCGAGGCCCGGGATGTGGTGGGCTCGATCCAGTACGCCCGCTCGCGTCCGGATACCGCCCACATGGAGATCGGTCTCCTGAGTCGGTGCCTGGGCGCCAACTCCACGATCGTTGCGTACGACAAATTCCCCGGGTACCTCAAGGATGTCAAGGCGCTCATTGCTCTGCAGCCGGTTTCCAGCCGGGTCTTTGTGGAGGTTGGCGCCAAGAACGCGGGCCTGGATCCCAAGGCAGCCGCCGAGGCCTTCGATACCAAGATCTTCCATCTGACTGGGCTTCACATCGACGAGCTGACCCCGATTCCGTACACGAAGGCTGTCACAGTTCCGACCTTGGTGGCTCAAGTCCACAGGGATGTGAGTGTGGTCCCTGATGACGTTCAAGCGATCTATGACGGCATTGGGGCGCGTGAGAAGGAGCTGTTCTGGATTGAAGGGACTACCAGGCGTTTTGATGGCTACAATTATTTTGGTGAACACCCGGAGAGAATGCTGCAATGGTTCAACAAGTACATGTCTTGAAAGGCCCCATGCGTTGTGCTGTGATACTTGTTATGAGCTGCTCATGTAGTTTAGCTATTCTTGGAGGGTATACTCATTCAACGCTTGGGTTAGACTGTACGATTATGCTAAACCTACATTAAAATATAGCTGCGGTACTAAAGATAGCCCCCAGACACAAAACAGTAAGTAGGGGTGGAGCGGGAGAAGATCTCTTCGTGGTCATGTATGCTGCTCCGCATTTCCTAAGTGCTTCTTCCCCTCTCGCCACAAGGAAGGGAAGGAACGATCAGCTGCATTTGAAGTCCGTAACGCTCGCGCGGGAGTTCATCAACAGAGCGACAATCAAACCATACAGGCCTATCCCGTTGCATTAGCCTCCGTTGCATATCTGACCGGGTCACCACAATAAAATAGGTCAACCCCACTTACCCAAGACCTCGGCGAAGATCAGAATCAGGATCATGCCAACGTAAAGTCGCGGCTGCTGGGCTGTACCTCTTACTCCCGCGTCCCCGACAATCCCAATCGCAAACCTGATGAGTGCTTTTGTGTCAGTCCCAACACGCAGAAACAGACCCAACACCATAGAGAACTAATCTTGGACACGCTGCTCCACTTACCCTGCGGCTAATCCACACAGCCCGACCGCAAGGCCAGCACCCATTTGGAGCAGACTGGTGTAGAGAGCCACTTCTTGGGAGAGGTTGTTCGCGATCAGGACTGAAACCACCAAGCCGTAGATCCCGAGGATACCAGCCATGACGATGGGCACGATGTCTATTCAGTAGTATTAGTAATTGAGCTCGAGATCGCCGTCTTGCAAAACTTACTCTTCACTATCAAGTCAGGACGGAGGACTCCCGAGGAGCAAACGCCGACTCCAGCCTTCGCCGTTCCGTAAGCTGCCCCACAGGCAGTGAAGACGATGGCACTGGTGCATCCCAGGGCCCCGAAGAACGGCTGTCATATACGAATAGAGTCAATGCCAGTGACGTTGGGCCATGGTTATGGACTTGTGTTGATCAGGTATGAGGAAAACGGCTCTTACTGCGTAGGTGGGGCTTTGGGGAATTCATTAGTACTGCTGTAGTCATTCTGATCCTGCAAATGGGTTCGCATTCGCCTGGGATAACCTCACCAGAATTCCGATGGCATTATGGACGACCTGAAAACTAGGAACAGACAGTCAAATCGATTTGGAAGTCTTTATGTCAGACCTGATGAAACTTGGGTGATCGGGGTTGCAAGTAAGCTAGGGTACAGTGCCTAGCTTTATAGTAACGTCAATCGGGGACTCCCACACTTCCTGTCTTAGCCCGCCTCCGCTCCATGCAGGCGACCACGATAGTCCTTTCTCCCATCTGACCGGTTCTATAACCAGTGCAGCCTGTTCAGATGACGGTGTAGTCCAAGTCGAGAGGGGTACATTGATTTAGTACTGATTTCACCAGCTCTTAGCTAGGGTATCGAAGGCACTAACCGGATTTGGATATTGTACTGCACCACTGGGCACCAGGCACGATGTTTTCTTCTCTGTGATCAGACCGAGTGTAGTGGGCGAGGTGCGAGATGACGTGTTTAGTAGGCTAGCGATGCAGGGTCAAATGTTGTCAGGCAACAACACCTGTCAACATGGTTCAATATTCCACTAGGTTCTCCTTGGCCCAAGCACGGCAAAAACGTGGCTGCCTGGTTACTAGTACTTCCGTCCTGGACCCTGATCCACCCTTCCCCGCAGACTCCTGCTCGTTATTTCTCCGGATCTAATGAGCATTCTATGAACTGGCGCAAACAACCCCGCAACCCCTCTTGTTTGCTGGGAGGAGAGCGTATGTTTGGAAAACACTGTAACCCATCTCAAGAAGTCCCTATGATTCTATACTACACAAGTCGTTCAATCGACACGCGACGGTATTTTCTTCTGAGAGAGCTACACTCTAAGCCGCTTGTTATATCACAAGCAGACAGTTCTCCCGGAAATCAACGGATTAGTGAATAAAGCTAACTATGACCTCCGGATAACCGCCGGTCTGTCACTCGGAAAAGACTGCTTCGTTATGTCTAGTTATAGAGTGTATTCACTTGGAGAACTATTCCATTCTTACCTGACCCCCTGTTACCCTCCTTATGTTCTGTGAGTAAGTAGTCTTCTCTAGAAATGGAGACGGGAAAATCTCGTCTACTATGTCTGGTCTCTTGAGGATGGAGTTATCGATATTGATGACACCTGCGAGAGGGGTGGTAATGAAGATCAAGAGACATAGACAATTTCTTCCGCTGACATGGAACCACGACGAAGTCAAGAACGTGTCAAACGCACGAGACCTATCTATACACGACCTGAAAGCAACTCCTCTTGTTATTTCCCCCCTCACAGCCGGGCTTTATCCTCCTCTCGGCCCACAAGGTTAGGATGCGGGGACCGAACGGGTCGAGTGACAGCATAAAAGGCGAATCCTTGGGACTTGGTCGAGAACTAGAGGATATGTCACAGAGTCAAAGATGATACGCTTGTGCCGCTCATTCCTTCGAACAAGAGTTCCGTCTTCATGACCTCAAGATGCTTGGTTATCTTACCTGAACTTTCGACCCCACGTGGAAGAACGCAAAGTCACCGGGGACTAGATGGTGGGTGATTCCGGTTGCCTCGTCCTGCGCATGAACCGCCATCGTCAGTTTCCATCGTCCCAGAGCCACAGGATAGAAGAAAAGCAGTTGAGAGAAGTGGGTGGAACATACCAAAACATCGATCTGCCCACTCAAGACATACTTGGTCTCCTCGAAGGCATAGTGCGCGGGTCGGTGAGGGCCAGCCTCGATCTTGTAGAACCCCGAGGTAAAGTAGGACGGGGAGTCGGTGGTCTGGGTGCGGATGGAGTGGAAATCGGCCGTCGTGGCGTTCTGGCCCGCGGGGAGGGGGATGAACTCATGCCCGGCGCCTTTGATGACGGTGAGAGGGACAAGCTTGTTCGACACTGCCATTTTTTTGATACCTGGGCTTAGCAAGTTCTTCGGCAGTGTGTGCTTGGAATCGGAGAACTCACTTCTGCTTTGATGACTGGGATGTGGGCTGGCAAGTAAGAGATGAGGCAGGCCGAAACTGTTTTGGAAGTATATAAATGCTTTGAGCTCGCTCGGAAGTAGTTCCCGCAGTGGAGATGGACAGGGCTCGGCTGTAGCTGCCGAGCGAGCGGATCGTTCGGATGTGTAGCCCGGCCGACAATCTATACGTTGAATGTGCATCTGCCATTTATGTGAGGTCCGAAGAAGATGGATTGTGACGGCTGGCATATTTGATGCCGTGTAGAAGGTTTGTATTGCGATGGAATATCAGAAGGCAGTCTTGGAGAAGAAACCGGGCCGCAAAGAGTGCTTAACCTACTGTTGTTCAGCTTCACATCGGGGATGTCCCTCAGCCGCACATATCCAACTACGAGGTGATGTAACTGGCTTGGGAAGCAAGATCAAACGGTGGGACAAACGGTAGGCAATCCCATGGCTAATGGGACGGGATGGTTGAGACGAGGCAGGACAGAGAACCCCAATTCGCGCTTACCGATGCTCTTCCGTTTGCAATGCTGACCGGCCCACTAGCAACCACGTCATATTAGATACTTGCATCAATAATAACGACTTGTTTTGCAGGAGCGATGACAAAAAAAAGATGTCAGCAGGAAAGTTAGAGAGTTCTGGTACGCGGTGTTGGAGGGCCCAGTCCATTTGACTGCCGCGTCTTTGTGAGACACGAGGCTATCGCTACGTCAGAGGCAAACAACGAAGAAGCAAACGAGGGAGACTTCACCTAGGAAGTATCGTGTATATCAACCCAAGCCTTCACCCACCGATATCCATGGCCGTTTCCTTTTACGTGAACACCTGACTCCCCTTCCTAGTCCCCTTTGCAGCGTCTCTCAGGTGACAGTACCCCAGCAACCATCTATTGGGACCCATTCTTACAGAAGTGAAAGTATGTCGGAGACAGCCGAGCGCACCCGGGACCCACGCATTACCGGCGAATGGCCGTGGGACACGAGCCTCCCTCAGTTCGAGCTTCTGATGCTGTCATATGAGACGCACAGGACGGTGACCAACGACTGGATGTTTTTTGTGGACTCAGTCATGCGGAAGTGGGTAGGCCAGCGGCAGCGGCAGCCCGATCTTCGCGATAAGCGGATGGCTCTGATGCTGCTCTCTCCCGGCTACCGCGTCCACTTCCTGGTCGAGCCCCTGCCGAACATAGTACCTGTCTTATTCTGCTCCAATGGCCGACAGGAGTTCCGCTTGGATGGGGACGACATCGACAATTGCAAAGCAGCCTGGCGCACCGTGGCCCGTTTCATCCTGGACGGTGAAGGCGAGATCGACTGAGGAGCCGGTGGCTTGACAGTTTGTTAGACAGTGTGTGAAGGAGCTGGACGTCAGGGACTTTCTCGCGAGTTTGAAACGATTCTCATGGAAGGTTGGGGTTGGTTAGGCAGGGAAGGTGACTGTTGAATTTATGAGGACAGAATGAAAACGTATCTAGCATTGCAATAAAATGGTATTTTGTGCTGGTCTGGTTCCCAGTGGTAGCTAGCTTGTATGCTCGACACATACCATGCATATGTCTTCCTCGCCTATGTCAGCTATAGCATCATAGTCTCTTTCGTGGTATTGTATGATTATTGGAGTGACGGTCTCCACCTTGATGGCTGGTATCAGGAACCTGCAGAGGCAGCTGGCTGCAAGGAGTCGCAAGTCTTGGCTCGCCAACATGCTGTCAACACCGCAGGTGAAAGCTTCGGCCCTGTCGCAGCGAGCAGTCTCACTGATTAAAGGACGACCTTTCTCATCAATGATTGTAATCTATCATACCGGCAAGATGGAGGTAAGAACCGGTCGCCACGCCACGGACCAACAACGCGGCGACCCAAAGCGGAGCGGCGTATGAAGTGGGTCGACCCGTCTTTGCAGTTCGAGGTACATACCGTTATATCTTCAACTACGATAGCAAGAAAGAGAGAAAAGGGGCGCCATCTCCACCGATGACACACATCCTGTTTCCCCGTGTCTTTACCCTCTTTACCCTTCCCCCAAGACTCTGATTTTACCCAAGCCAAACGCCATCCCACGCTTCAACTTCAAGCACAAACCATGACACCCACTCCAACCCCCAACAACCCCCCTTCAACTCCCCCCATCCCAGTTGACAATAACCCTCAAATGCCCTCAGACCCCGCACCCCAGCCCATGGCAATGCCCACGCACGCCATCCACGCCGACGACGACTTCAGCGCGCACCGCGCCATCGCGCCCCCAATGCACGTAGCCGTGACCTACCGATACGCGCGGGATCCCGCGCACCTGATCCCAATGGAGAACCAAGACGTGCGTCACCCTCCCCCCCCCTTCCCCTCCCAAGCCTCCCCAAGCTATTCCCATCCACCACCCCTCACCATCTAACCACGTCTACGCCCAGCCCAACGCCCCGCACGACTCGCACATCTACGCCCGCTACTCCGCCCCGAACACCACGCGCCTCGAACACGTCCTGCAAGACATCTTCCACCCCACCGCCGGAATCCTCACCTACAGCACGGGCCTGGCCGCCTTCCACGCGATCCTGGTCCTCCTCCAGCCGGCCCGGATCTTCATAGGGGAGGGCTACCACGGCGTGCACGCGGTGATCTCGCTCGTCTCGCGCCTCTGCGACGGCCGCAAATGCCAGAAACTCCCGCTGGAGCAACTCCACCTCCTCCAGCCGGGGGACATCATCCACGTGGAGACGCCGGTCAACCCGACGGGCGAGGCGCGCGATCTAGTCGGGTACGCGGCGCGAGCCCGCGCCGCCGGCGCGTACCTGACGGTCGACTCGACGCTGGCGCCGCCGCCGCTGCAGGATCCGATTGCGCTCGCCGGGGCGGATGTGGTCATGCACAGTGCGACGAAGTATTTGGGGGGCCATTCGGATATGCTGGGGGGAGTGTTGGTAGTGAATCCGGGGAGGGTCGCAGAGGGGTGGGTGGAGCGGTTGAAGGCGGAACGGATGGTGCTGGGGGCGGTTATGGGGAGCTTGGAGGGGTGGTTGGGGTTGCGGTCGGTGCGGACGTTGGAGTTGCGCGTGCGCAGGCAGGCGGAGACGGCGCGCGTGTTGGTGGGTTGGTTGGTGGCGGAGATTGCTGCTGCTGCTGCCTCGGTGGTGGGGAAGGTGCTGCGAGGTGTGCGGCATGCGTCGCTGCAGGTGGAGGATCTGGATCTTGGGGGTGATGGTGGGGGGTGGTTGCGGCGCCAGATGCCGGCGGGGTTCGGGCCGGTCTTCGCTATCACCGCGCGCACGCCGGAGTTGGCGAGGCGGTTGCCGTCGAGGATGAGGGTGTTTCAGCATGCCACGAGTCTGGGCGATGTGGAGAGTTTGATTGAGTGGAGGGCGATGAGCGACAGTAGTTGTGATGAGTGTTTGCTGCGCGTGAGTTGTGGGTTGGAGGATGTCGAGGACTTGAAGCGGGATTTCTTGCAGGCCTGTCGTGCTGTTCTGTCTGGGGATGATGCTGATGGGCGTGTGAGGGTTTGAGGTTCTTGAGGGGTTGGGGTTGGTATGTTTTCAAGTGTTTATTTTGCTCCTAGACCATTTGTTTGAGTCGGATTGTTTGTCGAGGTTCTAGGTCGAAACGCGACTATACACTGACATACTCTACACTCGATGTTCAAGATCCGGGTGACTCTCTCAGAGGTATACAATAGAGAGTCATCCCTCCCAGCTTTACTCACGAACAAATCCTAAACCATTGTGAATAGATCTCGTGTTGCAGTGCATCTGAGAGGTCCACGGCGGCCTTTGATTCCCACCCGTCCAGCCCTAATTGCAGCACAGCACCTAACTTAGTGCAGTACAGCGGCGACCCGATCATTCGCCGCCCCTGCGCGGCCAGCGGGGAACCAAATCATACGGTCTACTCGATCAACAATGCCTACTGAAACCCAAGACCATTGGAAGAATACGCCTAAACCAGGATACGTCTTACCCTGAAACTCATGATTCATCCACTATACAATGGAAGAAGACAAGAACAAGACAGCTAATCACAATTCACCACCACACACCGAATGATACGCGCTCTGAACCTCCGCCGCCATCCCCCCGACCCCCTCAAACACGACCGTCAACCGCATGACCCCAAGGATCGAGTCCACGCCCTGCTGTATCTCCCGCAGCAGCCGCTCCACATCCTGGATCTCGGATCCCGGCTCCACCGGGTGCGGGAGTAGGTGCGCGTACTTGGACAAAGAGACCCGCGGGTCCTCCCCCGTCGACCAGAGCGCCGCCCGAAGCTGATGGTAAATCATGAGCAGGACGTACGAGGCATGCATCGAGCCGCAGAGAAAAAACGGTATGATGTGCGTTCGAGGTGGAACTCGCGCTGGGGTGGGAAGACCAAATCTCTCCGCGGAGGAGGCGTGCGATGCTCCAACCGGTTGAAGGTGTGGTGCTCCGCGGTGCACAGCTCCCCCGGTGGCAATGGCTGCGATCCTCACGTAGGCACGTGCCATGGCCAGGGAGGCTTTGAGACAGATCAGGGAGGACTGCGCTTCTGTGAATGGGAAGGCGGCAGTGGCGAGGATCCGGTCTTCGGGTGTTGACTGCGGGGGACGGGTGGGATCGGGGTGGCTGGGGAGGTCGCAGTGCTTGTGGATGAATATGGGGGGAATTGTGCTGAAGGCGCGGGAACGATGCAGTCGCACGCGGGCTCTATTAACAGAATTATGGGCAGTTAGTCTGTTTTTCTGGCTGGCAAAGAGGCGGGGATCGGGGATTATTACGAATAGGTCAAGGACTGGGCGATCGCCCACGCTGTTAAGAGGGCTTGTGCTTCGACATGGGTCCTGGATTCGGGTCGGGGTGACCGGTCGAGTTTGCGCGTTAGTTCCAGGATGGTCGAGTCCAGTTGCGTGATCTCAGCTTTGATCTGGGGAGGAGAAGCGGCTGCTAGGGCTGGAAGGCTGTGTCGGTTATGCAAGGTCTGCGAGACAGATAGGATGGCTGCTTCGGCTTGAAGTAGAAGGGGCCACAACTGAGGATAAAAGTCAGGTTTCGTGGAGAGTTCAATGCTGAAAGACGTTGCCGCACCTCTGAGTGGTTGTGGATGGCGGGATACGGGGTCGTGATCCTCTGGTCATCAAGTGTGATGATAGGCAACTGAAGTTTTCTACCGGTTACCAAAAGTAGAGAGGAAAAATTGATGAAAGCAGAGAAGCTCCAGATAGGAGGACATTACTTACTACGTCTTGATCGATGGATGACAGATACAGAACAAACATCTGCAGAATTAATTAGAGTCGCATTCCAGAGCTTTGTTGAGCGCATAACGCACCGCACCCCACCACGCCCGGCGCTGTGCCTCGGTTGCCGCAGCGCCCAGGCTATGCAAGCGGAGATCCATGGCGGCCGTGATCGCCTGGTTAGCGCGACGCCGCATGCGTGACACGTTCCCTCGCTGGCAGTATTCATGGATACTGAGCAGTATTAAGGCTAGGACGGAAGACACTGACAAGATGTCGTTGTCACCGGTGGCGGCCCCTGCAGAGTTAGTTGTGTAGGGTGGTGTTCGAGGAATCGCATCGATCTCGTTGTCCACTGCGCGAAACGCCGCTTCTGCAAGATGCTGCGCCGCCAATCGTCTCAATGGAGTACTCGATTCCAAACTAGGGTCGGAGTCAGAAGGCAGAGGAATGGATACCAGAATGGCCGAGATGGCCAGGGTGAGCGCGGAGGCCGGCCAGTATGGGAAAGAGGATTCTTGGATGGTCCTGACTTGTCCCTGCGCAAATTGAATAGCCGACGGTCGATCTTCGATTCGGTCCGTTGTCAGAGGAGGCGGAAGTATTGGCAAGAATGGATGGATGTGTACATAGTAAGCATTGACTCTGGAGTCGCCGTCAGCCATCATGAACATAATCTGGCGGCATACAACTCCGCAACAGGATTTCATGGCTGCTGCTCGGATGCTGCTACTCACATGTCCTCATCAGATGTGTATGCGCGCAGAGGCACGAGAGAGCTCGTGCCCATCACATCTCCTATGGGATCACAAACATTGTTGTCCGGGGCTGCTGCCGCTGGCACTCCACTCCAATAATCAAATCTCGACCCATCAATCCCACCAACATCCAGGTTGCGAATGCCACCAAGAGGATCGAGTAGATTGAAAATACTTGCCAGGTACTCTTCATCTCCTGTCACTTGAGTCGACGCAGGGACTGCAAATGCGTGCTGGGGGTTGTGCAGAGGCGGAAAGGTAGGGTTGTGGACTGGAGCCGAAGCCTCGGTGACCGGCGACTTGGGCGCACCACCGCGACGGATCCCGCCCCGACGGCTGGGACGATAGACACAATTCAATCCTTTGTAAGAACACTACGGACAAAGTCACTGACTATCCGAGTGAGAACACCAGCCAGGCACACAGTATATCATCGAGAAGTTCCTTACTCTGCTACATGGGTTCCATCCGTCGCATCGAATCTTGCGCGCGCGACTTGACACCCGGAGCGGTTAATCTTCCCATATGTGAATGGCTCCGAGGGGACAAGAATGACTGACCAGGCAAGACAGGCGGCTCGACTGGGGGCTCTATGACCAGCATGCATATGTTGGAAAAATTTCAAAAGTCACCGATCTCAAGGATCTCCGGTAGTATGTAGGTTTGGTGAGAGCAATTCCCGTCTGATGGATGAATCTTCCTGGAGGAGGGGAGAATATTGGAGCTGAGAGGGTGGATGATGTCACATTGGTAGTACGTTTGGTAAAACAGGAGGTTAACCACCTTTAAGTTACCGGGGACTCGGTGTAAAGTGCGGCGACCCAAAAAGTCAAACACCGCTCGCCGCCCCGCGAAGGCCGCAATTGGTGAACTAGTTCACGGACGCCGCTCCCCCCACTATCTCACTCACACGGCATCCATGTACTATTACCATCCCGGTAATGGGGATTTCATCATCTTCATATGGCCCTGTTACCTGAGCAGACTGGGGATTACCCACGAGAATTTTGACAGGCATGTTAAAGGATAGCCTTCTTCTCCTCTCGGCACATACAGTAAGAGGGAAATATAGAACGCAGTATAGAAGAGAAATAAATTAAGGATATGTCTGAATCCGGGGGCGAGCGTTCTAGTTGGGCAAACCCCCCAGATTTCCCCGGCCCTTTTCTCGTCTTTCCAAACGGAGTTACCGTGCACGTATTTGGATAGTAAATGGGACAATATACCACCATCACTATGTCAAGCTCCTAGAATGGAAAGCCCAAGACCAATAACTTACCTTCAACCTCCTTTGGTATCAGCCCCGGAGCTTTCTGCTATGAGTAGTTACCAGCAGAAAATGTTGCAGACGGTTTCTGATAATTATAGGACCTGGTCAGCCATGCTATACGGTCTGTTCAGGTGCTGCGGCTTCTCGCTCGCGATCGCAACACCGTCGACTATTGAGAGGGTCTTCAGGTTCTCCCAGGCTAATCTGCCATTTGAAACCTATACTGTCAGATCCAAATCAAGAAAAGTAAGAAACACCAATGTGTGCTGATTCTTGATGTTGATTTGAATGAGCTTGTTGACTGAGAAGGTCTTGTGGATGTTGTAAATGAGTGTCATCGTTGACGAGGACTTGGCGTTCTCGCAACGCTTCTCCACAAAAGCATCCAATTCGATCAATCGATAGATCACAAAATTTAAAGGACGTCCCGGAGATATGATCTATATATATGCATCTAGCGCTCGCATCATTCCGTGTCAATTTCTGCTTGGCAGCTCCTCAAAGCGATCTTGATGTTTGGGAGCATAGATGATGCATACACCACTATCTGAAAGCCTCCAGCATACCCTTCACTCCACCGCAGTTGATCACAATAATGGAATGAACCGACTGGGCTATGGACAATGAACGCTAAAATTCCAACATAAACGAAAGACTGGAAAGGATCCCGCGTCGGCGTGTGCCATGGCTGGACTATCATGGCTAAGATTGGTAGCCAAGAGTGATAACAGGATGCTAAGGAAATTTAATCCCCGAACAATGTGCGCTAACACGCCCCGGCCATGTGGAAAGACGACCGTTTCTCCCCTTGCCAGGGCCAAGGCTGATGGAGCCATTCTCGCCTGGCTCGTCGGCAACCGACCTATTCTAGGCTAAGTGTTGAACAGGCACGCAATTAGTACCGAGTAGAGTTCTAAATTTCTCTATTTAACCCATCTCCCACCCAATTGTGAATTCCGCTACGTCCAGCTGAAACGCATATCCCCATCATGCGTCCTGTCTTTGCCATTGCCGCCTTCGCTGCGGTTGCTACTGCCGCAGCCGCAGACACCGTCCCCCCTGAGCTAGCTAGCATCGGGGAGCCGTCAACGGTACTGAATGCCACCTACTCCGTGGGGTCGGCTGCAGTCAGCTTCACCCCTGGCGAGTTTCTTAACACGACCGGTATGCACGACCGATCCCTTCTTTAGACCGTCTGACTGACCAATGCGCCGTGTATAGTCGCCAAAAGCGCGCCGGAGCCGCATCTCCACGACTTGGGGCTGAGCAGCTCGGGACCCTACCTGCTGCTGATGGTCGACCCGGACTGGAACAAAACCACTCCCCCATCGGTGATCGTGCATACCGTTGTGGCCAACCTGACCACCGCTGTTAACAGCACCAGCGACGCGAACGTGTTGGCCTCCTACATCGCCCCCCAGCCCAAGTCCGGCACGCACAACTACACCCTGTTCCTGTTCGACCAGCCCGCCAACTTCAGCGTCCCCAGCCGCTACGAGTCCTTCATGCAGACCACTGCTGAGACTCCCCTGAACCGACTAAACCTGCCGCTGGAGAGCTTCCTCAACCAGACCGGACTGGGCAAGCCGGTCGCGGCCAACTACTTCCGCGTCACAGCGGCGAGCAACGACACCAGCTCCAGCTCGGGGGGATCCGGCTCCAGCACGAGCACGAGCACAGGCACGAGCACCGGCACCAGCACCGGCGCCGCCGCTAGCGAGACGTCGAGTGGGGCGGGCCACAGGATGGCAGCGGGCAGTTATCTGGCCGGCGCATTGGCCCTGGTCGGTGCGGCGGTGGTCTCCGTCTGATCTACACAGTAGACCACAGAAAGCGCTGCTCAAATACAACGATGGCAGGGGGGAAGTAGAGAGCAAACTGGCATCTCGCGTACTTTGTATATACTCAGCATTGTACTAAAACTAATAGTTACAACGCCCGGAAGAACGGCACACGCGTGCGGCCAAAACTCGACACTACTCCAGCACTTAATGTAAGCTGCATGCACTAAGCCCGTTAGCGGGGGCCAGATTGTACTCCTGGTCATGCAATCTGGCATTATCCATTGAACCCCCCTGTAGAAAGCCAGCAACCGAGGTACACTATATCAGATGCGCAGTCCGTTTGAAACCAATCTCCCCAACTACCTGCACCATCTGCCCACCCTTCCGCTTCCCCCCCGTACACCATGGCCTCGCGCATCGAATCCCTGGCCACGACCATCGCCGACTCGGCCCAGCAACTACGAACCCTGCTAGCGCAGCACGGTATAGCGGAGCCCTCGTTTGCCGCCACTTGCCCTCCGTCGCTGGCGCTGCCCCCGCCCGTCGAGGCCGCACGCAACGCCCTCCTGCACGCCGCGTGCGAGATCCAGGATCTGCTGCTCGACCCGGCCGATCTCCTGCGCTCCTATGCCATTGTACGCCCCCTCATGCACCCCCTGAATTGCTTACACTACTAATTTAACGGGACCAAGCACGCCCACCTCATCGCCCTGCACTTCATCCAACAATTCAACGTCGCGCACCTGGTCCCTCCCAACGGAACCGTCTCCTTTGCAGCCTTATCCGCGCAATGCGACGTCCCTGAAGCCGACGTCCGGCGCCTCCTCCGCCACGCGATGACCATCCGTGTCTTCGACGAGCCCGCCGAGAACGAAGTCGCCCACACGCGCGCCAGCATGCTGCTGCGCCAGGAAGGGTTCCATGGCTGGATTGGCTCGACGTGCACGAATAGCTGGCCCGGCGCGACCAGGGTATATAGTGGCCCCTTCCCCGGCTAGCCCAACACGGCAGGTCATCTCGGCTAACCAGGGTGTGTTTGACATAGACGATCGAGGCATTAACGCGCTTTCCCGGCTCCGAGGAGCCCACTGAGTCGGTTAGTAGACCCCGGCAATTGAACCCCCTCCCTTTCTCCCTCTCTTCAAACAACATCATGTCACGCACCGGAGTACGCCACATCCAGGAAGTTGAAAGAAAAGGGGGGTCTGGGGGTTCTCTCCCAGAACGCCCACCCACCCCGTCCAAGTCTCCAGGACTAGCAGCGTCCTGGGGGAGAACCCCCAGACCCCCCTTTTTTTTCATCTTCCCAAACAAAGCACCATGCAGCGGCAGATTCCCCCTCCGGGAGAATCTGCCCAAAGATACGGAGTACATACACAGGACCAAGCACTGACAAGACACGATAGGGCTTCGCGCTGGCCAACAACGGGCAGGCGCTGTACGAGGCGCTGGCGCAGTCGCCGGCCCGCGCCGCCACGTTCGCCGCCAGCAAGCGCGGCTACGCGTCGGGGGCGGCCATGGGCCCGGCGGCACTGGTCGCCTCCGTCCACCCGCTCCTGGCCGGCCTCCCGGCGAACAGCGTGGTCGTCGACGTGGGCGGCGCGCAGGGCGACATCAGCTTCGCGCTGGCGGCCGCGTTCCCGCACCTGCGCTTCGTGGTGCAGGATCTGCCGGGGGTGGTCGCTCGCGCGAGGGCGCAGCAGCAGCAGCAGCAGCCGCCGCCATCCGCAGCAACAGACCGAGTCTCCTTCCAGGCGCACGACTTCTTCACCCCGCAACCGCCCACCACCCCAGCAGCGCGGGTCTTCTACCTGCGCCACATCCTCCACAACTGGGGGGACGGCCACGCCATCCGGATTCTGCGGCAGCTGCGGCCGGCGCTGCGCGCGGGGGCGCGCGTGCTCATCCACGACCACGTGCTAGAGCGGTACCCGGCGCAGGAGCCGATGTGGAAGCGGCGGCTCGCCAGCGCGATGGACCTGAATATGCTGCTGCTGCTGAACGCGCGCGAGCGGGACGAGGCGCAGTGGCGGGGGCTGCTGCAGGAGGCGGACGAGCGGTTTCGCTGGGTCGGGGTCCGGCGGGTGGAGGGGAGCGCGTTGGCGGTCGTGGAGGCTGTTTGGGATGATGGCCTTTGCCCTGGGACTTCCGGTGCTGATACAAGCACCACTGGTTGAAGATGGGTTGTTTTGGTAGTGGTACGGAGTAGGGGAGGGTGATTTACGCAGTTGGGGTTGATTTGCTGACGGGCATCCGATGGGGGACCGGAAGGATGTGCTACCCTGTAGTACTAGTTAGTGAATCGGTAGCGTGCATTCGACGCAGGAGCAAGCTAGGGCTAAGCTTCACGCGCTAAAGGCTCTCCCGTCAGCACTAGCTGGCTAGTTCGCTGTTACCCCTCTTCAATCATTAAAATCTGAGGCATTTCGGTTTGTTTGCTGATTTAGGATCCTCCCCCCTTGGCAATAGCAAGTCAAATACGGAGTACAACTCAAACTCGTGTCCTGGTTCATTTCCCTCGCCCATCCTTCCATCTGCCAAGACACAAAGCATTCAGCCACCATGTCCACCACCGACACTACCACCACCACCACCACCACCACCACCAAACCAGGCTGGTACCAAACCAGCGTCACGGCCATCGACCCCGCCGCGCAGTCCCTGCTGGAAGAGTACAGCGGGCTCAAGCCCGACGAGGTCCTCCCCCATGTCTTAGCCTTGGTACGCAACCCCCTTTCTTGCTAGCAAAAGACAATACCTCCCTATGGCCAATGGTTCACCCAACGCCACCCCCCCCCCCCTTAGTGCCAAGCCAACCAAAAGCCACCCATCCTGACCCCGCGAGAAACCAAACAGCGAGACGAAGCGTTCGCCATCTTCCCGTACCCCTGCATCGGCCAAATGCGCTTCCTGAGCTGCCACCTCGCGCGCCTCCCGTTCTACCCGCAGGTGCTGGCGCGGCTGCGCGCCTCGCCGGCCCACGGCTTCCTGGACGCCGGCTGCTGCGTCGGCCAGGAGCTGCGGCACCTGGTGCACTGCGCGGGGATCCCGGCGACCCAGCTGTACGGCTTCGATCTCGAGCCGGGGTTCTTCGAGCTGGGGTACACGCTGTTCCGCGACGACGCGCAGAGGTTTCCTGCGACGTTTGTGGGCGGGGACTTCGGGGTCGAGAGCGAGGAGGAGTGGGCGCGCGGCGCGATTGTGGGGACGGTTGGCGGCAAGGTGGATGTGGTGTGGGCGGGCTCGTTGCTGCATTTCTGGGATTATGAGGGCCAGGTCCGCGGTGTGGTGAGGCTGATTGGGCTGACTGGGGGTCAGCCGGGGGCGATTGTGTGTGGGCGGCAGATGGGGAGTACGGTGGCTGGGGTTTATGAGTTGACGGGGCTGATGGACAAGACGCTGCATTATCGGCATGATGTGGGGAGTTTGCTGGGGCTGTGGCGCGAGGTCGAGCGGAGGACGGGCACGAAGTGGGAGGTGCAGGCGGCGTTGGAGGTGGGCGAGACGACGGCGAAGATGCGCAATATGAGCTTCGTGGATGATAATGCGCGTGTGGTTTGGTGGTGTGCTACCCGGGTGCAGTGAGGGATTATTTTATGAGTATGAGCATTAGGGTTACGGCGTTTGGCCAGGAAGCTGAAAGAAAGGGGGGTCTGGGGGTTCTCCCCCAGGACGCTGCTATTCCTGAGACTTGGTAGGGCGGGCGTTCTGGGGGAGAACCCCCAGACCCCCCTTCTTTTCACCTTTTCGGTAAACATCCCAACTATACAGTCTACGCCTGGCCAGGAAGTTTGAAAGAAAAGGGGGGTCTGGGGGTTCTCGTCCAGGAGGCTGCTGTTCCTACAGACTTAGAAAAGGTGGGCGTTCTTGAGGAGAACCCCCGGCTCCGTCTTCTTGCTTAGGTCTTGCATGTACTGTATACAGCCGAAGTACTACCGGATATCCACATCCATCTTCACCAGGATCCCGTTGGCTGAGACGAGGCCTGCGGCTGCCCCCCGGGCCCGATCTTCGGGGTCCTTGGAGGCGCAGCTGGTGGTGGTGAAGTGGCCCATCTGCAGCTGTTCGGTGCTGCTGCTGGCCTCGTCTTCGAGCCGCCGACGCGCGGCCCGCGCCGCCGCCGCCGTCGAGGCGCGGCTGTAGTAGGTGTTCCCAGCCGCCCCGCCCGCCGTCCAGCTCTTGTTGGAGCGGCGGAACTTCTTGCTGAAGGCGACGCGGAAGCCCGAGGCGATGGGCACGGCGGTCGCGCACACGATCGCCACGTTGAGCTGGATCACGTCCAGCAGCTCGAAGGGCGCGGCCGCGTAGGTAAAGTCCGAGTGCAGGTTTGTGGCGGTGTAGAGGACGGCGACGCGGGCGATGGCGGAGACGACGGCGCTGCGGAGAGTGGAATTAGAGATATGGATATAAGGAGACGCAGGCAATTAGGGCAGAGGGGAGGGAAGGGGAGTCTACATGAATCCGACCGAGAACACGATAATGAGCCCTATTTTGCGGGCGAGCGGCATCTGCAGGGTGGCGATGGTGGCAATAGGCAGCACCAGGATGGCGACATCGGAGACCAGGTCCATAATTAGCGGCAGAGCGTCGGCGGTGGTGGTGTTATGGCAGGTGCCGTGCATGGTCGACTGCGGGTCGAAGCGCTCCCAGTAGTAGCTGGCCGGCACGCACGAGAGCGCGTACGAGATGGTCGACCCGATCGCCCACAGCACCACGTATACCATGTTCGTCCACCAGAAGATGCGCAGCCAGATCTGCTGCACGATGAACAGCCGACGGTAGTAGAGCAGCAGGGCGATCTTGGTGGCCAGCATCGAGGGCCCGTTGAAGGTCGCTGTGAGCCACACGCACAGGAAGATCCACTTCAGCGCATGCAGCGACGGATCCTCCGTGTTGACGCGGAAGAGGTGGTATCCCAGTCCATAGTGCACCGCAACTATGGTGGCGACGGAGACCACGTTGGCGAAGAGCTAGAGGCCAAGGAGAGGGGGAGGTCAGTGACTCGGTTGAGTCTGTGGATGCAGAGGACGACGACCAGAACACGTACGACAGCCACGACCAGCCAATAGTCCTCCTGCATGGGGCGTTTCTGGATGCGCCATTGGGCCCAGATGCGCAGCATCACGCCTAGATTGCCAAGCACCAGCATGGTGACGCTGAGGCCCAACACCACCGGCTGGAGTGACTGCGACCACTCGGCCAGCTCCGCCGCGGTTAGCGTCGAGGTGTGGGTGGAGGACGACGAGGACATCGTCTCCGACATGGTGAAGGACAGTGATCGAATCGTAGATAAAAGATAAAAGATAAGAAATGAGAAGAGATGGGGAAAGGGATGGGAGGACAATGCGTCAGACCGTCAAGATCCTCTCAACAACCCAACAAAGCCCATTGTCAGCGAAGAGGCGCTCTGCCAGTGATAAATAACCCTCACTGCCTCCTGATGGTGGCCAGACTGATCCTGATGGCAGGGATACTGTGACAGGGATACAGGGATCCTGTGCTGGACTGCACACTAGTTCGAATCACCAATTATCACCAATATCTGCCAGATTGAACAGACGAGAAAAGAGGGGAAGGGCCGGACTTTGACAAGACAAGACCAGACAAGACCAAACCACCGGCCCACTTTTCCGCCCCTGCATCGCGTCGGCCCTAATCCGGCACTAATCAATTCCTGCACGAAGGAGATTTGTCCATCAACTCCGCAAAGACTCCGTAGACTCCGTCCTTGTTGGCCCCCGCGCCAGAATGCATCGTCCGATAAGACATGCAGACAAGCCTCGCAAATCGGCGATGCAGTGCTTAGCTCTGCAACCCGCCCATAAGAATGCACGCGCCCAGGCACCATGGGACTTTTTCGATAATCGTCCCCAGCACCCCTCCCTCTCATCATGTTACTGCATCCTAGTCCTTCACCTGCCGCCTTGGGGCTGGGCAAGAACCAAGTGCGGAGCTGCACTGCGGAAGTCATTGTTGGTGAGACCCTGCCCCCACGCGAGGCTACTAGCCTGCTCGAGCTTCTGCAGCGAGCTGCAACCACCCCCGCAGGCATCACCTTTTACACTGCAGAGTCAGCAGAGTCGGGCGACTGGCTCTCCTACCAGCAGCTTCTCGACCAGGCCTGCCACGATGCGCACTGGCTGCAAACCTCGGTGTCGAATCTGCAGCGGGAGACGGTGTTCCTGCTGCATTTCGACACCCACGAGGAAAACATCCGCTGGTTCTGGGCCTGCACCGTCGCAGGCTACTTGCCTTGTATTGTTCCCAAATTTGCGGTCTCGACCGACCGTCGCATTGCGCAGGCCGAACACATTCTCCAGCTGCTGGATGGGCCGGTGGTGCTCACCAACGGCCGCATGGCGTGCGCCTTCCAGGGCATCGACACCCCGCGTCTGTATCGCGTCGATCAGCAATCCGCACTGACCAGCAAATTGACCATTTCGTCTACCTCTCCTCCGCTCCCAGTGAATCGCAATCAACGGGCAGATGATCTCGGAGCTCTGATGCTCACCTCAGGCAGTACCGGCTTCTCCAAAGCCGTGTGTCTCCGCCAGCCGCAGATGCTGGCCGCAGCGGCCGGGAAAGCCGCGCACTGCGGGGCGACCTCTCAGGATGTCTTCCTCAGCTGGATTGCGCTCGACCACGTCGTCAACCTGGTCGAGATGCACCTCCACGCCATGCGGCTAGGGGCGGAGCAGATCCAGGTGGCGACTGAGCTCGTGGTGGCCGAGCCGCGCCGGTTCCTCGACCTGGTCGATCGTCATCGCGTCTCCCTCAGCTTCGCCCCCAACTTCTTCCTGGCCCTGCTGTGCGAGCGCGTCTGTCGTCCCACGCCGGAGCAGAAGCAGGAGCAGGAGCAGGAGCAGGAGGCCCAGTCCGCCCCGAGCTGGGACCTCTCGTGTTTGCGCTGTGTCTTTTCCGGCGGCGAGGCCACTGTGCGGCAAATGGCGGTGCAGCTCCTCCGCGCGTTGGAGCCCTACGGCGCCCGGCCCTTCATCCGTGCGGGCTACGGCTTGACCGAGTCATGCGCGGGCATGGTCTGGGACCTGGTCGACCACACCGTGGACGGCCTCCACGAGACGGCGGGCGAGTTCATGTGCTGTGGCCTGCCCATCCCCGGGGTGGAGATGCGCGTGCTGCGGGAGACGGACGAGCGCGAGGCGGCTGCGGGCGAGGAGGGGATGTTGCAGCTGCGCGGAGCCGTGCTGTTCGACCGATACTATCGGGATGCCGCTGCCACGCGTGCGGCCTTCACGTCCAACGGCTGGTTCATCACGGGGGACAACGCCTACCTGGACGCGCACGGCCAGCTCTACATCACGGGCCGCACCAAGGACACGCTCTTGCTCAACGGGCTGACCATCTTTGCCGTTGAGGTCGAGCACAGCCTCGAGCAGGCGCGGATCCCCGGTCTGACCCCGAGCTTCACGCTGGTCTTCGCCCACCGGCCCCCTGGCGCCTTGACCGAGTCCTATTGCGTGGTGTATCTGCCCAGCTACAGCCCGGACGACGCTGCGGCCCGTGTCGCCACCACCGAAGCCATCGAGCGAATCGCCAGCCTAGTCGTGCACGTCAAGCCCGCCGCGGTGCTCCCCCTGCCACGCCGCTACTTTGAAAAGACCTCCCTGGGCAAGCTCTCCCGCGCGCACTTCCGGCGCCTCTTCGAGTCCGGTGCTCTGAACTCTGAACGCGAAGCCCACGAGAGCAGCATCCATACGTACCGCCAAGCGCATCGCCAGGCCCCCTCCTCACCCACCGAGCAAGCCATCCTCACCCTCGTCTGCGCGCGCCTCCACGCGGCCGATCCGGGCGCCGTCAGTGTGACTACCAACCTCTTCAGCCTGGGTCTCTCCTCGCTCGACTTCTACACCGTCACACAAGACCTGTACCAGACGTTCGGGGTGGTCTTCACCCTCCCGGACCTCCTCATGGACCCAACCGTTGCCGGCCTCGCCCGCCGCCTCGCCTCCAAACAACAACAACAACAACAACAACAACAACAACAACACCAACACCAACCCAGCCCTAACACCCACTTCCCCTCCTCCTCCCCCTCCCCAACCCCAGCCCTCCCCACAGAATACGACCCCGTCGTCCCCCTCCAACTCACCGGCCCCAAAACCCCACTCTGGCTCGTGCACCCCGCCTCGGGCAACGTCCTGATCTTCGCCAACCTAGCACGGGCCTTCCACGACCGGCCCATCTACGCCTTCCGCTCGCGCGGCGTGCAACCCGGCGAACCACTATTCACCAGCATCGCCGAGATGGCCGACACCTACGCCGCCGCAATGCAACATACACAGCCCTCCGGCCCCTACGCCCTGGCCGGCTACTCGCTCGGCAGCAGCATCGCCTTCGAGATCGCCAAGCGGCTCGAATCCACCGGCGCAGAAGTCCGGTTCCTGGGCGCCCTCGACGGACCCCCCGACATCGCGCCCCTAGTGGGGCAGCTCACCTGGACCGAAGCCCTGGTCATGATCGGGTATTTCTACGAGCTCATCTCCGAACGACGCTGCGTGGCGCTCATGCCGCAGCTGCGGCATGTGGCGCGCGAGGTCGCGCTGGATGTGATCCTCGCGGAGGCCGACGGGAACCGCGTGCAGGCGTTGCGGTTGGATAGGGAAGAGCTCCGGCATGTCACCGACGTGACGGCGGGGTTCTCGCGCGCCGCGGGCAGGTACACGCCCGCCGGGAGCGTGGCAGGCGCGCCGGTCGATGTGTTCGCCGTCGATCCGCTGCTCACGGTCACGGCGGACCGGGCGGTCTGGGTCGAGCGGTATCTGGGGCAGTGGAGGGGGCTGTCACAAAGGGGCATGGTCGTGCACCAGTGCGAGGGCCGGCATGCTGATATGCTCGGGGCGAGGTATGTGAATGGGCTGCAGCTGGTGTTGCGTCGGGTGCTGGAGGAGAGAGGGGTGTAGACTGCGGCTGCTTAACGTACTATGAGTTTATGTGGGGGAGCATGGAAATAAAGAATAAAGAATACGATGTGATGTGATATGGACGTGCTGGACCCGGGCTGGCTGGCTGCTGGCGTTTCTGAGGGAGGACCCCCAGACCCCCCTTTTTTTCCATCTTCCTGGGTAGGTTTGCACCGTACGGCAGGATTATATAGCCTTTCGGATTGCCATGTTTGGGAAAATGAAAGAAAGGGGGGTCTGGGGGTTCTCCCCCAGAACGCTGCTTTCCCAGTGAGAACGACGACCAGCCCCTTCTTGCAGACAAATCCCAAGATCCTCTATCAAGCCTCTGCCCTCCCAACCATCCACAGATCTCTAAACCACCCCCGCGGCCGAGCAACCAACTCCGCCGGCGCCCCATCCTCCACCAGCCGGCCCGCATCCATGACCAGAACCCGGTCAAACTCTCCCACCAACTCCAGCCGATGCCCGACCATCACCACCGTGTACCCCGCGAACTCACTCCAGATGAGATTGCGGATGACCCGCTGCGTCGCCGCGTCCACGCCGCTGTCGATCTCGTCGAGCAGCAATATCCCTCCGCTAGCACCTTGATGCATAGAAGGGAGGTGATCGCGATCACCCAGCGACACAGCAGGGGTCTTTGACATTGCCTTACCAAAGGGAAAGCCGGCGCCAGAAGGCTCTGTAGTGCATTGCTCCTCCGCCAGGCCCTTCGCGCGCACCCGCCGCCGCAGCACCGCGCGCGCCAAGCTCCACAGCTGCTTCTGGCCGTGGCTCAGCGCGTCGGCTGTGAAGGGGGCGTCGAGACCCCCGCGCGCCGTGACCACGCTCCAGAGACCCGTGCGCTCCAGGATGGTCTGGCACTCGGCGGGATCGGGGGTCTCGTTCGGGAATGGAGCGAGGAGGTTCGTGCGGAAGGAGGCGGTGCCGTCGGGGAGGAAGATGGCGTCTTGCGGGACGGCAATGAGGCGATGGCGCAGGGTTGCGTGGTCGATTGAGTGGAGAGGTACGCCGTCGATTGTCAGGGCTGTGTCTTCGTCCGCGTTGGTGACAGCTGCGGTGGTGGTGGTTGTTCGCGGTGAGGGGATTGGGTCCAGGAGGCGCAGGAGGAGAAGAAGGATTGTCGATTTGCCGCTTGGTTCGGGTTTGTTAGCCTTCTCGTTTGCGGGGATAAGGGCAGTAGGGTGTGATTCTGGAAGATGAGTGGAGGACTCACCTTCCGGTTCTACCGCAGATTGCAACTTTCTGTCCCGGTTCGATTGTGAATGATACGTCTCGGATGGCGAGGGTGTCCGAGTCGGGAGTGGCTTCGTTGCTGTGAGTAGTTAGTATAAGGGCTATCTTCACGTCACAAACACGGAAAGCGCAATGTACCTGTACGAAGCAGAGACATGCTGGAATGCAATGCTGCCTTTTTCCGGCCATGAGGCAGGAAGTCGGGTTGAACTATCGCCGTCCTTACTGCTGTCATCCTCCAGCCGATTCTCCTCAAGCCCGGCACCACCAGCCCCGCTGTCGCAGAATGCTTTGATCCGGGCTACAGCACCAATGGAAGTCTCGAGGGCCGTGTACATGCGGACTAAGCCGGCCAGGGTCTTGCCAAAGCTCATCAGGGCGACCAAGCTGGCTCCGGTGAAGCCGGCACTTGTGTCGCGAAGCTGGGTGGTCAACGCTACGACGAGCACGGCCAGAATAGCCACTACCATGTCGAGAACAAAGGACAACCACCGCTGGATCATGCTCAGCAAGTAGGCCGGGCGCTGGGATGCGTCGAGTAGCGCGTTGTTCACGCCGATTGACTCGTTGACCCAACCGAATGCGCGGAGTGTGGCAACACCCTTGATCGTATTGAGGTGGTGGCTGTAGAGAGGGCTCTTGGCCTCAAGGTCCAGCAGGCGGAGCTGACGGGAGGTGCGTAGATGGAAACGCTGGATTGCGTATATGATGGCCAGTATGAAGGGGTAGGCGATCAGGGTGTAGGGCGATGAGCCGGCGACGATCACCGCGGCCCCACCGATGGCGATCCAAACCTGCAGGGAGGTATTAATCAGCGCCTGAGCTAACTCCCCGTCAATCAAGGTCATGTCCTGCGAGAACAGGTTAGTGAGGACCCCTGTGTCGGTCTGGGATAGGGTGGACCAGGGAGCGGCGATGACCGTCCGCAGCAATGCGTCGTGCAAGCGCGATCCCGAGGTACGGATTATAGCCAGCATGCCGATGGCGGCCTCGCTGACAACGGTGGCTAGGGCCAGACACTGGAGACAAGCATAGATTCCCAGGTAAAAGGACTTTGATTGGCCGAAGGCATCAGTACTCCAATAGCCGACCCAGATCGTGGGAAAGTTGTAGAGAAACCCGCAGAGAACGCCGAATGTGGCGAAGCTGATGAGCAGCCAAGGGCCAATGCTGCGGCAGTAGTACATAAAGACGGCAGCATCTCCAATGGCCCGACTCGATTCCCCGCTCTTGATCTTTGGACTAACTGCTTTGTAACCATTTGCGGGGGCAGATTGGTTTGTTGGTGCAGATGGTGGAGAGGAAGGACGAGGAGTCGTTCCTCTTTCGCTCGCGGCGGCTGTTTGCACAGTGAGGGTACGGAGATCGCGGGGTGACCCCTTCTCTGCGATTGTCCCATCCTCTCCCAATGCGATGATATAGTCTGCTGCAGACAGATGTCGAATGGCACTGGTGCAGAAGATTGCGACCGCCCCTCTATCCCTCAGAATCCCTGAAGGACCGAAGACTGCGTGAAGGATGTGCTCCTCGGTGGTCGTGTCCAGTCCGCTGAGGACGTCGTCCAGGATCAGCAGGTCACACTGAAGGTATAACGTTCTGGCAAGCGCGATTCGCCGTTTCTGGCCGCCACTGAGTGCGATTCCATCGCTGCCAATCTGGGTCTGGTCCCCCTGGGAAAGCAGCTGCAGATCGCGAGACAGCATTGTGGCCTCGACCACGCTCGTATATCTTTCGGCATCGAAGGTAGAGTACCCTTGAATGGCATCGCGAATACTCGCATTGGGAAGAAACGGAACCTGTTCGCAGTATCCAATTTGGCGGGACTTAGTCCGTATGAAGACCTCACCTTCCGTGAACGGAATCTCTCCTAACAGCGCTTTACACAGGGTGGTCTTTCCACAGGCAACAGGACCATAGATGATATTCAATCCTGCGGAGATCGAAACATCGAGATTCTTCAAAGTCAGCACGTTTGATTGCCAGCCGAAGCCCCCAGCCGTAATATCTACCACTGGCGGCAACTTCTCCCCTGCAGTCTTTTCTTTCCAGGGCTCATCGGACATGAGGAGATGGCGATAGTCGTGTCTCGACTCTCCCTCGAGAAATATCTGGATTCTGGACAGAGATGTAAAGGCCGCAAGCAGCTGAGGAGCGACCTGGAAGAGGGTGGAGAATGGCCCGCACAGAAGCTGAAGGTAGGCGAGGGAGGTGAAGATGGCGGTGGTGTTCAAATTGCCCAAGCTAAACGCAAAGGCGAAGATGGGACTTAGGAGCACTGGCATGAATCCGATCCCCACTGAAGTCACAAGAAAGGACCGGAACTTTCCTCCAGCGTGCAGTTCGTCCCGCCGCAATCCTCGAATGGCATCTTCCACTGGCTGGGTGAGTCCAGAAATCCTCAAGTGTTTCATGGTAGCAATCACGGTTGAGGTATGCCCGACCCGCTTCTGGATTGCTTGCATCCAAGCTATCTGCTTAGGACCAACAAAGCGCATCACGACAGTTGACATGATAGCGCCGATAATGACCACAATGAGCGGCGCCACGAAGGCGGTGCCGATCTGACGCTGAAGGAGCCAGCTCACAATCGCCACCTGGAGGGGGTTGGCCCAGAGTTCGTGCAGCTGCATAAGACCCATCATGATCCTCTCGACGTCAGCGCTCATCAGCGTGACAGCTGCCTTGTCGTCCCCAGCGGAAATTGGCTGCTGGGTGGTCTTTTGATAGATTGCCGATACCAGGCACGGGCGGATCATGAATAGGGCCCGTTCGTGGAGATACCAATAGAGAGCTGTGATGATTGGCATCCCGACGTACACTAATGCTGTCGCTCCGATAAGCGCATATCCCTCTTTGACTGTCAGATCAGTATCGGGCTTGGTGAGCCATTCGAGCATCGTCTCGATGAGAAAAGATTGGCAAATTGTGAAGCCGACCAGGGCGAGACGAGGAATGACTGGCAGTAGGAGGGAGGTTGCTAATGTGCGAGCAACTGCTTTTGTCAAGCCATTTTGGTCCTTCCGGGAAAGGGCGCGTTGGGTGTATTCGGCGAAGGTCTTCTGTAAGGCTTCAATCGACACGCTTGGATCCAGAGAGTAGAGGTCTGATAGATCTAGGACCTTTTTGTAACCTGAGATGACAAGGGGCACAAGCCATACAAAGGTGCCCAGTCCATACAACCCGGAGGTTTCTTCCGGGCTGCGGGTCTTGTGGTCGCTTTTGGACCATCTCTGATGGTGCAACGACTCTAACGCAAGGAGCAAGGCCTTGCAAACAGTTACGGCAAGGAAGATCCGCACGTAGACATGTTGGAAATGGGTGTGGGCTAACAGCCAAAGAGTTCGGACTCGGGCAATGTCAAAGAGAATAGTCAGTGAGAGAAACGCGCTGAGGAGTATTGATGGCCGTAGAGAGCGGGAATGCTCGAGAAAGGTTAGGATGGAGATGCTGATCGCCGCAACAAGGTCCAGTGAGTTGGCCGTGATGGACAAGTTAGGCAAAGAATGTGGCTCGCTGATGGCAAGAACCAAAAGCACCAGCCGTAGGATCAAGTATATGCTTGCTGCTGTGAGTTTGGTCGACCGCAGATATACATTGCCCGCTAAAGATGACTTGCAAGTAAGCAAAATGGCTCTTGGGATGGCGAGAGCAATGAACACCGCCGATGGTAGAATGGAGAGAACGATGTCTTCAAATTTGAGGGTGAAATCGAAGTCTCCACGACAGCCCTGAACAGTAGGACCAAATGAAGCATCGTCTACACAACTGGGTGGTTCCATCCGGAGCGATACCGAGAAAGAAATGTATTGAGTTGTCAATGCAAGCGCAGGTAGTGGGCGGAGGATAGTGAATGTAAGGTGATAAAAATCCAGCCTAGATCGACGCTCGATTACATATAAACAGGGCAACCATGACAGGGATTAATCTTGGAATGAGCACTAGAGAATCTTGTAACAAGGCATGGTAGTCATTGGGGGAAACGAGAAAGCTACCTAAGCAGTCAAGGTATAGGGCTCCTCCGTCGGAGCCCCTGAACCCTGGTCAGCTTATCGAGTGCGCATCATTGGTCACACATGTCAAGCTTCTGTCCTAGGATTGCCCCAATTGCGGATCTTTTATCACATTTGCCAAGCTGCGATTAATTCGGCATTTTTAACATTTTTCCAAACAAACAGGTGCAATTCTGATGCCTCCTGGCCAACGCAATGCCACAGTGTACACACCAAGCAGCCTTATTACTGAGGCTTCCCCTTGACTAATTGGAGTGGCCTGCTGCAAAATGACTGGCTACAATGAAATTAGTCCCTTGAGCAGCAACGCAGAATCTAGTCGCCAAATTGTGTAGTCTTGCATCAGGTTCTCGCAATGGGGAATACATGCTGCCTCAGGCACCCACCCGCTTACCGCCAGCGCTTAGACTTCACATTCACAGGCGCTCAAGACCGCGACAGCTCATGCGATCAAGGAAAAAAGCCTTCTCCCCGTTGCCTCCCCTTCAAACCACCTCAACCCCGTCATTCCCAAGACTTACCATCCCCATCACCTCACCAAGAGTCCAAGCTTTCCAACCCCAACCCCAAACACCCGCACATGAAACCATCAACCATGGCCTTCCCCACCCCCCACATCCACCCGCCCCAAACCACGCACACGCACACGCACACGCACACAGCCATCCTCCTCCACGGCCGCGGAAGCAACGGCCCCGAATTCGCAGACGAGCTTTTCTCATCTCTAACCTCGCGCAGCAAATCCCTCCCCGATGCCCTCCCCACCTGGCGCTGGGTATTCCCCACCTCGCGCGACCGCCTCTCCACGCGCTTCCAGGAGGAGATCTGCTCCTGGTTCGACGCCTATTCCCTTTCCGACATCCACGAACGCCAGGACCTGCAGGTCGAGGGGCTCAGGGAGTCTATCTCTTACATCCTTGATATCCTAGACCAGGAAATCAGCCTACTGGGTGGAGAAGCAAGCCATGTCTATCTTGGGGGCATCAGCCAGGGAATGGCGACGGCTCTCTGGACTTTGTTCTGCGCGGGGGGAAGGATCGAGCGGTCTCTTGGTGGTGTTCTCGGGTTCTGTGGGTGGGTGCCCTTTGCGCAGGAGATTGAGGGGTTGCTTCAGCAGGCGGCTGGAGATGATACACTCCGGGCTCAGCGGTTGGTTTGCGGGTTCTGTGTCGAGACGCTTGGATTTTCGCGGCCTTATGGGGAGGTAGAAAGTCACGGTACGTCGTTGCCTCTTTTCAGCACGCGGTTCTTACTAGGACACGGCACAGACGATGTGTGGGTGCCGGTGGAGCTGGGGAGGCAGGCGTTGCAGGTTGTCAAGGGGCTTGTCGCGGGGGAGGTGGAGTGGATGGAGTATGCTGGGGCCGAGGGGGATGGCCATTGGATCAAAGAGCCGGAGGGGTTTGATATTATTCTTAAGTTCTTGTGGCGTGGGTCGCAGCTTGCCTGAAATAGCCCGTGCATATATATAGCTTCCAGGTTGTGCTACCCCTTACGCCGTTCCCTGATATGGATCGCCCCCGCAAAACCTAGAACATTAATCCGACGGGTATATGTATCTATGAAAGCTATCACCAATCTTCCATACAATCAACAAACAAACAGATCACAAAGACAACATATATCTGGAAATAAATTCAATTTTATCTACCAACTTTTCCCGCCACGTTCCCACCATATATAACATGATTATTATACGCATAGGGAATTCCGTAGTGACGAAAAAAAGCTACAAGAAAACAAGCCAGCCAACAAACCCCACCACTAAGCACCCACCATATCAACCATATCCATATCTGTGTCCATCTCGGGCGTCTCAAAAAGCGACGGGGCGTCCATCATCGCCACATCCCCGTGAGCGGTGACCACATAGGCACCAGCCTGGAACACCGCCACCTGCTTCGAATCAGCGGCTCGTCTTTTCCGCGCCGCCATGTTGGCTCGCGTGATGGGGTACTGTGCCAGGCGAGGCACCGTGAAGTAGCGGGAGCGCTGGGAGGAGCGGATGGGCTGGGTGATGAGAGTCATTTTGGGAATATGGATGTACCTTTTTTTGGGTTGGTTGGTTGATTGGGGGTTGGATTGTTGTAGGGAGGTCGGTTTTGATGCTAGCTGTTGTTGTGCTGGAGCAGCTATAGTGGGGGAGGAATGTAGGTCGGTTTTATAGGCAGGCTGGGGTTCTTTGTTTGTGCTGCGATGGTGAGAATGTCTTTGTTGGAATTCATGGTGTTGATGCTACGACAAAGCCATTGTTACTCAACCGTTCATGATAGCCGGGAGGCATAAAGCATTGGGGGCTGACACTTGTGAAAACTTACAGGACAGTTCTATTATGCCTCAAGTCAGCTGAGGTGTATGGAACAATCGACCAGGAAAGGTATCCAGAGTTGACGTCCTTTGACGCTCAGGTGGACGGGCAATTCTTCTCGTCAGACCAGACCATGTTCGCCAGCCTACAAGGCTCTTACTCGCATGCAGTCAACAGAAGGAACTAAGGCCAATTTGCATTACCTAAACCTTAGACCTGAAGGGGTAGTGTTAAAGAGCATACACCGATGCTACTAAGAGACATCTAACCACCCATGGTAAACCCATTCATAGCCTTCTTGACCGGCGATGTCTCCAGCATCCAGTTCCCATCTCCCACTTCCCTCGCGATTCCACCTTTCTTGGCAGCTCTCATCACCTTCTCCCCGGCCACCGTTCTCTCCCCCGTAAGCCAGTCCCAGACATACCCTTCCTTCAACCACATCCAAGTTAGGTAGGCTCGTAGCTCTTTATCTTGAGGCAACACCTTCTTCCACTCGGGCATAAACTCTACCTCCTCCGCAGTATCACCTGCTGCGCTTCCACTTCCCACACTAACATTCCCATTTGGGTCCGCACCTTCAGCAACAGTACTTGATCCAGTCGTTGTCATCGCTCTACCAACGCCCCTCAATTCATCTCGACAAAAGATCCTCCAACTATCCAAGGAATAAGCACCTACACCAGGAAGATGCGCGATTTCCCACGCCACACGTTCATCCTCATCACCTAAACACTCATCACGGCGGACGTCACGACCGTCGTTCAGGTTCGGATAGTGGAGTTTACGGTACCGACATCCACGGGCAGGAGGCCGAGCAAGCCAAGTCTGTGCGAGGGCAATACATTTCTTAGCGCGTTGGTGTTGGAAGCCGAGACAACGGATTAGCTCGGTCAGCTCGGTCGGGTCTGCAGTCGCAAAGGCCGAGATGGAGGGGTATATGTCAAAAACGCGGAAGAGGACGGGGAGGGCGACATGACCGCGGGTACGATTAAGAAATATGGTAGCAATGAGGAGGCGAAAGGGATCGTGAGCGAGCTGTTCCTGGACCAGACCGAATGTCGGGGCGGAGATAGGCTGGAATGGGAGACAAGAGGACGGATCAATCAAAGGTTGGGGAAAGAAGCGAGATATTCTTGGTGCTTGAGATAATCGCGGTGGTCGGGAGGTAAGGGTGGGTCCATTATCATCATTCATAGTCGCATCGACTGAGGTTTCGGGCTCAGAGAAAGCAGATACGTTTGTTACTGGCGGAATTGAGGATGACGCAGGCGGCGGTGTCGAAGGATACGAGTCAGGGAGGTCACTCGGAGCATCGCTCAGCTCGGAGCAATCAGACAAAATTAGGTCAGAAGGTAAAGCAGCGGTAGAACCACGGATTGAGCCAGTCTTGGTGGCTGGTTGCCCTACACTGAAGAATATGGACCGTACCTCATCGCTGGTGGTTGGACTTTGCGATTCATCGGTGTCGAAAAATCCGAATGTTCTGCACGAGTAGACCTCTTGGCTGGTCGACCTTTCGCTTTCCCATTCTTCGGAAGTCTTGGTGATCTGTTCGGGTTCGCCCGTCTTGTTCCCGCCTGCTTCGCTTTGAGCAAGCCTTGATGCCGGATCTGAGCTTGAATATCCGAGATTTGCCCTTCAAGTTCGGCTAGGTTAGACCCTTTGGTCATCGCAGGCGTTCCGGGCTTGTCAAGATTGGGATCTTTTGCCTTGTTGGCATGTTTACCTTTCTCGGGCTTTGTCAAATCAATAAGCTCGGCGGTATCATGGATGTTCGAATGTCCCTTTGCTAAGCCGACCTTCTTAAGGTTGCCGCGTTTCTCAGATTCCCTTGCTTGCGCAGGTCTTGCAGTGACTTTTGAACCTCCGGCCTTGTGGGTGCCGCTGGACTGTTTCGAGTTCAAGGATCTGGCAATCTGGATTGGCTGCTGATTTGTAGACTGCTTGGGTATGACACTCTCGCTGGCGTTCTTCGATTGCATTGAATTGGCAGGAATGATGGTTTTCTTGAGCTGTTGGGCCGTACCAACCATTCTGGGATTTCGCTTTGGCTCGGCGGTCAACTGTCCGACACATTCGATGCCATCATCTGCAAGTTTGTAGGCCTTCTTGCTCTGCAGAGATTTTGTCTTTCCTGAGCTCGTTGCCTTCTCCTTTGCCACCTTCTCCGACTGCTTCTTCTGAGGTTGCACATCTCTAAAAAGCTGCACGGATGGCGTTGAAGCTCGATCCGAAGAGGTATGGCCTTCAGACGAGGAGCGTGTCTTCCTTCTTTTAGACTTCTCGGAATGACTTGCATTGCCTGGCTGGTCCTTGGAAGGCAGAGGGCTCTCGCTTTGCTTCCGTTTCTTTCCACCGTAAGATGAGTCATTGACAGGCAACTTCAACTTCTTTGTTGATTTCTCTTCAAGGCCCTTACCGCTCGGCCGTTCTTTCTGGTCGATCTGTTCGGTGCCCATTTTGGGAGACTTGCTTGTGGTCGGGTATGCTACTGCTAGGTCAACATCAATTGGTGTTGCCATAATCTTCCCATTGGGCGATGCAGGGCCTGCTTTATCAAGCGACGTTGCGGAGCCTTTCCCTGACTCATCTGCTGACGCAAAGTCCAACCTCTGAAGTGATTCAGACACTGACGCTTCCATGTCTTTTGGTTTCGGTTCTTCCTGTCTGGTCCCAGCAATCACGTCCTCTCCCTGGTCATCTGCAAGATTGGCATCTGGAAGTGACTCAACGGACTTACGTCCCGATGCCGCTTGCTGGTTCTCGCTCGTCACAGATGATGGGTGCTTTGGGCTGGCCGAACCTCTCTCTGGTCCACGATCAGAGTCTAGCTTGGATCCTGATTCCGGGTTCACCTTTGAGTCATTGCCCTTGTTCTCACCCCACTGAAGCAGATAGACCCCTCTTAAAGCCCTCATCATCCGTTCAAATTCATCCTCCGTCATCCCGATTTCCACCGCCTTCTGCGAGGCATAATCGACGAATGCACGTTTCTCCGATCTCTTCACTGGATAAATGCCTTTGCGCATGAAGTCGCTCGTACACAGTGCGAAACCAAGCTCCCTCACCTGCGGCCGGCTCACGGATGGAAACTGGTCGTAATCTTCCTCCCACTCAGAGTCGAATTCGAACTCGCTAGTATCGTCATACGCATCTTGGCTCCCCGTGTTCTCGCGCGCAGTAGAGTAGGATCCGGGCTCCGGTGAAAGTGACGGTGAAGGTGACTTGAGAAGGTCTATGGATTCAATATCGGCGTGTAGGTGGTGCTGCTCGGGACTATCAGGGGGCAAAATGGCGGGCTCCGCACTTGAGTTAGATTTCAATTCGGGTCGAGATTGTGCTACAGAATTGAACCCAAGTTCAGAGCTCACCGCAGATCCTGACTCGGACGTGTAGTCATCTCCCGAGTCAGAGTCTGGCCCATGATAAGGTATGATCCGCTTGCCCAGCGCCCAGTTTGGTGAGCTAAGCTGCCGCGTTGTCGGCGACTGTCGCTGCGTCCAATGCGACCAGTCGGGGCCACGACTGTAGTCCGGGGTATGACTGTAGTCGTCGAACCGCGAGGAATGTTGGCTGACTTCATCGGAAAGGATGTCATCCACGGTTTTTTCGTGAAGAGCGTAGAGAAGGTCAGACGCACAATAGGCCATGTCCTTAACTATTGCACTGTCCTTCGTGTCAGTGTGGGGGGTCCCTTCGGTCACATTATTGCTGGTGGTTGCGTTGGTGTAGGATCGGTGGGGAGAGGAGGTGAGAGGTTCGGCGAATTCGACGCGTTTGGTTTTTGGGGTAGAGGAGACAGACATCGTCATCGTGAGTACGTTGCGCTTGCTTGTGTTGACGGAGTTGTGTAGCGAGAGGCGGAATGGTAGCTGGTAATGGAAGGTTGGTAAGGTAGGAAAGTGCGGTTATGAAAGTCAAGGTGTAGTGTTAAGCGTCAGGTAGAGAGGTTGAAGGAGAAAGGCACAAATCTGGTATTAATGAGGTGTGAGCAGGTCAGTAAGCGTGTACCTTGAGCTGAGAATCTCTCACTTACAATTAACACAGATTAGTGAATTCACCAAGACTGGAAGACCAGGAAGTGTTACTAGCCAGGGGAGTTCGAAGCGGAGAAGTCCCAAAGCAACCTAGGACGCTTTTGTAACCAAGAACCAAAAGTCATCTTCATAGTCCCCGGGGAAAGGAGAGTTGTTCAGAGCCTGCATGCAAACCCCTAGAACGTGCGACAAGTGAGGCCGGGGGTGGCAGTCACCGCGGAGAGTTGGAAGGAAGCGGATGCGCCGACGCGGAAGATCAGTAGATTGATCTAATCCAGGCACGCGCATGTGATCGGCCTGTAACAGCCATCGCTTCCTACCTTCGGAGGTGATAGATCATAGATATTAGAATGATTAGTAGCAAAGAGAGTCATTGACCAAGATACAACTCAGGTGAATCTACTCCTCTAATTTGATACACTCCTTATCTATGGATGCCTTGTCATTGCCATTATGAGTTTCTACCGCCATACACAGGCGCGGGCAGGAGTCCTTTTCTGCCACCGCCCAAATTGAACAGTTTCGGGAGCCGATTTTTCTGGACTGTTACTTCTTAAGTCCGCTTAATTCCGTGGTTTTTGTTGCGAGGTCGCAAGCGTTCTGCCCAGTCGGGCGGTCTAGAGGGCGGTCAAAAGCCACTTTTGCTTTATGCATCACAAGAGACGGACGCTATAGTGTCTTGGAAAAGCATTCATTCCACAATTATTGCATATGGTGCAATTGATTTGGTTTGCTCTTTTTATTCCACCTAGAGCTCTATGCGGCTCGCTAACTTCGCACTTCTCTGAAAATATCCCGACACCCTAAAGGCCCGAACGAGCTTAGAAAACAAATCGAAGTCACATCTCGGAATCCCACCCGAATCCACAGAGTATCCCTGGAGAAGTGATCAATGCTGTTTCGCAAAGTTCAATATCATCAGTCGTGATATCATACTCTTGTTCAACCGCTGAAACGCGCGGCCCATTCAAAGAGTTTCTACTCCGAGAGCACAATGTCCTGTTCGAGCGGCGGATTTGGTGCCCTTCCAAAAACACTTTCGAACTCCAGAACAAGTGGTCTTCCTTGTACTGTTGGAGAGTCAATTCCCTGAGTGCGGATTGTAACTGTCGACAGTTTACTAGCCATCCACACTGGGCCAGCAACACTGCGCGAGTGCAAACGCGTGTTAGGGTAGTCCCACCGCATGGGCACATGCTGCTCGACTATGACCTCCTTGGTTTCCCGGTTGACCTCAATGAGAATAACAAACTTCACTTCGCCAGCAGAGTGGGCAGCCCACCACGCGGCAGCGGCTCGGAGTCGCAGCATCGAGTCCGAGGATCGTATTGCCGCTTCAATCGCCCAGGTTGGCCATTGGCGTGATGATCGGCTACGGAAGTTCGTGAATGAAGAGTCAGCCTCCTTTGCCGAACCCGTAGGCCCCCAGAATGTTGTGGCACCAAGGGGGCAGGACTCTTCGAAATCCAGGCCCATCCTGTCCGAGGCACGTACGACGATGTTACCGAAGCTGATGTGGGCCGCTTCAGTCTCTCTTGCGGGGATTTTGACGATCAGGGTTTCAATATCGCGCAAGTAGTTCAGGCGAACGTGGCTGCTCAGTCCTTCCTCCCGTTCCACAATATGGTGGAATTGCTGGGGTGACACATCCTTGAACGAGAGGTATTGACTGGCGCCTTCGACTTCCTCATACAACTGGTCGCGTCGAGCCACGATGAGCTTGTTCAGGTCTTTCACGCCTTTGTAAGTGGTTGGGGGGAATCGGTCGATGAGTGCAAGCCGTGACGATGAGACCCCGAGTGAGGAGTTAGGTACGGATGCCATTGTTGCCTACGGGATTATAGAGCGCGGTCGCGACAGCACAGAAAAATAGTTCTCTGTCTAGATTGGGCGTTAGGGATAGATTTGAGAGTAACTTGGATACACAAAGCCCGGTTACCTTCTCCGGGATGACTGTTCCCTTACGTTGCGATGGAACCACGGACTGCCTGTTCACAATCTCATATTTCATGCGCGACGCGACTACGTATTGCTAGTTCTCGGGGCGTAGAAACATGACCACGGTTGTACCGTTCAGGCAGAAGGACAGTTCGTACATCTGCTCAATTGACCAGCCGGTGTTTGAGTACGGTTATCGGGACGAGAGCTGCTTTTAGGTGTTTCTGGAGCCGTGTGTTTGGGGTTCGATACAGAGAACCGCAGAGTTGGTGCGGCTAAGACGCAAGGATTCAGGAACGACATTTCTGTTTGATTTTTATGTTTGAGGGTGTACTTTCGTTATAATCTTTGCCATTCATATAAGCTGTAAGGTGTTCAGTTGACCATCCTGCTGCGCGCGAGCTCAATGCGTCGCTCGGCAATCTTTTACAATGCGCCTGTTCTGGAAACATGCGGCAATCTGCGGGAAAGGACGGTTGTCGGTTGGGAGAAAGAGATCGCGGAAGACTTCCGCCCGGGAAGCTCCCCAGTTCAACAGGCCACCCTCTGAAGTAATGACTTTGCGATGCTTAGAACTATGAAGTGTTCTGAGCATGAGGCCATCCCTGGAGGTTGATGCTTCTCACTGGGATTAGAGGAGCATTCGCTGGGATTGTCATCTCACACTCTTTCATGCACTTTGCAGTCAGCGGAATGGGGCCGCACTGGGTCTTCCCCGCCAAAAGCAATTCCGCGAGTTTCCCCCGCAAAGCGACTCCGCAGTCCCGCGATTGTCGCGTTCCACCATTATATCATCCGGCATGTGAGCTGGAGGGGCAGCTCTTTTAACCCATTAATCCTAAACATTGCTACGCATGTTTTATCTTTGATCTCTGATCTCTGAACTTTGCCTTTCTGTATAATCTCCGTATCACCCCTCGTTCACATCCTCATAACGTATCCTACCTTCAAATCACTCAACAATATGCCAGTGACAAAATTCTCCCATCCCGATCCGTATTGCTACCAGACGGGCTTCGACTCTTACCATGAGTACGGTCTTTCTCACCCGGTCATCTGGCGGACTGACTGACGGCTCTCCCCTCATAGGACCGAAGCTGTCGAAGGCGCTCTTCCAGTAGGACAGAATTCCCCTCAGAAAGCCCCCTATGGCTTGTACGCAGAGAAGCTGTCCGGTACAGCTTTCACCGCCCCCAGACACGAGAACAGACAAACATGGGTCTATCGCATTCTCCCCGCGGCTGCCCACCAGAATTTTGTCGCCGAGGAAGAGGATTCTTATCACACTCGCATGACCACTGAAACACACCAGCTCCACCACATTCCTAACCAACTGCGATGGGATCCTTTCGATCTAGATGAGACTGTCGATTGGGTCCACGGTCTGCACCTTGTTGCTGGAGCCGGTGACCCCACCTTGAAACATGGTCTGGGGATTATTCTTTATGCGGCGGGCAAGGACATGGGGAAGGAAGCTTTCTATTCGGCTGACGGCGACTTTCTGATCGTGCCTCAGCACGGCGTGCTGGACATTCAGACTGAATTGGGGCGACTGGTGGTCCGTCCGAACGAGATTTGCGTGATTCCCCGGGGCGTGCGGTATGAAGCCTTCACCTACCATCCTTGGCCATTAAGTGAGTATCTGACAAAGACTTGGATAGGTACCGCGTAACTCTCCCCGCCGGTCCAGTGCGAGGATACATCTGCGAGCTCTACCAAGGCCACTACCAGCTCCCCGAGCTCGGCCCGATCGGCTCCAACTGTCTCGCCAACGCCCGCGACTTCCAGGCGCCCGTAGCGGCCTTCGACGACGAAGAGGAACCCTCCGAGTACCGGTTGTACAGCAAGTTTGCCAACAAGCTCTACTCCGCCCGGCAGCAGCACACCCCCTTCGACATCGTCGCCTGGCACGGTAACTACTACCCCTACAAGTACGACCTCGGGCGCTTCAACACGATCGGTTCCATTTCATTCGACCACCCGGACCCGTCCATCTTCACCGTTCTGACCGGCCCATCGGACCACGCGGGCACCGCCATCGCCGACTTTGTCATCTTCCCGCCCCGCTGGCTGGTGCAGGAGAATACCTTCCGCCCGCCCTGGTACCACCGCAACACCATGTCCGAATTCATGGGGTTGATTACGGGGAACTACGATGCCAAGACGGGAGGTGGGTTCCAGCCTGCGGGGGCTAGCTTGCACAATGTGATGAGTGCGCACGGGCCGGATGCAGATGCCTTCGAGGGCGCGAGTAATGCGGAGCTCAAGCCAACAAAGGTTGGTGATGGAAGTATGGCGTTCATGTTTGAGAGGTCAGTCTTTCCCGTGTCTTTCTTTGTGGATTGAGTGCTAATTCGATGGGTGCAGCTGTCTGATGGTGGGTGTCTCCGAGTGGGGGCTGAAGACTTGTCAGAAGGTGCAGGAGGAATACAATGAGCACAGCTGGCAGCCACTCAAGCGCCACTTCAAGAATCCGAACAAGAAATAGGGTATAGTTTGGTGGACAAGGCTATAAGATGGAGTTCGGATTGCCCATAAATATCAATCTGCACAGGTCAAGTGATTAAATAAGCGGTGGCAGGCTCCGCGGTAGTCATATATCCCCAAGAATGAAATGGATACCACGATCAAGAATTCTTCAGAAACTGGAAAGTGTAGAGACATGAGCTTGCTCAAGATGTAGACGCAATTGAACATGGTTCCTCTGTTTCAAAGTACAAAACTTCCTCCATGGGAAACTCCATCATGGTACAAGTCTCTTCCTACGGACAATGTTACCCCGCATGTTTCCAGATCTAACGTCTCAAGATGGCAGTGAACTGCTCTCGAACCCTTGCAGATCAATTTCCGATCACTCGAATCTCTGTACTATACGCAAGATAACGTGACTGAGGAAAGACTTGCCCTCACGGTCGCAGGCAGCCCATTCGACCAATCACAGATGATAGTCGGAGAACCCGTAGAGACGGGCAAGTCTTTCCGTCTCGGCAGGCAACTTGGCCCGTCTGTTTACTCCGCATTCTTGCAGCAGTGGACCCTCTCTCTCCGCATTTCTCGACAAGTTCTCTGATATTCTCAACTGGACATGATACTACATCTGCTTTTTGACTACGATAGACAGATGGAGGAACTTTTTCCTTTGGGGCGGTGGGTCTGCCAGCGATGTTCCAGAGAGGAGAAATCGTTGTGTCGACATATATAAACACCTAGACACCCTCACGACAGACAACAGCACAGCAGCAAGCTCAATCGAACAACACCTAATCATCTAGAGCTCGCTCTCTCTTTCTCTTCTTCTTTTGCTTTTCCACATCACACCACATACAACAATCATGTCCATTCAAAAGCTCAAAGTCGGCATGGCCGGCCTCGGCCGCGTAGGCAAGATCCACGTCAACAACTTCCTGCACCAGACCCCCCGCGCGGAACTGGTAGCCGCCTTCTCGCCGGATCCTGCGGAGATCACCTGGGGCAGACAGCACCTCGAGCCCTACGGCGTCACATTGTATGATGACTACGACAAGATGCTCGAGCATCCGGGCCTACAGGCCGTGGTCATCGGCACGGCCACCTCCGTGCACGCCGAGGAGACCATGAAAGCGATTGACCGTGACCTGCACGTTCTGTGTGAGAAGCCTCTCTCGACGAGCGTTGAAGTAGTATGTTCTTGCCCTAGCCACCCTCTCTCTCCTCTTACACCACCAACTAACATCCCGCAAACAAAAAGTGCAAAGCCGTCGTCCAAAAAGCCAAAACCAAGCCGCACCTCAAAGTCATGTGCGGCTTCTCGCGCCGCTTCGACACCTCCTACCGCGAAGTGCACTCCAAGATCACACAGGGGCTGATCGGGCGGCCGTCGATCCTGCGCAGCCAGACGTGCGACAAGTACGACCCGTCCGGGTTCTACGTCGCCTACGCCGCCTGGTCCGGCGGGGTGTTCGTGGACATGTCCGTGCACGACATCGACCTGACCCTGTGGTTTTTGGGGGAGGACTCGATCCCGAAGAGCATCTCGGCGCACGGGATCACGGCCGTGCAGCCGGAGCTGAAACAGTACAACGACTACGACAACGCCGTCGGCATCGTCGAGTTCTGGGGCGGCAAGATCGCCTACTACTACTGCTCGCGTATGATGCCGCACGGCCAGGAGGACACCACTGAGGTCATCGGCACCGAGGGCAAGCTGTCCGTCAACATCAACCCGCAGCGCGACTTTGTGAACTACTACCACTCCGGCGGCATCACGCGCGAGGTGCCCCCCAATTTCGTTGGGCGGTTCGGCGAGGCGTTTGTGCGCGAGGCGAATGAGTTCACGGCCGCGTGTTTGGAGGGGACGCCCCTGCCGGTGAGGTTGGGGAATGCTGTTAAGGCTGTGGAGATCGGGGCGTATCTGCAGGAGGCGTTGGTGACGGGTAAGCAGATTCGGTTCGATGAAATTGGGCGGAGGGTGGAGGTTGCGCAGCTTTGAGGGGATTGTTCGACATCTTTGGCCAGGTAGATTACCACTCAGTGAGATAACGCAAAATATGCTAGAAACTAACAATTGATAGTTTAACATTCTGTTTCTGACAGAGACACTCTAAAGAATCAAATGTAGTTCGCTAAGCCAGGTGTTCTATTTCCGAGCCTTCAATTAGATAGCAAAGCTCCAGGCAAGTTGTACATTGACCGGCAAGGGAGCTTTGTGCGGCTGCGCGGCAATGGGCGGCGACGCGACATATACTTCGGAGTCGTGATCGGCTTCTTGGAAAAGAAATCCATACAACTGAGAAAGCCAGTACGGCATGTCGATAGTGATGAACAGGAAAGTATTACCCACAAAATTCCTAGTTATAGTTCAGGTTGGAAATCTCCAGTTTACGTTCAAGTTGTAACTCAAGGTGTAGGTGGTTAAAGGTGTGCTGGGGTGGAGAACGGGAAGAAAAACGAAAAAAAGAAGAATGGGACGAGCCGGGCTTGAACCGGCCACCTTCAGATTTACGGCCGAAGTTAGTGCTTCAGTCTGACGCGCTCCCAGATGCGCCATCGTCCCAATTGTGGAATCGTGATGCAGTGTTTGATTTGTACCCTAAGTGTACGCTAGCAATTTGCTCATTGTCCATCCCTGCTGTTCGCTATCTCAAGTCAATCGGCTACCCGCCTTGCCTCCAGATTGGGAGCCGTTGGGCCGATTCGAAACGGACTCCAGAGCGGGCGTCCATTTCTCCTGATAATGCCGTCTTAAGTAAAATGCCCATGTAACGACCCGTGATGCATACAAACTGTCCCAACGACGCCCAACAAGATCCCACTGGCACAATCTAGTGACCCTCAATGTCCGGAACCAACAACGATCGCAAACCATGGAGAATAGAGAGATCGCCTTTGTCGTCAAAGATACCAAATCTCCCGGAACAGTCGCATTCAGGGGGGAAACCACGGGAATGACGTGGCCAATCCTGGAAATGGACCTTGATTCGGGTCTATACTCCTGCGAGTTCATTGTTCCATTGCAGGACGCGGCAGCGAGATATTCGCACATGACTGGCCGGAAGATTATTATCGGAATCCGACAGTGGGCTTCCTGCGCTGTTTGATCGTCTTCTTTCGTCTGCATCTTCAGGCGAGGAAGAGGGCTGCCTGAGATGTAGGAGTGTACTGTACGTACATACCGCAACGTACGTCAGAACGCATCTGGTCCTTTTCCTTGTGCTCCTACTGGGCGTGGGGTTTGCGTGGCCGTTCATGACCGTTCGCCCCCCTTTTCATTATTCATCTCGTTGGCGACTCTATAAGAAATGGGGAGATTCCCTCGAGGGGGGGTTGTGCGCATATCACTCGAGTATCCTAGGGGATGGTTCATTTACCATGTCGACCACAACTACTACGACTGAGACGTTGATTGCGAGGCTTGTTTGGGAGCCATGGTGAGTCCTCTCCTGGGGGTTTTCCATTCTCTGTGCAATGTAGCATCCCATTTGGGATGCTTGAGAGATCCATATGCTGATATAAGACCAGGGAGAACTGTGGCTGGAAGTCTCCCGCTGTTGAGCATCGAGGTGAGTCTGGTGTGGTTTCTTTAGAGTGATTGCGGGCAATGATTCTGGACGGGGGAAATCGATGGCGGTCTCAATGGCGGTCTACACTCATGCTTGCTTGTCTTCCCTTCTCCTTCTCTCTCTTCTCTCCACACCGCCACACCGCCCGTCGATCCTCATTGGGGCCAACATTTCATCATTCACCATCCATTCATTATTGCTTTTTTATTCTTCACCACTTTTGAACGCCAAGAACAACCTCCGACATTCCTCACGGACTCAATCTCACAATTTCAAGTCGGTCTTGCAACATCTGCGACTGATACATCCCTGGAAGCCCCGAAAACTAAGATTGCCCCTGGCTTACGGAGTACTACTTCTCTGCCTTGATCTCTCCGTCGTGGCCGTGTCTAATTCGTGTGTCCGACTTCGCTCCGACTGACTCACTCACGCGATCAAAATCGACCGCTTTTGCCCTGCGTCTCACCGCATTCCATCACATCATTTATCACACGTCACGTGAATCCAGCCGTTCATTGATCCCCCAGAATCATCTTGGTTTTAGAAACTTTTATTTTGTCTCGTTCTTGAAAAAAAAAATAATAAGAGAAAGGTTAAAAAACAAGGCTGAGACTTTTTGAGCTCCATTGCCAGGAGCAATGGATCATACAGTACTCGTCGAGTCTGATGGTACATCAGAGACCGATGATCAGACCAAGCTCTGGGAGTCCGATCCGCGCTCCGTGACGGCGGCCCATCTGGCCCAGGATGAGGCCGAACTTCCGGCTCCAGTCGAATGCGGTGCTATCGGCCACCGCGTACAAGCCAGTCGTTCGGTTCTGGCCCTCGTGCTCGACAAAGAATGTGTCTTTGCTGGTCTGCAGGGGGGAGACATTGTAGTACGTGGGAGCAAGTCTCCGAATATACCGATTGGCCTGCTATTTGTCACAAATGCTAAGACGAAATCTAGGCTTGGTCTTTGGAGACCTATGATCTTGTGCTCTCGGTGCACGCTCATCAGGAAAGTGTCCTTGATCTTTACTTGTCCGAGGACGGAGAGCTGCTCTTCTCCACGGGCGGAGATTCTGTTGTTAATGTAGTGTTTTACCCTTCCATGTTATCTCCACCAGGAGATTGCTGACCTTGGTAGGTATGGTCGACGAGGACATTCGACCGGCTGTATTCGATCCACTCCCACCACGATGTTGGAGATATCTTCGCGGTCGCTTATTCGTCGAGCTTGAAGACGATCTACTGCGGTGCTCAGAACACCAGCATTCAGGTCAGTCTCTTGCCCACCCTTGTCCGCATGGGCTACTGATTGCTGAAATTCCTTAGTGGTGCGACATCTCCCAAGTCGATGCAGCTTCAGCACAGTCATCGGCGGCGCAGTTGTCCCGACGGACCCATCGCTTTTTCGACTCCAGAGGTCCGGATGGTTCGCGTGCGCCGCGGCCGGACGCAGGTGCTGAGGGACCTCATTCAGTCATGCAGGGTGGCCAAGTGCTGACTTTCAAACGCGACCACCATAAGCTCTTTGCCCACCACGGCTACGTATACACCATGCTTCTGGTCAAGGGCTTGATTGAGTCTTCTCCAGAGGAAGAGGTGCTTCTGACGGGCGCCGGCGATGGGGTGGTCAAGTTGTGGCGTTTGGAGCAGAACTCGGCCAACGCCGTTCCGTCCCCGATCGCGAAGCTGCAGAACGGCGATTCCGTTCTCTCCATCGCCGTGGATGGATCCTTCCTTTACTGTGGTTTGGCTGGAGGTGCGCTGAACATCTGGAACCTTGACTCGCGGCAGCTGGTCAAACGCATCGCCATGCACACCGGCGATCTGTGGGCCGTAGACATTATTCACGGCGTGGCGGTCTGTGGAGATTCCAACGGTGTGATCAAGGTAGGCGATCCCCTGACTGATTCGCTTGATGCTGCGGAACCGGCGACTGATTGCGTGTCGCAGAAATTCAACTCGCGGTTCGAAGAGATCGGCAGCTGGGTTGCTCACGGAGGGACTATGCTCGCGTCTGCTGCTGGTCAGTACAAAGACCGCTACATCTACGCGAGCGGCGGCAACGACAATACGGTCGGCATTTGGGATGTGACGGACGTGACTCGGGGAGGTCAAGCCGAAAAGCCGCCAATCAATAATGGTACGTCCCGCATAGCGGACTGGGGCGAGGTAGTTTGTTTACGTGAGGTTAATTTCGAACAGATGAAATGGTCAACTCCCTGGCCAAGTTTGTCGCCTACAAGACTGTGTCAGCCAGTCCCAAATTTGCGGTTGAATGCAACCAGGGTGCAGCTTTCCTTCGTCGTCACTGCATCTATCTCGGAGCGAAGACCAATTTATTGACCACGGGAGCCGACACGAATCCCATCGTGCATGCTCGATTTGATGCTACATCTCCAGACAAGGTCGACAAAACAATCTTATTCTACGGCCACTACGATGTTGTTGGGGCGGATGCGAATGCGGCGAAGTGGAAGACCGACCCGTATCAGCTCGCTTCCATTGACGGCTTCCTCTACGGTCGCGGAGTGTCGGATAACAAGGGTCCCATTCTAGCGGCGCTTTATGCGGCCGCAGACCTCGCTCGACAGAAAGCGCTCCGCTGTAACGTGGTTTTCCTGATTGAAGGCGAAGAAGAGTCGGGATCCCAGGGATTCCACGAAACAGTCCGCAGGCATAAGCCTCAAATCGGCCCCGTGGACTGGATCCTCTTGGCTAACAGTTACTGGCTTGATGACTACAACCCCTGCTTGACATATGGGCTGCGTGGTGTGGTCAATGCCAACCTGGTTGTGCAGAGCGACCACCCCGACCTGCACAGCGGTATCGACGGAAGTTCGTTACTGGACGAGCCACTGAAGGATCTCACCATGCTGCTGAGCACCTTCGTCGGACCCAAGGGCCGAATCAACCTGCCAGGGTTCCATGAGCCTGTTCTTCCCCTCACCGAGGCGGAGAAGCAGCGGTACACCGCAATCGCTGATATTCTCCTGCCCCACCACCCAGAAATCACCGACAGCGACGCGTTCATCAACTCGCTCATGCACCGCTGGCGTGAGCCCTCCCTGACGATCCACTCTATCGAGGTGCCCGGCAGCAGCAAGAGTGCTACGACGACGATCTCTCGCAAGGCCAAGGCCAGTTTATCGATCCGATTGGTGCCGAACCAGACCGCCGACGAAGTGGCGACCAATCTGACGCTCTTCGCGCAGGAGCATTTCGACAGTCTGGAGTCGCAGAACGACCTGACCGTCGAGATCACGGGTAAATCCGACCCCTGGCTGGGCGATCCGGACAACGAGATGTTCCAGACCTTGGCCGACGCGATCGCGGCCGCCTGGACTCCGGACACCACTAACCAGCGACACCAATACCCACCCATCCAGACCATCCCGCAACGCACCCTCGAGGCGACGAAGCGCGCCAAGGAGCAGCACCCGCGCCTCAAGCGGGCGGACTCGGAGGATAGCCTGGCCTCCCACATCGACCGCATCATCATGTCCACGACGATCTCGTCGACCGGCAAGTCTGCGCACAAGCGGTCATCGTTGAGTACCGCGGTCCCGACCTCCTCGACTCTGACCAGCAAGTCGGGCGCCGCGCCGCTCGCAGCCGACGAACCCGCAGCCCCGAAGCCCGCGCCGGAGGTGGCTGATCCCAACCTGCCGACTCGTGTGCGTCCCATCTACATCCGGGAGGGTGGCTCGATCCCCACCATCCGATTCCTGGAGAAGGAGTTCTCCGCCCCCGCGGCGAATCTGCCTTGTGGACAGGCGAGCGACAACGCACATTTGTACAATGAACGATTGCGGGTGGAGAATCTGTATAAAAGCCGGGAGATCTTTGGCTATGTATTTTCACGGTTGCCGGAGAGGCTGTAGATACCATATCTTGGAATGTTGAGTTGGGATTATGCGTTGGAACAGCTATTATTGTAGTGGGGGTTTTATTTCGGGTAGAGCATTAATATCACTAGCAATTAGACTCCGACAGGAGGGAGTTATTATTTGAGTACATTAATGAGTGGTGCGCGCAGGGTATCCATGATGCCCAGTGTGTGGTGTGTGTGTGTGTGTGTAGATATGTGGTGACGCCAGGCAGCGATATTTGATGCCTTGGTCAGCACACCGGCCCGGTCGACTTGCAGCGGAAGAACATAACAGATCGGTTCGCGATGATCTGCAGGGTCGGAGCACATGGACCAATTTGCGGTAAAAACCAAACAGGACCACTGTCTCGCATAGGACTTTTCAATTACTTAGTGGTCAAGCCTCGACCACCATCAATAATCCCTATGGTATGGTTGATGAGCTGGAAAGCTGAATCAATGGGACGCCCACTCAGCCCCAGGCCCAGCCTTTGACCCTTCCAAGATGCAACCGAGGCTTTGGTTGTTGACCCCACGGGGTAAGCGAGGACGCGAGGAAGCGAGGAAGCGAGGAAGCGAGTCAACCAAGGAAAATTATTAATGAAGAATAGACTAGCACCGGTGAGAACGGGAATTGATTAGCCAGGAAGTGGATAGAGTGAGGAACGGGTGAGCCTTTCTCCGCATTTCTTGGCTGTTCTCCAACCGCTTTGCCGGGCTCTTCTTTTCCACCGATCGCTTCTTTGGGTGCTTTTGCTGTTCGCTCGCTCCCGCCCGCCCGCCTGCCTCTTTCTTCCCCCACATCTTTTCTCTCTCTCCAACCCAGCCCAACCCAGTTCACCCACACTTCTCCTCTCCCACTTCTCCCTCCCTCCTCCTCCACCTGGGATTGTTCTTTTCTTCACTTTCTTCACGACCTCTGAAGTTCAAACCAGCTTGTGTGCGACCATTGCCAATTCTTCTCATCCTTCGCCTATACTCCCCGACTCTATCCGGTCTACCCCTCTGTCGCATCTTCCTCGCATCTCCCACCGACCCCCCATGGCCTAAACCCCCGTCCTATTCCTCCCACACCCTGTCGGTTCCTGCATCACATCCTCCCAAGTCATGCGCCACTCCGTCAGAGATCACATCCTCAATATAACGCCCACTCTCCCCCGTTATAACTCCCCCGTGGACTCGGATCAAACCCCGCCACCGCTATAATGTCCGTGATCGTGAAACCACCCAAGCGCAAACTAGATGACCTCGATGGTCCCATCGCCCAGAACCACCGGCGTTTGTCGCATAGCCCGTATGTCTCCAGTGGCTCCCAATCTGTCGATCCAGCCTACGGAGATGAGACCCCGAGGGAACGAGTACACAGCCTCCCCGGAGACAACCCAGAGGCCTCACATTGGTTTGCCCCCTCGTTGCGGGGGGTTACCTCTAGCCGAGGGTCTCCCACGACCTTCGAAAGCGCCACCCAGGTGCCACGAAAGTTCGCGCGGAACTCATCCATCGTGCTGATCGGCATCCGAGGAACCGGCAAATCCAGTTTGGCGGTGATACTGGCAGCCACGTCGGGGCGGAGGTTGATCGACGCGGACCGATACTTCCAACAGGTCACCGGCCGGTCGCGCGCGGCGTACAAAAAGGAATTTGAATTGGTGGATTATCGACAGCAGGAAGCCCGAGTGATGGAATCGATGCTGGCAGACCATCAGGAAGGGTGCGTGATTGCCTGCGGGCCGGGTTCTATGGAGCGCAGTGGGCAGATGCTGCTCCGTGAGTACGCCAGAACCCATCCGGTGATCTATCTCCTCCGGGACGCAGAAAGCATCCAGTCTTATCTGAAGGCGTGGAATGTCGACAAAGTCCGTCGGTTCCTCGGCCTGGCGGGGCCGATCTATCGGGCGTGTTCCAACCTGGAGTTCTTCAACGTGTCGGAGAAAGGCATGGCGGAGCATGCGGCCGCCAAGGAACGTAACCACGCTCAGTTGGAGCTGGAACTGGACCAGCGCTTCCAGGCTATCACGCCCTTCCTGACTCTGAAACGATTGCAGCTCGACTTTCTCCGGTTTATTGCGTTTGCTACGGGCGATGCCAATGACTTGAGCAGCCTGAACGCGTCCTTCCCGCTGTCCATGCAAGCGATCGAGTCGCGGGCGTTTACTTACGCTGTGACAGTGCCGATTTCTTCGTTGTTGGAGCGGGACCTGGATATTGAAGACCTTGAGTCTACATCTGATGCATTCGAACTCAAGATTGACATCACGGAACCGCCCTCCTCGCGACTAGCTGTGGACTCCGGTATCGCCGACAAGATCAGCCATGCGGTCGCAAACATTCGACGAAATACTGTCGTTCCACTCGTATACCACGTGGAAAGTAGTGTAGGCTTCAGTATCCAGAATGGTGAGCACAACGAACCCTCGCGTCGGCCCACCAACGAGTATTTGAACCTTATCCAGCATGGGCTACGCCTGGCTCCGGAATTCGTGACGGTCGACCTGTCGTATAGCGACGACCTCTTGTCTCAAATCATCGCGTCGAAGGGCTCGAGCCGTGTGATCGGCCATTATGCTGCGGCTCAGCCTCCGCCAAGGGGATGGGACGATCCGACATACATGAATCTCTATGAGCGAGCAAAACGGTTGGGCTGTGATCTAGTACGATTGACGCAGCCGGCGACCTCCATAGATGACAATTTTGCAGTTCAAAGGTTTCGCGACTCCTTCAAGTCACTTCCGACTGCACTACCCCTGATAGCATACAACTCAGGACTGCTGGGCCGGTTATCTTGTTGTTTCAACCCAATTCTGACGCCTGTGACACATCAGTCTCTTCTCTCTGAAACACAACTCAAAGGGATTCCCTGTATCACTTTGCGTGAAGCCCAAGAAGCTCTCTACTCCTCCTTCACTCTGGACCCTATGCAGTTCTTCCTGTTCGGCGGCAACGTCACCTACAGTCTGTCGCCAATCATGCACAACGCGGCATACAATCTCTGTGGCATGCCGCATGTCTACCGAACCCACCAGTCATCTACCTTGCGTGGACTGAATGATCTGGTCTCCAATCCACACTTTGGCGGCACCAGTGTCGCCTTGCCGTACAAGACAGAAGTAATCCCCCTGCTCCATTCGATGTCTCCTCACGCCCGCGCCATTGGTGCTGTGAATACCCTGGTCCCAATTCGGGAGGGTGACGAAAAGGCTCTGGATGGCGATGGTTCTCCTTTGCTTATGGGCAAGAGCCGCGCGGGCCCCGTGAAAGCTTTGCATGGAGATAACACTGACTGGATTGGCATTGGTAACTGCTTCCGACGAGGCCTATCCCCTGCGAATGCCATTCGGCCTTTGTCCACCGGGTTGGTTATAGGTGCAGGTGGTATGGCTCGCGCTGCCGTCTACGCCATGATCCATCTGGGGGTGCAGAACATCTTTGTGTTCAACCGCACCGCTGCCAATGCGGAGAAGCTAGCCCGGCACTACAACCAACAGAACCTACGGTCGCCCGGCCGAGCCGGGTCAACAACCCGCCCTCATGTTCATGTTCTGCGATCGCAACAAGACAGCTGGCCTGTCAATTACAAGCAACCGACCGTCATCTGCTCCTGCATCCCCACTCACAGCATCAGAGGGGAACCGGCGCCCAATAATGAGATCCCGTCCCAGTGGCTGGAGAGCCCGACGGGTGGTGTAGTTGTCGAAGTAAGTCTTGGTCTCGCAATTCAATCGCGCAAACATGATATCCCGCAAGCAGAACTGACATTTTCTGATTAGTTGGCCTACAAATCCCTCAACACCCCGCTAATCAAGCAGATCCGTGCGCTCTCCCACCGCGGCTGGGTGGCATTGGATGGGTTGGATGTTCTCCCGGAGCAAGGCTTCGCCCAGTTCGAATTGTTTACGGGCCGCCGTGCGCCTCGACGGCTGATGCGCACGGTGGTGTTGAAGGAATACAAGGAGGAAGAAGGGCAATACGACCCGCAAGCCATCCAGAATCGGCTTGAGAATCTGAAGGGGCAACCCACCTGATGATGAGCTTGGCCGTATCGCCGCTGTAATGTGATCGATGTGATGTCGAGATCTTTAGGTTCAATGAGACACGACTTGTCAAATCACTGGTAGTTGACGACCTCTTTTATCTAATCCACAAAATCGAAAGTGCCCGTCCGCCCATTGAGATAGACCCCCCTCCGTCGTCGGCCGGTGAATGTCCGACTCACATGGTCCATGAAGGCGCTGTAGGCGTCGACAAAGACACTGCCGATGTCGGTGGATCCGTTGTCGTTGGCATTGGCGTAGCTGCCACGGAGGTTGTCCGGGGACTCATCCCGCCGCTTGCTCCGGCGCCAGCTCTCCCGGCACCGGCTCGCGGTGTACAGGAGCAGTTCTGAGGCCAGTGGCTTGATGAGCCCTGGGTACTAGGGGAGCAACCCCACCACGTCATGCTGCAGAGCTGAGCTCAGTCGCTAATACGCAATCGAATGTTGGCTGAGTGAAGCTGCCACTGCAGCTGGATTTGATCGACCCCTGTCCTCCTCACGAGCTCCTATGAAAAGATGGAAGCGACAGTGGGTGTTTGCACTAGTGCTGCCCTAGCTCAATCGTGCGAATCACTCAAGTGGGCTCGAGGTTTGCAGATAGGAAGAAGAGCGCCAGTGCTCGGGTGCAATTTACCGGTACACCCCTATAGAGAGCCATTCAGGGTCACATACATCATTTCTACTAGATACTGTAAAGGACTGGGAGTCTTCAGGTGATACAATGCTGCGAGTCAATCGGGCGAGCAAAGCTCGAACAGGCGTTGAGGTTCTCGGAAGATAACCCCGAAGCTGCAGATTCGGGTGCCTGTGGGGCTTCTAGGGCTTGCCTAAATATGTACTCAGGTAGATACGGAGAACTACTCCACGTGTGGTCGATCGGTATGAAGTAGAAGGTGGTGGCATGCGTGATTCCAATCCCGAAAAATTCTTGCTTCTTTATTGTAGGCATCCTATTTCTTTTGTTTTTTCCACTCGGGGGTACCTACTCTCACGATCATAACACACGTGATCATTTTCCCACGATATGTTCAGGCAGCCCTCTGCGTCACACCCGTACTATTGGTCCTAGGACATACGGCTCCCTCATGAGGCGTATTACTGCAGAAAAGCTCCACATAACCATACTACACTCTCAATTATGTAACTATTTTTAGCATCTGCTTGACCCCGAAACAGAATGACGCGATCTTATCTCTCCTATCAAGAGATTAGTCAGCCGAACAAGCCGAATCTCACGATAAGGAAATTTGGAGCATAAACACAACCCCCCCCACCCCGCAATTCCCCTCCAGTGTCTCCTCTACCTGACGCTCAATTGCACTTTTCTCCCATCTAACACAAGCAAAACCCCATCCTCACAATGCCCACCTTCCCGCTGGTCGTGCTCCCCCGCCCCGGGACCACAATCCCCGAGCCAGCGTCCTCCATCCCCGCGCCCAGCGAAGCAGCCTTCACCTCCACCTTCGGCACCGTCCTGCCCCAAGCCACCTACCTCCAAACCCCAGCCGGCCAAGCAGCCTACTACTCCATCCCCCCAACAGCCACTACTCCAGGGCGCGGCCCCACAAGAGTCCTCTTCGTGCACGGCGTGCAAACCAGCGCGATAGGCATGGCCCCGCTGGCGCGCGCCCTGGCCGCGCGCTTCCCCGCCGCGCACTGCCTCCTCTTCGACCACTGGGGCCACGGCCTCTCCGCGACGCCGCGGCAGCCGCACGCGCCGCCCCTCTTCCACGACCTCATTTCGGCCCTGCTCGACCACCTGCGCTGGCGCTCCGCCCATTTTGTGGGCTACTCCTTCGGCGGCGCCACCACCGCCGCCTTCGCCGCCCGGTTTCCCGAACGGGTGGAGAGTATGGTCCTCGTCGCGCCGGCGGGGTTGCTCCGCGCCGCGCAGTTCACCGAGCAGCAGCGGGGGCTTTTGAAGGGGGGCGATGGCGACGAGGCGGTCGAGCGGCGGGCCCGCGACTGGATCCTAGAGTGGTTGGAGGGCGGGCCGTTGGTGGTGCCGGCGGACTGGGAGGAGAGGGTCGCCCGAGGCGAGGTCGTGGCGCAGTTGGTGCGCAAGTGGCAGGTGGAGGAGCACCCGGGCCATGCGGCCAGCGTGGTGGGCATCTTTCGGGATGGTGGGGTCATGGATATGCATGACACCTTTAGAGTGGCGGCCGAGAAGGGGATTCCGGCGCGGTGTGTGTTGGGCGAGTTGGATGATTTGTGTACCGTGCAGGAGTTGGGGGAGTTGGGGTTTGGGGATGTGCATGTCGTGCAGGGAGTGGGGCATGGGGTGGTTAGGGAGAGGGTGTCGGAGGTGGCCGGGTTGGTGGCCGAGTTTTGGGAAAGGTAAGGGCTGGTGGTCAAGGATATAAAGTGGGGGATATGAGGCTAGCTATTGGGTAGAGGTCGTGGATGCGTTTTGAGGTGGGACGTGGGATTAGTTGGGTGGACTGTTCATACCATGTACTAGATTTGTCATATTGTGTAGAGATCTTACGATGTCGACATCCTTGGTGCTTGTTCTCTTTTTGGAAGGGGTGGTCATGGGCGGGGGTAGAATGATAGTCAAGGGGAGGAAAGCAGATAGGGCAAAGTTACCACGTACTCGATGGTCTGAAAAAGGGCGCTCAAGGTTAGAGGGATGGATTGTAAGAAGTGTTTATGCTTACTATTAATGGGCTGGAAGGTATTCCGCGGCTCAGAACTCGGAGATTAGCTTGGAGAATCATTGGAGATGCTTTCAGTAGAGGGGACCGGGGACTGGTTAGAGAAAGGCGATGTGGATTTTGCTTCTTTCACTTGTCATAGATCCTGGTTCTTCTGTCTTAAGGGGTGGGATCGGATCTGGACCAGAACTTTCTCATCGAATCGTCTTCGATAGATCGTACAATCCCAGTCTCTAGAATAGCAATTCCCTTCTCAAAACCCCTAGGCTTCTGATCTCTATGCCGTACAGGCGAAACTGGTCATATATCTCTTCACAGTACCTTACTCTAAGATCCACCTCTAAGACCACGATCTCTGATCGTTTGTGAGACAAAGTAAAGATCACATGAGCCAATTTACTCTCAACAGATTGGACAGAGATACTTATCAAGAGATCCTAGTGTTACATTGACAGTTCTGTATGCGCTGGGACTTTTCCACTTTCCTCCTGTTTCCCTGTCTCCATCACGGCAAGACCACATCTAGCTTCGAGCTGCCTGGCTTGGTAAGAGTCTAAGTCCTTCTGAAAATATCTCTAGAATGGGTATATGGACGACCAAGCTCCTAAACTATTCGTCTTCCGAATATCTTTCATGTGTCTCATACGTGGTACGCATGACGCAGATTTGTGAGCACCCGACCCAGACCCTGGTGCACCTCTACCTGAAAGGCCTCAAACGGATACCACTCCCCATCCACACTGATGCACCCCTCCTTCTCCTTAGGGGTAAGACGGTACGCCGAGACCTTCCGCATGTGCACGTCGCCGAGCTCGAAGCATTTGCCCTGCGGCAGCTTGACAGTAGCATCGAGTGCGCCTACAATCCCTATCGTGTCAAACACCGTCATGACATCCAAGAGTCCGTCGCTGGGTAACGCGGCCGGGAAGAAGTTCGTGTCCTTGGCCACAATCGCCATGTTACTGGCGTAGAAGCTCGACAACCCCTCCCCGGAGACCACCTCCCAGTCCTCCGGGATATCGTCGTGCACGGTACCATACTTCAGCGGCAAGCCACTCGACCCGGCCCCCAATTCTTCAGTCAACACATCCGACGATGCCAATGACTGGCCCTTCGCACGCTCATAATACTCCTGGATCTCCGCCTTATCCCCCATGACCGTCTTGAAAGCCAGCTCACAGGGATACGCCGTCCGCTGCGCAATCGTCGTCAAGACGCCATAAATGAACCGATGATCGCCCATCCACCGCAGATGCTCCGTCTTGAGGTCCGAGTCCGCCAACACCCCCAAAGACTGCGACAGAAATGACACCGTATGCCGATCGCCCTGGGTGATCGAGAGCAGATCCAGGGGCATTGATACGCCTTTCACAATCGCCAGCGCCGCCTGCGCGACATCGTCCGTCCCGAACAGATTCCACGCCATCGCATTGCCCGACCCGCAGGGGATCATGGCCACGGCCATCGTGGTCAGCGCCCTGACGGCATCCGGCCGACGGGCCAGCCCGTTGAACGCCTCGTGCGGCAGCCCGTCGCCCGAGCAGCACACGATCGCGTCGTAGGCGTCGAGGTCGATCCGCTCGGCGATCTCGCTGGCGTGGCCCTTGTACCGCGTCTCCTCGACGTCGAAGTGGCAGTGCGCCGCGGCGAGGATGGGCGCGGCGAGCGTGCGGAATTTCGTCACCGCGCCGGAGCAGAACGGGTTGATGATTACCTTGAGGCGTTTGAAGGGTTGCGCGGGGCGGTAGGCGCGGGCCAGAAGGTGCGATGTCCAGGTGGTGGCCTGCGCTTGCTCCTCGGGGCGGACGCGGTAGTGGATGATGTCGAGCTCGTTGCCGTCGACGTACGTGATTGTGAGGTTATTGGGGGTGACTGCTGTGTTTATGATGCCGTGGCGGTCGAGTTTGTAGTTGGGTTGGTGTTCTGGAAGGTGGTTAGTGGGGGTATGTGTGTTGATTTTGATATAAAGGGGCAGGGGATGAATTAGGGCACGGTCTCTTTTTTTTGTGCAATGCATACCTCGTTGGGATAATAACCCGCAGCAGTATTTCCTAGTTCTTGTCCTGCCGCGGGAGGAGGGACGGTTATCTTAGAAAGGAGACTGGGTCAGCTTGGGTACTGTGGAATGACACTGCGAGCCTGGGAAATCATACCGGTCACGGTGACGAATTCATCTTCTAGTGACAGAGTCACTGACTGGTCTACTTTGATTGTAGTGGGCGGTTCAGGTGGATTCATTGCGTGGTGGGAAGAAGGCGTTAGCATGTTTGATTGTTAATGTAGGTCTTAATAGAAAATCGGATATTACATTCAACAGAGATGAAGTAAAGATTAGTCTAGTGTTTGTTGTGATCGGGGAAGCTTTAGGGCAATTGAAAGTAAAGCTTGTTGACATGACAGTTTGGATCAGGGAGGAAAAGTCCGTGACAGTTGCCACGTAAGACTATACCCGGATGGGGTTAGTGGATGTGCTCCGTAGGGGGGATTCCCATCCGAGCATTCCGAGATAATCATGCGATGCAAGAATGTGCTGCAGTAGGAGGCGGTTCATGCTCAACAACAGTATTGATGAGGCAAGCTATTCGTGCTTGCTTGCAAGGACCTAGTTATTCCAGAATTATCATTTTCCATAGCTTCACTGTCGAATGGATAACTTACTTACTCATACTGTCCTGATGTAGAAAAATATATATACCATTTTTAGAATGGTGGTCCTTCCCTACCAAACCTCTTAACCAGATTCCACTGACTCATTAAACCTCAATAGCTGTAGTAAAGATCATAATTACAGAGCCTCCCTTAAGCTAAGTAGCCAAGGAAGATAGTAGGATGGTGTGCCTAGAATGACGGGCACCCTAAGAGGCGAGGAGGCGAGGGGGAACTCCCACTGGAGCTTAATGAGGCGGTCAGTAAGATATAATGCTGGCATGGTTGAAGTTATTGCGGATGGGCACGGCTAGTTGACTGAGGTTAGAGTACTTCCATCAAGCTCAAATCGAGACTACGCAGGATTCCACCCGTCCTGTGTTGCACTCTCTGCTCTATCGGCCTCTGACAACACACCCACATGAAGGCAACCTTCGCATTGTTGCTCAACCATCTCTCACCGAATAGAACCCAATCATGCGCCAATACCACGAGTGAAAGAAATCCAGCGTCTCTGGATGAAGCGGCGCCCACCACTTGTCATGCAACACAGCATAGCCTGCCCAGAGATCGTCCGGCCACGGCCACTGCACATTCCACGACAGATCCAGCCGCGTCCAGGGCATCGGACCATCAGCTGCAAAGACGACGTTCACAAGACTCTGATCAGCGATACTACTCTCAAAGCTTTCCGGCACCGCCAGCATGGCGGCAAAATAGTCGAAGATCTCGAGTGACGGCTGCAACATCAGAAAGCCCACGTTCAGAGTCTCCCAATCATAGAAGTCCTCTGGCACGCGCGCTGGGCGTGCTGTATGATTGAGGCGCAGCTGCGGGAGACCGGCCAGCACGTATGACTCCGGCAACGGTAGGACCCTCTCACCCACATGCACCGACGTGGAGAGGGCAGTCCTCGGCTGGAGCCCGGGAAGGTCCCAGACCGCGTCGATAGACCGAGTCAAGACCGAGTCCGCATCTAGCAGCAAAATGCGATCGTACTGCACCATCTGCCACAGCCGTAGGCGTGTAAGTACATGAGCCCATCGCGCGTCCTTGAACCGCGTCCAGTCGGCTTTCAGTTCCGGCAGCTCGACCACCTGCGCGCCGTCGCGTCGCAGGCAGTCCCGCTTGCTTTCGTCCACCCCGTCGTGGACGAAGACCACGAAATCCAGGTTGAGTTTGGTGCGTGTTTCGGGGGCGTGTAGGATTTGGTATGCGAGAATCCGCACGGCATCGAAGTAGGGATCACTTGAATTCTTGTACCTGGAGAACCAGAAGTCTTGGAATTCCGTTGGGGGGCTCAGATAGGCGGCGTAAATGGTTCTTTGCGTTGGCGAAGCTGCTTCATGGTTGGCACGCTGCCAGGGAAGGATTCCGGATGACCGCCATGATGAGAGGAGCGCAATACCCACAAGAAGGATGGAGATGCTGACAAGGTGCTTCATGGTCGTGAATATATGCTCGGAAGCAATATGCTCCTTTTCTTACTTATGAATGCAATGCTCTATCGGATTTTATTCTTTCCAGAAGTGGTGTGGAGATCACCTTGAGATGAACCGTAGTGCTCATGCAGGTATGATTCATCACTAGTTAGGTTCCCCATTTGCATTGGCTCATCTTGCATTTAAATCGGGTGTTGATGTCGCACAGGCGAATAGGGAATTTTGGACTGAAGATCGCCGTATTTCTGACAGGTTCCCTGTGTAAATCACGATCGTCAAGCTGCGATCGACAAGCTGCAAACGTCGATCGTGTGACGCGATCTCATTCCTACAGGTCGAGTGCCACGAAACTCTAGTATTCATGGCCCAGTCCCTATCTCGCACTGGGGAGTTTGCCGACGAATGAAACTCAGCTTGGTGGAGCTTCGAGGATCATTTGTGAGTCCTTCTCATGAATGAGACAGCATCCTGCGCGGATTGATACGTTCGATTGCTTTGGTGCAACGCGCAGTCCGCTACTCACATTAGTCCAGTCAGATTGACCAGTCAGATTGAGCAGTCATAAGTACGAGACTATATGTTCAGTGATGGGAGCCTGGGTATGCAGGATAGCAATTCATCTTTCTGGTTCATCTCCGACCCAATATCGAGACCTTGGCCCGTCTGAGTCTCATTTCCATGCGCACTCAAATTGCATGAAACGAGTGGCGAATCGTTTAAAACAGCCCCTGCCGAGCCTAGTATATCTTGCTGAAGTCGGAACCGGAGCGAAGGATAACGAGTCTTGATCTGACCGGTAGCGACTTGCGCCTTTGGAAACATTCATCATGACACTCAAGAACGGTGCAGATAGGAAAGAGCCGGACCTCAAAAGCCGAACACAAAATTTGTATGCAATCTTGAACTATAATTGGGCCATTTTCCCTTGCACAGCGACAATCTTCTTCCTGGGTGAGCCCGACCTTGATCTTGTCAATGGGCCTCCTCCACTGACAGAAGTGCAAATAGGCCTTTATGAGATTAGCATTTGGACAGGTGCCTACCATGAGGTCGTTGTGCCTGACGCCCGGTGGACACCAGACTGCACCGTACTCGCCATGATTCTAGGTCCATTCCTGCTGTTCCAGCTCCCGCCATACTACACCCTCTGGGGACTCTGCCTCCCCATACGACCCTTCGCGTATGCGAAAGCATCTAAAAAGCGTCCATTCCGCAGTCTGAAAGTATGTCTTGTCACGAAGGCGACAAATGTGCAGGTAGAGTCACCGATGCCACCGGTATTTCGAGTGGCATGCTAATGCAGGAGTCACAGACAGTAATCCACACCGCTCAGCACTGGAATCGGCTCAGCAAGAGGGATCGCATCAGCTTCCACGTGGTCGTTGACTCAGTGCCAAACCCTTTCGTAGGCATGCTCCCTGACTTTGTGGAGCTGCTGGAGGTACCGTCTTCGTTTCGGCCAGATCACGCAAGGCACAAAGCGAGAGTGCTAGAGTGGTGCCGGCGGCACTGGCGATTGTCAGAAGAGGACTGGGTCCTGCATCTCGACGAGGAGACGGAGATTACGGAGGAGGTAATGAGTTCGTGCTTGGACTTCATTGAGCGGGGCGCCGAGGATATTGGCATGGTGAGATCCGCAAATGCTCTGCGAAAACTTGATGCTGAATCATGGCTGCTCAGGGAACAATCTTCTACGACGCCCACAATCACTGGAAGAACCCCCTCCTGACCGTAGCCGAGGCCCTCCGAGTGGCAGAGGACTTTGGCCGATTCCAGCTGCCGGTCCGGCTGTTTCAACGTCCATTGCTCGGCTGGATGCACGGCAGCTTTATATTGATCAATGGGCAGGCGGAGAATGCAGTCACCTGGGATACAGATTGTCTGGCCGAAGATTTCTGGTTTGCGTACCATGTGAGTCGATCAATCGTTCTTTTCAAGCACGATAATTCTTGAATGGGGTTGAATAATGAGACAATGTGGATTGCAAAGGCTGCAAAACAAGGCTTCAAAACGGGCTGGATCCATGCCGTCGCACGCGAACAGCCTCCGGAGAGCCTGCAGGATCTCGTCCGACAACGCCGGAGATGGTACAGCGGAATCATGTCCGTTCCGGACTGGTCGGTCAGACTGGCATTGGCAATTCCGATGCTGGAGTCTTTTGTGCATTTGGGCTTGTAAGTTTCCGCCTGGATTGCAGTGCCATGGTTGACTAAGCATGACTTGGTTCAGGGCTATCTACATCGCTTGTGGCTGGAGGGTATCGCTATCGCATCATGCCTTTGTTTGGCTAACTTGGAACCTCTCTGTTCATCTTCATGGACGCGTGGTGGGGTGTGTGATTCAGGATCTCGATTATCCTGGAACAACAGCGCCGGAGTTAATATGGCATGTTATTCTGGTTGTGTTGCTGGGCCCTGTGGTAGATCTGATCCAGTCGGTAGCTTTCTGCTTGTCTCTGGCTTGGCCAGCGAGAGATTTTGCGGTGATCAAGAAGTGCTGAGAATCGAGACCCTCATCGGTCGGAAACATATAGTCTCTCTGATAGCACTCTGCAGGGCAAAATGCATGAAGAGGGGGAGAAAACAAGCAATCATAATGACCACGATCCACAGCGGAAACCTCGATCTCGTTTGCAGAGACTGACCTAGTCCCAGCTTTGTGTAAGTGAGGTTCCAGTCGTACCAATCTGGCGATCTGCAGGTGTAGAAGTTGTAGAACTGAGAGAATCTGCAGGCAATCAGCAGAGCGGGCGTGGCTCAAGAGGGGACTCGGGAAGATTCACGACTTACGGGTAGATCATCGAGTTCCATCCGTTTGGATCGATGTACCAGTTGGTGCAGCCTCCCTTGGCCCAAATCGAGTCTCTCGAAGCTAGCTGAACCTTCTGGGTCCACCGCAGGCACGCCTCCTCCTTGACCTCCAGTGCTGCAACCTTACCTTCCAGTACAGGCTCGGCGAGTTGCAGGATATAGTTGATGGAGTTCTCAATGCCGGCCATGACACTAGCGTGCCCAACTGAGGAATTCGGACCGTAGATGAAAAAAAGGTTGGGGAAATGGTCCATTGCGACACCTAGATACCCTTGTGGTCCTCCCCGTGCAGTCCATACGTCGTGGAGGTCGGCTTCATCTCTCCCCGTGATGCGCATAGACGAGAGGAGATTTGCACCTGGGCTATATCCTGTCGCTAGAATGAGTACATCAGTGGGAACGCTGACTTCCCGGCCGCCGTGTTCTAGTATGACTGAGGAGCGCTCGAACCGCTTGACAGGCGAGTTGTGAAGGCGAAACCTTGGTTCATGTAGGCAGTCAAACCAGCCTGGATCGAGGATTAGTCTCTTACACCCAACCGCGTATCGTGGCGTGAGCATGCTATGATACTCCTCAGGAGCCCGCTGGCTTACATAGCGCGTGAGTCTCCGTTGAAGCCATCTATGTAGCTTGCCTCCCTTGGGATGCGGCCAATAGAAGGTGAAGTGGAACAGTTCGTAGAAGCTGAGAAGCAGGAGACGCGCCAACCAGGCGCCTAGTCTGTTCCTGGTAATCAATGGCATGCATCGATTCCATAATTCCAACAATCGACCAGAGTAAGGATCCGCAGTGACCCAGTGAGGCGAGCGGACAATTTGGGTGACAGATCCTGACCCAATCGTGCTCCAGGGAAGCAACAGTTGCGGCACGAGCTGCGCAGCACTGCATCCCCCACCCACAACCGTGATGTCTTTGTCCCTCAAGGGAATAGAGTTATCCCACTGCGCCGTGTGCATTGTATGGCCCTGAAATGTCTCGATGCCTGGGATATCTCTTAATATCGACATGTCGGGAGTTCCGACCTTGCCGACTGCGCTGATCACGATTTTGGCCCTTACAGTGGTTCGCCTCTCCGGGGTAATGACTGTTGCCAGCCATTCATTTCGAGTGGCATCCCAGTTCAACTCCGTGATGGCGCTATTCAGTTGGATCTTATATAGAAGTTTGTACTGCTCGCAAACCGCATGCAGGTAGGCGTACATCTCCTTGCCAGTGGCCTTGGGACCCAACCAGTTTGTCTTGGGAGCGAAAGAGTAAGAGTAGAGTGGGGTGGGTCTAGCTAGTCGGTTAGGTCCTGTAAGAAGGCAGCTTGAGTGAACGGCTTTTGACCTGAGACTCACGAGTCAGTAGCTACCCCTGGGTACCGGTGACTCCACCATGTCCCCTGTCTTATGTCAGCGTGATATTGAAACGAGCATGTAACACCATGAACTGAAGACATACACCAATTCCGCCCTGACCCTCGAAGATCATGAATTGATCAAATTCTAATTTGCGTTGCAGTTGGCACGCACATCCGATGCCAGATATTCCAGCTCCGATGATAATAACCGGGTAGTAAAGGCCATCAACAGGGCCATTGCTAATATCTGGCATCGTGAATTGCGAGAGCAGAACACAGGCTGCAGCGATAGAATCTAGAGACAAGCCTGGAGCCATTTGAGAAGGGGAATCGCGGCATTTATCAGGCCATGAAGACGCCACCGATGATCTGCAGGGCGAAGCAAGGGGGCGGGGGGAACATGTACGTTGCAACCCCTGTCAGTCTTCGGCGCAACTTCGTTCTCGCTAGGATAAAGGGAACCTGAAATCTTCTTTCTCCTCATCCTAGGGAGTCATGATGGCTCACAGCACAATGCAGAAGCATGAATGCAGATCTGATTGGGACATCATAATTATTGGAGCTGGCTTGGCCGGCATTAACATGGCCTATCGGGTTCAAAACCAGCTGCCTCACTGTCGATATCTTGTTATCGAAAGTAAGAGCACTGTAGGCGGCACCTGGGACACGTTTCATTATCCTGGCCTCCGCGCAGATTCCGATATCTATACTTACTCGTATACTTGGTTTCCATGGAATCAGAAGACCAAACACCCCGATCGGGAATCAATCTCACGATATTTAGCCGCCGCCGCCAGCTCGTTTCGGCTTGGGAATAACATTCTTTTCAATCACAAACTACATTCGGCACATTGGTCAAGCAGCTTGCGCCAGTGGGAGCTGGTATGCCATCATTACAAAGCACCACCCTCCGCTGTGGGACTCCGCACAAAATTTCTCATCTTCTGCACTGGTATATTTGACCACAACGAGGCCCGACCAGCTGAAATTGCAGGGTTGAATTCATTCGCAGGCCCAGTGATACATCCCCAGTTCTGGCCCGACGATCTGGACTATTCCGGTAAACATATCCTACTAATCGGTAGCGGAGCAACGGCCATGACATTACTCCCGGAGCTTGCTCATACTGCTGGATCGGTGACGCTCGTCCAGCGAAGTCCAGGTTACCTCCTTACTCTCCCCGAGAGACGGCATCGGAAGAACGGAAGTTGGCACTGGGTCCATCACCTTAAATGGGTCCTCTGGATGATCGTTCTCAAACGGTTTTTCCAGCTCTGTCACTGGTTCCCGGGACTGATAAAGCGAATATGCGTCTTCTGGGCCCGATGGCAGCTTCCAGCCCATGTTCCCGTCGACCCTCATTTTATCCCTGCGTACAACCCGTGGGAGCAACGGCCCAATGTCTGTTTTGGATGGGATATGTTCCGAGCCTTGAAAGGTGGACGCGCGCTGATAGAGACAGGCCACATCGCCAATGTCGACCGACATGGCCTCAGGCTTCAGTCCGGAAAGTACCTGCAAGGCGATATCATTGTAACTGCTACGGGGCTGAAGCTCCAGTTCGCGGGCGGGGTAAGGATCCTTGTGGATGAAATCGAGATCGATCTTGGAGAAAGGCTTGCTTGGAATGGCGCCATGGTCCAAGATATTCCGAATGTGGGCTTTGTCGCTGGGTATGCGCACACGTCGTGGACGTTGGGGGCAGACATGCGAGCACAGCTGATCTGTCGCGTGATTCGGGAGATGGAGAAGAACGGTGTGCCTGCTATGGTACCTCGCTTCAATGGGAACGTGCAGGCCATTGCCCAGCGGCCTGTATGTTTGAAGTCATCCTATATCTTGGCTCAAGAACAATGTCTCCCAAGGGTGGGCCGCGATGGGCCCTGGAAAGCGAGGAACACCTATCTGACCGACTACCTCTTTGAAAGATACAGTCGAAGAGTGCTTGAAGGACTTGAATGTGTATAAAGTAGTGAAATTCGGATTGCATGGATTGTCAAAATGACTATCAAGAACAACATGCTTAAAGGTAGGAGGTAGGAGGTAGTGTAGTGATTCAAAGTACAAGGTAGTTGCATTGGCTATTCCCTAATCAGGCAGGTGGTCATGTGCCCGCCCGGGCGGGGCCTTAGGCCACCACGGACTTCTCACGACCACAACAATTCATTCATGCTCCTATTACCTACTTTCTCTCGCCATCTACTGCGACTTGCTTTCCATCAACTTTCCTCCGCATCTATTTCTCGATACTTTCTGTGTCTTTAATCGGCACAGAATACCTCTCTTTGAGTGTAGCCACGCACACGCGACTGAGCCCTCCAACCGTGCCCGCCTTCGAAATCTCAGTCAGACTGATTTCCATTCCGAGTTGCCGGCGAAACCAATTCCGAATCTCGATCGACATCAACGAGTCAATCGCAATGTTGGCCATGTCGTCGTTCTCTTTGCCGTCGCGAGACATATGAGCGTTGATCAAATTGCACAGCTCGGACATGATACGTAGTTCTGTGGCAGGATCATCTAGCAGATCCGGGTTACTCTGTATTTCAGAGAAAAACCCTTTCAAGTCTGTCTCATCTGTTTCCGCATCTCGTCCAGCTTGCCCACACAGGTTTTCATACATCGAAAACCTGATATCCGGTCCCCACAAGGGAGTTACGCCCGGCGCCGAGAGGGGCTTGACGGAGCTCACTCCGACCATCATCACACTCGAGGTCATCTTGGCGGGATCTGGTGGCAACCTGCAGAATAGAATGGCGGCATGGAGTGCGTTCACGACATCTTCCTCACGTAGGAGACGCGCTCCGGTTGACCTGACCCGGTTCAATGTGGCCTGGTCCTGATGCACGCATCCGATGTCCTCCACCACGCCCAGGTTTAGCACCGACGCGATGCCGCCTAGTTGGCGACGATAAAGTACGAATGCATCGAGGAAAGAGTTTGCTGCTGCGTAGTTCGATTGTCCGACTGTGCCAACCACGCTGGACATAGAACTAAACAGAACAAAAAAGTCGAGGCTGGATTCGTGCGCCTCTAACGCCCAATGCAAGTTGTATGTGCCATCGACCTTGGGTCTAATAGTTTGCAGCCAATGACTATGCGTCATCTTAGCTAAGCTCTCATCCTAGATTGCTAAGTTAGCTGGGGCGCCATGTGGAAGGATGTGCTGTGGTCGAAAGATTGACTCTAGAAACATACCTGAAGCACCATGGACATCTGAATTACCCCTCCAATTGCTCGTCCGGCTGCCTTTGAAAGAGCCACCTCGACATCCTGCAGCCGAGCAACGTCTCCGGAAACCATCTCGACTCCGCAGCCCTGCCGTGCTAGCTCGCAAACGAACCGTTCATGATCAGCCCGCCGACCAGCCGATCGTGAGAGGAAGATCAAGTGGCGAGCTCCTTTTTCGACAAGCCAAGTCGCCACGGCGCGTCCAATGCCACCTAGTCCACCAGCCAGCAAGTACGATTTGTCTGCCGATAGACTCATAGGTATTTTGACTGGACTCGTGCATAATCCGTCCCCCACTGTCGGCATCTTGACCACGATTTTGCCCATATGGTTGCCACTTTGCATATACTTGAAAGCCTCAGCTACCTCGCTGGCTGCGAACAGGCGAAGCGGTCGGATTGGTCGTACTCTATTGTCCTTGTACCACTCGACAAATTGGTTCATCAATCTGGGCATCTCGCATTAGTCAATCAACTATTTCATTTTTGCGAGGATGATTACCGCTGTGACAGCCTAGGCTGTTCTGCCATGATGCCCAACATGTCAACGCCAAAAAAAGACCTATTGCCAATGAAAAGATCCATGCTCAAGCTTCCACGCGCCAGAAAGTCTCGCTTTCCTAGCTCGATCATTTTTCCAAACTTGGCAACACACTGCCACGATGCATGAAGCAGGCTTCCAGCCAGTGAGTTTAAAACCAAATCTACCCCTGCTCCGGCTGTTCTGCTCATGACACCTTGACGGAATGAATCGTCTCGAGAGGTGAAAATGTTCTCCGCGGGAATCCCATACTCGGTATGCAGATAGCCACGTTTTTCAGGCAAGCCTGCAGTGGCGTAAATCTGTCAAACCTGTTAGCGAACAATCACAGGTTGAAGAGGTCAAGTCGGGATCTATACGGTTGCGCCGATTTCCTGGCATATGTGAATGGCGGCCAAGCCCACACCCCCGGTGGCACAATGGATGAGAACAGTCTACCGGAAATGTTAGCCTGTGTTATCGCAAAGCTTCCGACGCTCAAAATGGATTTGTTCCTTACCTGGCCTGGCTGTAACTGACCGACAGTAATCAAGGCGTAGAACGCTGTCGCATATACCGCTGAGACCGCCGCCGCGTCCTCTAAAGACAGCCCAGGAGGAATCTTGGTACATTCGTGCTCCTGAAAATGCGCCCGTGTTCGAAACAGACCCTTACCACAGACTACTACCCGGTCCCCAGCTTTAAGCCGCGTGACCTTGTCACCGACTCTGCGCACGGTAGCACTTGCTTCGATCCCGAGCTCACTTGCATCGCCCATGACACCCAGAGTAACCATGAGATCCTGGCTCCGTGTGCGATTAGCATTCGAGAAGGCTCCAAGCTGTGATGCTACCACCTACCCGAAAGTTCAGTCCAACGTAATGGACATCTATCTCAAGCTCTGTAGGCTCAAGCACCGGCTTTGCATCTGGAATAGCTTTCCAATTTAGGCTATCAACAAGCCCATAACGTTGAATAGACAAGCAGCGTGGTGCCTCCAACTTAGGCTCTTCTTGCAGTTGATCTCTGAGCGTGTGCCAGTGAACTCGGCTAGTATAGACCTGGCCATTTCGAACCACATATTCGTCGTCTATCAGAGTCTCCTTCGGGACCTTCTGTCGTGTCCGGTGGTATATATCAACGACCGCTCGACAAGTTCCCTCATTCAATGCATCAAGCTCAACTGTGACGATCTTTCCAACTATCTCCCTTCGCAGAGTTCGGGAAAAACCTAGGGCCAGACCCAACCTAGGATCATGACAGGTGGTTTGCACACTGCGCGTTAGATGAATGAGCGGCATATTAGAACTCATCGAGAACAGATTTTTCATCTGCTCGAACCGGGCCTCGTCCATGTCATGCAATCCAGGCGCATGCAGATCGAGGAGAGAGATGAGACATTCTGTGTTCGCAGGTAGTGCATGCAGTGTGGCCCAATCTACGTGGTAGCCCTGTTCCAAAAGTTTTTCCTCCAGCCTTTTCTCCCATGAGATAGTACTTTCGGCGCTGACCGAGACGAGGGTAACCTTCTGTGCCGGCATATACTCGGCGGGTCGACGCGAGATTATGTTGGCATTCTGCTGGTATGGAGGCTTGTTGTCTAGCGCCACGCACATTGCACCAGTGAACCCCGCTTGCAGAAGCTCGTTGTGCCATCGCTCCGGCTTGACGTACGGAGACAGTTGTCGTCCATCGCTTTCACCATTCCACCAGTCAGGTATCGTGCCCTGGTGGTATCGTGAGCGAACATGGGCTAAAAGTAATCCTCGCGGGCATGTGACCTACCATGACGAAATCGGTGAACAGGATGTCTGCTGCTGTCAGATCAAAGACCTTAAGTACAGACGGGATGGCGCAGCCTTTACTCACCGGGACAGAGCTCTTGGAGCACAAGGTATCCTGCGGGAGCCATGAGCTTATAAACATTCTTTAATGCACCGCGGAGTGAAGGTGTGGCATGGATGACCTTTCACTATAATGTTAGCAAAGACGAATCTTGCTACGTGCCAATACCCGAATTATGTGAGAGGCGACGACAAATCTTACATTAGAGATGATTATCAGGTCGTATGAAGCCGAAGTGAATCCCTGCTGGAGAGGATCTTGAGTGATATCAAGTGTCTGGAACGCAATATTCTCGTGCTCGCTGAATCGTTCTGCTGCAGTTGAAAAGAAAGCCGGCGATATGTCAGTGAAGGTGTAACTGGCCCATGTTCTCTCTCCACCCTTCGATCGCAACGAAGCAATCACCTGTGCGCAGGTGGCCCCTGTGCCAGCTCCAATCTCGAGAATTCTGAGCCGAGGGTTCCAGTGGCCGACTAGAGACAAGAATGACCTCCAGTCCGAGAGTGAGCTATTGAAGTCATACACATCTCGCAAGACATCCATGGACAGAATCTCAAGTGGAGCAACGTGGCCCTGTATAATCTGGCTTGCATTCTCAGATACTCGTCTCAAGACTTCTCCTAGCCTGTCAACACCTCGTCCTAGCAGCGTGAGCTGCTCTTGAATTTTGGCGGCTTGACCATGTCGTTCATTACTGGTCATGTCTTGCCAAGGAATCTGGAGAAATGTTTGCGTTGTTCTATTGGTGAGTTGATCGTGCGTTCTCATCAGCCATGACTGATACCTTGCCAGGTGTGTAGTCGCGGGTACCAAGCCTGCAATCTGGGATGTGGTTTCTAAGATGTAGAAACATGTCAGTTCTGCCATCAGGGACACACCCCTTTCCTCCCACTTGGGACGCAGCCACTCTGCCGGCGAGATGAGGTCAATGCACGGCGCCCATTCCAACTGGGACATGAGAGGGATTGGGCTCTCATTATCTGGCTCATCATTGGCGAGAGAAATACAAGTCGCTCCGATGATCACCAGTGCTGGTCCCGCCTCGCTAAGCATAGTGACATTTCCGGACATGCTGGTCGATGACAGGGCGCTGCATGTATCAGTTTGTATCCACATATCTCCTTCAGTCCGCACGATGCTGATCCGGTCGATGGAGGCCGGGATGGCCAACGAGGTGGCATGTCTCCGAATTCCATTGACCACAGCAACTGACAATAGTTGAAGGCAGTGGTCAATTACCGTTGGATGTACCAGGTAGTCGCCTTCATAGTCGCTATTGCTCTCGAGCACAGTTGCATTCGCCAGATGCTCCACCGGATCGACCGATATCTCCTTCATTCGCTGGAAGCTCGTCCCATAATTCAGCCCCAGGCGAGCCAGGAACTGATACCAATCCGCGGGCTCCACTTCCCGCGTCCAGCGGGGCTGTTTGCTGACTTTCGGTATTGCTGTCGGAGAAATAGCCCGTATTTGACCATGGCAGTACTTGCCCCACTCAGTTCCATCTAAGGCAAGAACAGTAAAGTCAAACCATTCGGAGTCAGCAATATCGCTCAATCTCTCGGGCTTCAGAGACGTGAGGACCTCGGTGCCGCTTGTTTCCTGGAGGAACAGTGGCTTCTTGAGGATCATGTTGCGGATCTCATATCCCTCACAGTGACAATGCTGTCGGATGGCTTCCCCGACCATCGCTATATATCCGGCGCAAGGGAAAACAGTATCTCGGAATAGCTTGTGATGCCCTAACCAGGTGCAATTGTGGATTTGGAGCACATTTCTCCACGAAGGCTCTAGAGAGCTTGACTCGAGTACTCTGGATCCGAGGAGCTCATGGTGAGGAAACTCGCGCTGTCGCCAGCTCTCGCTCAGGCGACTTTCGCTCCAGTGCCGCTCGAGATGTTGCCATGGATACCTTGGCAGGCAGTCAACAACCTTTCCGGGGCCGTTGATGCGCAAAAGGTCGATCTCAGCCCCTCGGCTATAGGCCAGTCCAGCTGCACGAAGCAGGGCATCCTCTGCACTCACAGCCCGTACCAATGTCGGAATGTACCAATTCTGTCCCTTGAATTTTGTCGAGTCAAATATCTGACGCAGCGGTCCCTGAAGCGCACTATGAGGTCCGACCTCTATGAAAAGTCGATCATGGTCGGGCTGGGACCGGAGCATGTCCTTCATCGCCTTGTTGAACTCGACGGTGGAGATCAGGTTACGGCTCCAGTACTCACTATCTAGCCTAGCGGGATCATTGATTACCTCACCGAGCACAGTGGAATACATCGGTAGCATATGTGTGCCGACTCTCTCAGCTTCGGGAGCAATAGCAGCGGCATAGTCCGCGGCCATGGGCTGCATCTTTGCTATTCAGTGGGTCAGTCAAGGCCAATTGCAAAGGATTTGTCATCGCATGGAGTACGTACGAGAGTGATAGGCCTTGGTGACCTTGAGAGTCCGGCAGAATGCGTCTGGATACGCGCTACGAATTGCGTCGATGGTCGAATGAACCGCCTTTGTGTCGCCTGAGATTGTGATGCTCTGAGGACTGTTCTCGCAGGCTATTACAGCTCCTTCTGCCAACCAAGGCTCGACTTCCTTGCGCGAGAGACCAACTGCAGCCATAGATCCATCGCTCACATTCTGGGCCAACCTTCCACGATGATAGGCAATCATTATTGCGCTGCGAAGCGAGATGGCTCCAGCCGCGTAAGCTGCCGCGATCTCACCGCTGGAATGTCCTATCACACTCGAAACTTTGAATCCCCAATCTCTAAGTTGGTTGGTTATTGCGATTTGTATCGCCGTGCAAACAGGCTGAGAGAGACGTGGATCGTGAATCTTTGATTGCGCCTCTGGGGCTAGCAGGGTCTCTGCAAGGGCATGAGTTGAAGCATGGTCTTGATTAGTGGGTGGTTGGTGTACATACCTGCTATCGACCAGGACGGAGGAGGCTTTGCAGATCTCAACACATTATCCATGTGTTGGACGTCACTTTTGAAGTCTTCACTATTTTCGAGCAACTCGCGAGCCATTCCCGCCCATTGTGCGCCTTGACCCGTGAACACTAAAGTGACTTCAGGAGACGGCGAAGCCTCCAGGGGCAATTCTTGCAAGCCAACCTCGGTATCGGAAGAGACAATCGCGAATGTGCGGTACTTCAGATGCTCTCTTCTTACTCCAAGGGTGTGGGCAACATCATTCAAATCCTGGCTTTTGTTCGCCAAAAACCCCTCCAAGCTTCGGGCGCGTTCGGAAAGAGCTTGTGCACTAGCTGCGGACAATACTAGCAACCTTTTTGTCGTTTTATGGGGAGACCGGGCATCTAAAAATTGAGTCTGTCGACAAGATGTTGGGGCTGGCTCTAGAATAGCCTGTGCTGATGGTCAACATGGCATCCTGCGGAGTTAGGGCGGGCGTGAGCACTCACATGCGCATTAGCGCCTCCGATACCGAAGCAGTTGACACTAGCCCGGAGTTTTTTATGCGCTGGCCATGGGATAGAATCGACTGGTACGACTAGCTTGCACTCTTCGAAGGGTACTGCAAGATATGTGTTAGTGACGATCAAATACTATGTTCAAACGTGACGCCTACTACTCGGATTGGGGGACCTGAAGAAGATGTTCGGCGGGATGGTGCGATGTTCAAGTGCCAGAGCAGTCTTTACTATGCTCGTAATTCCCGATGCGCCCTCTGAGTGGCCCATATTGGGTTTCACCTATTCCAGAATTAAGCCCACAGGCCTGTGTGGTTCATTCCATCGACAGCACTCACCGAACCGATAATGACGCCAGATTCACGGAAAAGCTCCCCAACCACCGATGTCTCCGCAGTATCTCCAGCGACTGTGCCCGTGCCGTGGCACTCAAAGAAACCTGTGTCTGTGATTTTCTGGATCTGCGCGCGCTTGTACGCTTCTCTAACAAGCGCCATCTGCGTGACTGAGCCGGGCGTAGTGATTCCTGGAGTCCGTCCATCGCAGTTGGTCGCTGTGGCGCGGATGACCGCGCGGATGGGGTCTTCATCGCGGACGGCATCAGCAAGACGCTTTATATACAGTGCATTCACTCCCTCTGCCCTACCGTAGCCATCAGCTCCAGCGTCGAAGGTACGGCAAATACCGCTGGGCGATAGCACCAGGTTGTCGGACATCGTTGTGGTCATGGTCGGAGTCAGGATGAGGTTCGTGCCAGCCACAATTGCTGACTCGCAATCTCCAGATAATATTGCCTGGCAGGCTTCATGCAGCCCCACCATGGACGACGAGCATCCCGTCGCCAATGTCATGCTGAAAAATAAGCCGGTTAGCCGCCAGTGGTACTAAGAGGGCCTCCACGAGAGAAGCAGCTTGAACATACCTCGGCCCTGTGAGGTCGAACTCATAGGAGATGCGATTCGAGAGCGCGAAGTATCCTGTTCCGAGCACATGTAACCGGTCGATTCTCTGCGTGTCCTTGGACTGCATGTCGTACCAATCCTCGCCGAAAACACCGACAAAGCAGCCAATCTTCCTCCCTTGACCACGCCACCCCACCTGCCCACCGGATTCCATGCACTCGTAGATGACCTCGAGCAGGAGACGCTGTTGGGGGTCGAGTCGAGAGGCTTCAAACGGGGTCAGCGAGAAGAACTGGTGGTCGAAATAGGCTGGATCCTCGGGGAGAAAGTATCCGTCCTTCGTCCGCACAGAACCCGTCCGCGAGGGATGGTGGAAGGCGTCGATGTTGTACCGGGACCCAGGGACCTGGCCGTGACCATTTTGCTTGTTCAGGAGGAAGTCCCAGAAGTCCTCCGGTGTGTTGACGCCCCCGGGAAGACGCAGCGCCATGCCTACGATAGCCAGCGGCTCAGGGCCGAACTCCTTTGCTGGATGAGAGTCGTGACACATGGTTGGTGAAGCCATTCTGCATACATTCGAATGAGCTGCGCCGTACGGGATAATCTTTTTTTACAAAAGCTCGGCGCGAGCTTTGTATGTTCTACGGGGAATTGGATGTTTTATGTCTGCGAGTGACGTGGAATTCAGCAGCTATTTGAGGCCCTAGCTCGATCGGGACAAAATGGGATTGGCCTGTCGCGGAGAGAGCCATTTATGCTAGAGCTTTCATAGCGCTCTGGAACTCGTTGCCAAGGTTGGCCACTGGACCCGCAATATCATCATGAAACGATTCGGGGATCTTCGCCCGCGCCGCATCCTGGAAGGAGCTACGTTCGTTCTCGAACATTTGCATGATAGCGATTGCCATAAGCCTCACACCGCTCTTATCGTACATTGAGCCCTGTGTGGCGGGAAAAGACAAGCAGTGTCAGCCACCGAAGACGCATCCAGAAAGGGCATAACCGCAGCCCCGGTAACAAGATCGGGGGGTTGAATGCCTACCTTACTGCCTGCCGCACCCAACGTGTTGGCAACAGACTGTCTCATAGAGTGGTATGCGACTAAAATGTCTGGCACTTCATCGTCTTTGAAAGCTGGGGCGGAATCCCATTCTCCCCGAGCCGACTTGGTTTGGGCATAGACGTCCCAGACGGCACGGGCCAGTTCCCACGACGACATCCACCCACCATCGTAGCCGTTGAATACCGCTTGAGCCGAGTCAACACTTTGGCGAAGGTTATTCATGCCGGCAATCACCGTCGGGGCATCCTTTGCTGAGGCTGAATGTACGACGGCGCAGATCCAGGTGAGGAAGCAGAGCCACCGAGCCGAGGCCGCAATGTACATGATGGTTGTCGTTCGCCTGTTCTGTGGATGTCTTTTGGAGTCGGTGAGCGTTGGGGGCTCAAGTTACAGCAGTCAATTCGGAGGCAAAGACGCTTAAGTTTCGCTAGGCGCATGGGCTGCAGTGGCTTGGCCACCAATCATATTTATACCTCCAGCTTATATGCGGGTGCCAGCACTAGGGAAGGGCTTGACGGCTCTACATCGTATCCCGTGTCTGCATACATGCCTCTTTAAGTCGTTAATGTGTGCTCCCTTGCGTCAGTGAAGGTCTGCCACTGATTCATCCGCCCCCTTGTTCCACTCCTTACTGCTCATCGAGATGAATTCCTTCAGGAGATCATTACCATGCCAATGAGAACCCAGCGATTGGTTTTTAGCGCGCGATCTGGTCTCTGATCCAAACTATAGGAGGTCTCCGAAGTTTGTCCCGATGAGGTGGTTTGACATATCACATCGCATGCGTAAATGAGTCACGCAGTCGATCGATCACACACACATTCCTCTCTTTGCATTGGCATTCAACAATCTATCCCAAACATGCAGAAGGTCAGTGTAGCATTCTCCTACGGAGTAGGTATCTTCCCATTGCCAGTTTGACTTCTGACACCAGCCGTACAATCGACGCAAGGAGATTCATGACTCGCACCGCGCAGATCATCAAGCCTTGGCATAAGCCTAAGCGACCCATTCAGGGGCGACTATGTGATCTATCTACCTCAATTGAAGCCTATGCCTCTCGAAGGATCCCCACTTGAAGCCGACTCACGAAGGTACATATCCGGGTGCATTCGGAGCGTAAGGATGCGTCAGTGGTAACCGTCCATGACGGCCTCGAGCTCACCTCTCCCTTTCCCGCCTCCTCTCCGGGAAAGATATGAAGCTCTTCTCCGAAATCCCAATCACGAGTTATGATCACACTGGCAAGGCTCATACATACTATCCCACACCCGTCGCACTGTTTACGTGCCGAAGGGCGGGGTACAAGACCGTGGCGCTACATACTAGCTCCGCTTCGGTTTGCTTGTCGCGCGCGTCCCATGCACCCGATCCATGAGGCCGATTAAGCCGTAGTTGACCGTCATCAGTTCATGGTGCAGATCATGGACCTCGGGCTTCCAGCCGTCTGGGGTCTCCCACAGGCGGTACCCGCTGTGCGCCAGGGCGGCCTTGAGGCCGACGGCGCCGATGAACGCCCACAGGGTCACGACGTGCACGTCAAACAAGCGCGCGGGCCCCACGATGGGCAGGATATTGGTGACGATGTGCTCGACCGGGTGGGCGTACAGGGTCGCCAGCGCGACGGGGGCGTGGAACCGGTGGTGCTGGCGGTGGAACCGCGCGTAGAAGAACCGGTGGTGCAGCAGCCGGTGGCCATAGTAGTAGGTGGTCTCGCGCGCCAGGATACACAGGACTAGGTCCACCAGGAACTCGCGGAGGGAAGGCAGGGTCGCCGGCACGCGGTAGCCCAGGTCGGGCCGCCCGAGGACGAGGTGGACCGCCACCAGCTGCAGGGCCTGCAGCGTGGTACTGAGCAGTTGATTCCCCAGGGAGCCCAGCAGGGCATCGCGGATGATGAGCTTGCGAAGGGGCTGCTTGTGCGCCGGTTGGATCTTGTATTGTTGGATGGACGGCCAGGCCAGCAGGTCGAACACGGTGAATATGCCGGCTGGAAGCCAGAAGGTGAGAACTTGGGTCGCGAGCATGCCTACCAGCTCGATCCAGGGGGACGGGTGTTTGTGGACTAGCATTGTCCAGCGCGTGGCGATGTCCATGGTTGCTGATGGCTTTCTTGGCTTTCGTAGAACGTTCGGCGAGAGATTCGTGAGAAGATGCTGTATGGAAAGGGAGGATCGGAGGTGTTAGAAATAGCAGACCGTGCAATCCCTTCTGCAGGGTGACAGGGTGCCAGGATGAGAATTGTGCTGTAGACGACGGAGCGATCCTTGTGGTCACTGGGCACAGAGATAGAGCTTTCACCCTTGCATAAGGGCCTCAGTCGATCAGGGGGGCACATATGTTGATCTGAAACCGAGGGTCGAATGCCGGCGGGACTTGTCCCTTGTCTGGGGTTCTAGACATGACTCCTCAGCTGGAGGGCTTTGGTATGACAAAGCGTCCGTCCTCCTACTCGCCTATTCCAGCTATTCACTCGCATTGTTAGTACTGCGTCCCATCATTGACCTCGAGGTCTTCATACCATGGGTTCTCCTCCCAAGACGTGGTGGAGGCAAATTCACCTCCGCTACGCAGCAGCCAACCTAGGGCTGCCATTATACGTGGCCTACCATGCGCCCAGTACATCATTACAGTGGGAAACCTGTGTGTGGACGTTGATTTACGCCTTCATGACAGGGCTAAGTATCACCGCTGGTCCGTCCCCCCCAACCCGCCTCCGAGAAACAAACCGCCACTAACACCCAAGAACAAAATCAGGATACCACCGCCTCTGGACCCATCAAGCGTACAAGGCCTGCCTCCCACTCCGCATCATCCTCGCAGCCCTCGGCGCCGGCGCCCTCCAGCTCCCCATCCGCGTCTGGGCCGCCGACCACCGCGCCCACCACCGTTTCACCGACACCGACCGCGACCCTTACAACGCCAAACGCGGTCTCTTCTACACGCATATCGGCTGGATCCTCACCTACAACCCCGACAGGTTTGGCCATAAGACTGAAGGAGTAGACCTGAGCGACCTGGACCGCGACCCCGTGGTAGTCTGGCAGCGGCGCGCCTATTACCCGCTGGCGGGGCTGATGGGCTTCCTGCTGCCAGCTGCCGTGGCCGGCATGCTGTGGGGCGACTGGCAGGGCGGATTCCTGTACGCGGGGTGTCTGCGGGTGGTGCTCGTGTGGCATGCCTCGTATTGCATAAACTCGCTGGCCCATTGGATCGGGGAACAGTCGTACTCGACACGCAACACCGCAAGGGACTGTGCGCTGCTGGCGGTGGTCACCCTCGGTGAGGGGTATCATAACTATCATCATGCGTTCCCGGGGGATTATCGGAATGGGGTTCGACGCACGGATTTGGATGTTACTAAATGGTGGATTTGGGCCTGGGAGCGCGTAGGCTTGGCTTGGGATGTGAGGCGGTGTACTGGGTGGAGGGCTAGAGGTGGTGGCTTGGGGAAAGGTGAGTAAGAGCTTGGTTTCAAGGGACAAGCCCACACGGGCCTGGGGGTGTGGTAGAGTCGTGGAGTTAGGGCCGTAAGAACGAAGGGTGGAGAAGGGATGGAGGAGGAAAGTTTTCTTGTGCGCTTTCGGATTATGTGTAGATGTCAATCAGGAAAGGTCTATTAAAAGTATGTTCTTGATCATGTACGCCAGAATTCGATATTGCCTTCCCAGAGAAGAGGTCTGGAAAAAGTTGTAGATTTAGGATAGAGACACCGTAAAGCCTTGGAAACTGTACATTATGCCATACGGCTTGAACAAGGGAGTGGTCCGTTGCTGCGCAGATCAGAAAATCGGCATCTTGAACGCATCGAGTTCGTATTTCCAGGTATCAAGAGACTCTTGGTCATAGACGCATTGGAACTGGGTACCGTTGTAGGTCCAGTATGGACGGAGGGGCCAACCACAGATTTGCTGCTGAGCACCAGTAGACTGCACAGTCCCATTTAGTGTCTTGGGCTCGATTCCCTTCTCAACCCAATAAATTAGGGTGGCTAAGGTAGTCTCCGGCCACGGAGCGTTGGGTTGAAGGCTGTTCATACCGCAGTGAGCGCCGCCAGGAATGAGAAACAGACGGTACCAATCATTCAGTTCGGCAACACTCTGGTTATAGGAGAGATCGGGGTACATGATGCTTCGGACCGACTCATAGTAACGGACTGAGCCAGAGGTTGGAACCTGTGGGTCGGACTCGCCGTGGTAGTGAAGAACTTTGCCCCCGGCGTTGTGCCAGACTGAAAGGTCAGGCCAGGTGGTCTCGAGGGAATCGTAGTATCTCTGGAAGCCAGTGGCAATCCAGTCACGGAAGGTATCCCTTGTCACGCCTTGAAAGCTAGAAAGAGGTGAGCCGTTGGTCAACAGATTCAGCCCAATCTCAACCCACTGGGCGGACTGCTCAACGAAGTATGCACCATACTTCCCAGTGGTCTCGTTATAGGAAGTGACAGCATCTTGAAAAGAAGCTGTAGGCTGATAGGACATGTAAATGCGTCGGCCAAGGTTGTCATGTGCACCATTGAGAATCTCCCGAGCGACAGCCACACCCTCTGTAGTCACGGTTCCATTTTGAGCTGGGATATAAGGCATGAAATTGGGGATCTCGGCCGATGAGCCACAGCTATAGGCTTCACCGATGGTCGAATTCAAGTTGAAATGCAGCTTGCACAGATCCGTGCGAGCGACCACCCCGTCTACCCGGCCGTCCAGATGATCACAGGCGTCTGTGGTCAGGGTGACAATCTTCTCCAACTCACAATATGGCGGGTAGTAGTTGAGTTGGTACTCGACAAATTGAGACCACAGATGCTGAATCTGCTGGAAAGAGAAGTGCATGCCTGGAGCTCCAATGACGGCACCGTCTAGATCAGCTCCGATCTGGACCTGGCTCCAGCCCTCACGGCCTCCCTCGGAGCAACCATCGTAATAGGACCAAAGCTTGGTGTCCGACATGTTGTAGAAGGACTTGGTGAGTTCCTTGCCGATCCGACTAAGCTCATCAATGGCCTTATAACCAAACATGTAGACAGTGTCCCAATTGACCTCGCCGTCGCCATTCAACCAGACCTCCCAGGAGCTAACATCAAAGCCACCAAATCCACCGTCCGTGGTACCGGCCACCGCACCCATGTCGATTCCACTAGGGAGAGAGGAATTTTTCTCGGTAATGTTCCATCCTTCGCCGCCAGTCGATACGTAGCGGTTCTTGAAATCGGCCGGGGCTGGCATCCAGTAATTGACATTAGTTCGATCCAGTCCATCGTGGGTGTATGCAAAGTTGACATCGCACACCGGGTAGTCAGCGTCATCAGTCGACGTGCTAAGTATTGCGGCTGTCACAGACGACTCATCGATATTGATGCCGAGTAATGTATCATTGCCGGGTAGGTTTGCAGTCACATACTCAACAGTACATACACTCTGAAGAGTTACGGCTTGGATTGTGACCGCGAGGAAAGACAATTCCCACAGAAGTCGAGTCATTTGGTCAGATGAACAGTACGAACATTCAATCCGAGTCGGAAGTGATGGAGCTCAAGGTATGCGGAAGGGCAGATAAACCATCGGATGCACCCCTGAATATAAATTTTCGTCTTGAAAACTATCAAGCAAAAATGGTTCCAGCGGCGGTGACTAGATAACTTGCATATATAGATCATCATTTTACCTATACGTACCACCGAGAATGTGATCTGCATTGATTGCAACTTGATACTCTCCACTCAATCTAATTACAAAATCGATGTCGTTGGATTACGTACAAGATAGACCTTAACTTACTCTAGTCTAGTATACCTAGCTTGTTATGGGAAAGAGAAAGGTCGATCATCGCCAACAGCGGGTGGCCTCCGGGACTCTGTTTGGAGATGAAGGCCGGAGCCCCATCTTTTAGGTGCACGTACTGTTGGTTATTGTATACAGTACTGGCTGGCCGGTATTCCAACCTTGGAAACCCCCCAAAGGTTCTGTGTATTTGTCTTCTAGCTTAGTCCCCTTGTTCGATGCTCGTTGAGATATCACCAGTTATATGTAGTTCGCAAGGTCCCCCCTAATCTGGTCTAGCCTCATCTCAGCCACATATAGAAATGATCAACTATAAAAGTGGGGTGAAGGCACTTTGAATAGAATCTCCATTGCGGTACTTCATATCTTATGACACTTACGAACCCCATAAAGCGCTCAGGTGGGTTATCAACGTAAAACAAAGCCGCGTAGGCACTTCTACATAGACGGGGTTTACATCCCGTTGTAGTTTCTCAAGTTGTCATGGTCGTCAGGCTTTAAGGTTAAGATTTGAACCCAGATAGCGCAGTTCCCTCTTATGGCGCGCCGCACGTTATCGTGAACTCGAACCCAGTGCCCTGTATGAGTATATAGCAACCCCATCTGTTTCCAGACAATCTATGTCCGGGTCAAAACATTCTTCATTGTTATATCCGGACATGTATTAGTCCATTCATTCTTTCTCTTTCCCACTAATATTATTCATATTCATTCTTTTTCCATCTGTCTGTCTCTTGTCTTTCCTGCCGATTGAACCAGCAATGCGTTGGTCTTCAATTTCAGCAGCTCTACTGCTTACTGCAAGCACCTTTGTGGGAGGATGCCTCTGTGCCTCAGCTTCCTCAACCGCCTGTGCTGGAAACACACCAGCGACCCGTGACCAATGGTGTGACTTTGACATCCAAAGTGACTACTACACGGAGGCCCCGGACACCGGGGTTCTCCGAGAGTATTGGTTGGTTCTTGGCAATACCACGGCTGCTCCTGATGGCGTCCCTCGCAATGTGTTGACCGTTAACGGCACATCACCGGGACCTACCCTGCACGCTAACTGGGGAGACTGGGTGCGTATCCATGTTTACAACGGACTGGAGAACAACGGTACCAGTATTCATTGGCACGGAGTTCGTCAGAACCATACCAATCCCCAAGATGGCACCAATTCTATCACACAGTGCCCTGTGCCTCCCGGTGGCTCTATCACCTACGAATGGCGGGCCACTCAATACGGCACTACTTACTACCACTCGCACTTTGCTTTGCAAGCATGGGAGGGTATCTATGGTGGAATCGTCATCAATGGCCCTGCGAGTGCAAATTATGATGTGGATGCTGGTATACTTTATCTCAGTGACTGGTCCCATCGTACCTCCGACGCTCTATACTCCGCCGCAGAGACCGATGGAGAGCCAACCCTAGCAACCGGACTAATAAACGCCACCAACATCTGGGTCACGGAGAATAACGAGACCACCGGCTCTCGCTTCAACATGAATGTGACGTCCAGTCAAAGCTACCGCCTTCGTCTGCTTAATGGGGGAATGAGCAATCCTTTCCGGTTCATGATCGATGACCACTCTCTCACTGTCATTTCTACCGACTTCGTGCCCATTGAGCCCTTTAACACGACCTCGCTCTTGATAGGGGTTGGTGAGTTTGAATCCCGAATCGAAACCCAGCATGCCATAGCAGGCGGATCAAGGGTCAGCTAAGGCTAATTCACTATTCAAGGACAACGATATGATGTTATCGTTCACGCAAACAAGCAAATGCAGGGCTCTAACTTCTGGATGCGGTCAATTCCTCAAGTATCTTGCGCTGAAATTTCCAACTACGATATTCGAGGGATTTTCCACTATGAAACGCAAGATAGCAAGCTTGAAACTCCAACCACAACTGCATTCGATTACACAGACAGTTGTGAGGATGAGTCCATGTCCAACCTTGTTCCAATTGTTGCCATTGATGCCGCAGGAGTCGGTTTTAGTAGCCACAATGAGGTCCAGGTTATCAAGAACACTGCCGGCTTGTATAAGTGGTATATGGGCCCAACAACCTTCGTGGCCGAGTGGGACAACCCTACTCTTCTACAGATTGAGAATGGAGAAACTTCCTGGACCAATGCCTCCCATGTTGTCCAAGTTGAAGGCAATGGCAAGTGGGTGGTTATCGACATCGAAATGACCATCAATGTCCCTCATCCCATCCATCTGCACGTGCGTGTACTCACCTGTCTTTCTCAGTTGGTACTTGGACTAACAGCAATGTCTCACAGGGTCATGACTTCTTCATTCTCGCCCAGGATACAGGAAGCTACACGTCGAATACCACCTTGAACACCGTCAATCCACCCCGTCGAGATACCGCTATCCTTCCCGCTCTCGGATACCTTGTCATCGCTTTCAAGACCGACAACCCCGGCGCCTGGCTTCTGCACTGCCATATTGGATGGCACCAGTCTGAAGGGTTTGCCATGCAGTTTGTGGAGAGTATCGATCAGCTGAAGCCCATGATTGACGGCGAGTCTCTCGAGAAGAACTGTGCCGCTTGGGAAAAGTATGCAGCTCAGAAGGATATTGTTGAAGACGACTCGGGTATCTAGCTGAGGAGGATTTCCAATGTGGGCTAGGAGTGCGTTCGTTGCCATGAGCAGAACCAATCTGTGCCAGTGGCAGAAATTGGACACACCACTTGACCGTCTTCGCGCATGGGTGATATAAATGTGTTATCTCCCTTCAAGCTGGATTTAATTTAACTCTGCCTAAAGATGTAGATATTGCTATTGTCGGCATGGCATCCTAGTAGAATGTGGATATCCTTATCAATCGCAGGAAAAGACATTCTCAAGCCACGGTGCATGTTCTGATTCCAACGGCTATATATACATGTGCTTACACTAGTAACTCAAGTCTAGCCAATTCAATTCAAAATCTAGCCAACAATTACTCCAGAATCGAGCAGTCATATAGAACACCGAGGGGCGCGATATAATCCGTGTGGTTGTAAGCCAAGTTCAAAGACATGAGCTGACCCACAGTCACATTGTACGCAGTCGCAAAGTCCTGGAGAGTACCATAGGTGAACGTGAAATCCGTCATGGTACAAGCTGTGTTGGCGCAAGTAGGGATCTTCACCGTCTCTCCGGTCTGGAGCACGTCATGAATCCCGGGGTTCAGAGCTGCAATGTACCCGGTTTGAGCGCCAAAGCTGAGAATGGACTCAGTAGTGATATTGAAGCGTTCGTTGGCAATCTTTTGGATGGTGTCTCCCGGAAGGATAGTGTACACGTGAGGACCGCCGTAGATACAGTCTGATGTCGCGTTGGTGTTGTTTGTACTGAGACACGAGTAGTCGTCTGGGAACGTGGCACGGGCCGGAATGCGCAAAGTCTCGTTCATGTAGAGGAAGTTCGGGTCGGCTAGCACATTGAGTCGTGCCAGGTCACAGGCACCAACCCCGTATTTGTTAGCAATCGTGTGGATGGTGTCGTTGGCAGTGACGTTATAGGTGATATTGCTAGCAGTGACAGCGAGGTTCAAGACAGTTCCTGAGCTTGGAAGGACTAGGTTGCCTCATCAGCTGGGGATGCCATTTTTGAAAGAGACGTCAATAATGGAAAACCGCACCGTCATAGTTCATAGAAGTTAGAGCAGAGGCTTGGGCTGTAAGCATAGGCACCAGCATCATTAGACTTCTCGTGGTTAGACGCATGACATCTGCTATCTCAGGGGCTTCTTTGATGTGTATGAAGACTTTTGTGCTCGTTGTCTACTTAACTTCATTGTTGGCTGTTCCTTAGGCGTATTTATACGATCTTTGATAGCAGTCGGACAAGTATCTCGGACTTAATATCTACATTAGGCTATTGATTTAGTTGATCAGCAGTGGTAGTCGAGCATTCACCAGAGCTCAACTAATTGTGGCGTTCTTGGCCACCAAAACTTGGTAGCGAAGCGCCATCTGTTTTGTACAAGCTCAATATTACCATACCCCGCTCATCCCACTCCATCCCCACATCCCACTCCCCACATCCAGCATTGTCGTTTGAATTTAGGTTCTTCCATTTGCTCCTTGACGGAAAGGAAGAGATAAGGAAAACCATTCCGTCGGGTGAGCCTACCTAAAATGGAACCTCAATGAGGCCAATAAAGCTATCTCCAATAAAAAGCGGAGGTAATTTCAAAATATTGCCTTGCCGCGCACTTTATCCCACTCAACAGGGCTCAGTCTTGACTCGACTTGCCCATATTGCTGTATTGAATAGTGCCAATCTACAGTCAGGCCTACCTACCCGCAGCCTCTCGGATTGTGTGACTACAATGAGGAAGAGAATGTGGGAAGTGCATGGAGGTGTGTGCGCAGCTATTATGGCCGGATGGTCTAAACTATCTACTAAGATGTGACCATCAACCACCGGCCACTGACCACCCCTGGGCCCTTGCATCGGCGATTAATGATGCCTTCATAAGCATTGAAGAGGGGAACGTACTGTAGTGTAGTCAACATGCACGGATCTTTGCGGCATGAAAACTATCAAGGACCACACCAGCCACAAAGACAATGCTAGTTAGAGCAACCCTCTGGGTATATGGCTAGAGAGGTGAAAATTCGACTCCGAAAGTACTATACTCACATTGACCTTCAAAGAGCGAAGGGACATTTTTGATTAATGAGACTATTGAAGCTCGCTACGTCTCGATGGTTGCTGCTCACCTACCTTTTAGAAGCAAAAACTAAGGCTAGGCTTTCCGGGACATATCGGACTCCTATAGGGGTACTTAAATCAGCTCTCATTTCCTATCTTATTAGATACATAGGTTGAGATTAGGCGTACACAAGGAAATAGATGAGTGGAGTACAGTTCAAAGATTTGGAAATGGTTCCATGATGAAAGTCTCTGAATTGTGTTCCTAAGGGAGTTTGGGGACTAATATCATTCTTCATGGATTGCACAAGCAGAGACACTGCAGAACAGCAAGTGCCCTCCTCATCATCCGTAATGGGACTAGCTCCTCCAACTTTCACGTGATGTATTCCAAACCAAACCGAGCAAACACCGGACAAGCCTGCCGGATACGGATACGGGATATGACGGAGTTCGTCCGGTCTCACCCCTCCTTCCCCACCATCGCTATCCCGCCCCATTAATTTCTTCTGCATCTGCACTGTCCAAAATCCCATACCCTCAGAAACTGCAGACCAGAGGTTCCAAGCGAGCAGAAAGAAAAAATGGCCGACGCACCCCCCTTCTTCATCTACAAGCTCGTCCCCTCGACGGCGCCGGTGCGCGAACCCCTCCCGGACCGGCTCCCCGTCAGCGAGCTCGACAACCAATCCGGCTTCATCCACCTCTCCACCGCCTTCCAGGTCCCCAACACCCTCAAGCTCTTCTTCAAAGACGAGCCCCTCGTGTATGTCCTGCGCATCCGCTACGACCAGGTCGAGCACGACATCAAGTGGGAGAATCCCGAGGGGACGGTGTGCGGGCCCCGCCCGACCGAGGGGTTGTTTCCTGTACGTGCTCTTTGCTTTCATGGAATTTAATACGTATGAGTTGGGGACGGAGACGGGAAATGATGATTGCTTACCTAGTAAGGGAATAATGATTGCTAACATGGTACAGCACCTGTATAACGGCCTCAAGCTGGGCAAGGATGAGGTCGAGAGTATATCGATTTGGACGAATGAGGATGGTTGGGATAGGGCGCTGACGCAGGCGAAGCCTTGGTTGTTGTATTGATTACTCGGTTGATTTGTTTTATGGGAGTAGGCGGTGGGCGGAAGGGATGTAATTATTACTGTTCTCTGGACGATTGAAGGGGACGGGGTGTAGGGACCAGGGGTCTTTAATGTGGGTAATGTACAGCGGGAAAGTGAGAGAGAGAGGATTATCAGGTCTTTCTTCAAAGGGTTTTTGTTAATGCCGAATGTGTTTCGCATCGTCATCCGGCTGACTGGAATCCATGATTCTCTAATAAACTGCCGCTGTAATCACTTGGGGGAAGACGTGCTTGCCAATGGTAACGAACTGTTGTTGGAAGCGAGACCTCCAAACGTTGTGGCTACGTAGATCAGGGGAGTGCATTGAGATCAAGCCGCGCACGTATGTATGCATGAGGCACGGCGGAGTAGTCCAACTCATGGCGTAAGCGCCCACCCACGTTCTATACTCAAGGGGAATGGAATCATTCGATCGAAGCCTTACTAAAGAAGTTGGATGTTACACGAATTTTGTTTGGAAGACATGTCATCTTCTGGAGACGAGCCTGCTTGACAGAAAGTGTTATACAAGATCTATTGATACAACCTGCTGGCAAGGCGGTGTCCGGCATTCCCACAATTGTTTGCTAATTCACCTGCGCCAGTTTATGCAGCGATTGATCAAGCCAGAGTATGCCGTCCAACAAAGATCACCTGTACGTTGCTCTCTATGTCCGCGGAGGCAAGGCTAGGATGCCAGGCAAGGAAGACACGTAAGACTACAGGCCCTACAACTTCAGCAAGACAGCTGACTCGAACAGATATCACTGGGCCGTACACATCGGACCCAAGAGTCCCACCGAACAGAGGCTTGGAGTCCGCTATCACGCCAAAGAGCGACTCACCGTGGAAGGCAAGTCCGAGTTCATCTTCGAAGAAAGCGAGGTCTCCCCGCAGATGCTACTTGTGCGCATCGCTATAGCAAAGATCTTGGACCAAGGCCGTGCAGTCGGGATTCTCCGCAGTACAGCCATCCGCCAGAATGCCCCAGAATGGAACTGTGTGTCTTGGGTCCAAGAAGCTCTGGGTGCGCTGAATGCCGATTCGCGAGCCCTGGGCACACGGATCCTCGACTGGGAGAGGGTGCGCGATGCGGCGATGGAGTATTGCCAACGAAAGAAGGACCAGCACCGCTTTGATGGGAAGGGGGATTTCGATATGGGTGCTGTTCCCACGTATGACCTGATGGTGGGGAGGGAGCTTGCTGTTTGAGTCTAGCAGGTATCCGAGAGTCACTGGGCAAGCATGTTCGGTTCCTAATGCTGTTGGGAAATGCTCAAGGATGATGCTCGGCACAACTTGATGCTTTTTGTAGATGGATCTCTGGTCGATACGTATGTCTGGGTGATATTGATCGCTTTATAGAATTAACCACCATGTTTCGTATGCTTTACAGAGAAGTGACACCTGAGTTGGGAGTACTGGCTTCTGTGGTTCGAGGTTGTCCGAGGCGGAACAAGACTGTGGCGTGCACACTTGTTAAGTATGTACCTCGGCATTTTGAGACATACTGACAGTCTGGGTATCTGTCCATCCACGGATTGAGGTTCTACAAGAGCGCGAAGTCTCACTGGAGTTCCGATTCCAGTGCTAATGCCTTGAACCCGAGCATCTGGAGTTGCGACGGATAAAGCGCCTCGGGGCTAGCGCTTGTCCAGAAATGGTAACTCCGAACTGAATTCACCGAGTGGCACAGAGATACGAGTATGGCCGGACAACCAAGAAAGTCCGGACTGGAGGTATAAAAATCCTAAGTCCATCTCAGTAGATGCGATCGATTTCAAGGCTTGGGTTCATTCATACTCAAGCGCACACAGCAAACAAGCTGCACCAAAAACAGACATCAAAGAACCACTACCCTCGTACATCTTGGTCAAGGTGCATCGACAATGGTAGCCGTGACGCTGTCATCTACGCTGCGCGAGCAGCATGTGGTAATCCTGGGTGGCGCATACGCGGGTCTCTCGACAGCCTTGAACCTACTTCGCATCTGTGACGGCACGATAACTTCCTTCGAGAAAGGCGGCAAGGGAGGAAGAGGAGGTCGCGGCGGCGGCGGTGGAGGTGGTCGGGGAGGAAGGCTCGGAGACAATGGTCGAAGACAGATGATGGCGCCTCAAGCCCCGCAATGCATGCCCAAAATTACCATCCTCGATCCAAGGGACGGGTTTTGTATGTCCCTCTCTGCACAGTCAAGAAATGTAGCAGAAGCCCTGACAGCCGAGTCTCGCAGATCACGCAGTCGGTACCCCCATGGCACACACAACAAAAAGCTACGTCGAGCACCCGTGGCGGACCTGGGATCAGATTGCGGAGCTGAAAAGACCGTCGGTGTCGGTCTTGAAGGGCACGGCGGTGCGAGCGGACCCGGAGACGAAAAGACTCCTCTATCTCTCGTCAGAGTCGAATGGGCAGCAGCAGCAGCATACGCTAGATTATGACTTCTTGGTGGTAGGCACGGGGTTGCGACGGCATTGGCCGACTGTGCCGGTTGCTACAACCAAGTCAGAGTATGCGATGCAGGCAGGGAGATATATTGACCGACTGCGGGCATGCGATTCGGTGGTGGTAATCGGTGGAGGTAAGTTGACTTCTAGTAGGAAGTTGGCAGGTTGTGGCTGATAAATCCAGGTGCCGTTGGAATTGAGATGGCAGCTGAAATCAAACACCGTTACCCAACGAAGCAAGTGGCTCTGGTGCACTCCCGTTCGGCACTCCTCTCGTCGGAGCCGGTTCCAACCGAGTTTCAATATCAGGTTCTGCAGGTCGCCCAGCTCGGTGGGGTGAACGTGATGCTGAAGAACCGCGTGCTGAGTGTCACGAAAGGACTTGGCAACACAAAAATGATCAAACTCGAGGATGGCAACCATCTCACTGCCGATGAAGTGATTTGGGCAACGTCTTCAGCTGCTCCGGTCACCGAGTTCTTGCCTCGAGAGGCTCTGGATGAGAAGGGATTCGTCAACGTGCTTCCATCGTAAGTGATTACATTGCGCTGCGAGATGTTTTGGTATTGACCTGAGCACTATAGAATGCAATTCGCAGCGAGCATCCCCAACAACCAGAGCCACTTTGCCGTTGGTGATGTGATCGCAACACCCGGAATTCGACTCGCCAAAACAGCCATCCGCATGGGACGTACGGCAGCCATGAACATTGCCCATATGATAGTATCTGCCGAAAGGGGTCACGGCTTGCAGCCAGACTTGGCCGAGATGCGGGGCCCCAACAAGGGGTTGAGCTTGATAATTGGAGGTTCCGGCGCGGCATTCGATGAGAAGACAGGAGCTATCTTCTGCGGCCCGGAAGTCAAAAACGGGATCTTTGGTGATGACATGGCACTTCATCGTAAGTATGGCCTTCTTAACAAGGGCCACGATGCTGATTTCTTCGCAGGTGCTTTGGGTGCGCTTGGCTTGCCGTTGAACCCATGAGGTTGCATGTCGCGGGAGAGTTAAGGGGTTAAGAGAGCGGGCTACAACGGGGGCTATTTCCATAGTGAGAATACATGTGTCTGCAGACCCGACGGGAAATAATCATGCTTGTATATAGATTATCGCAAGCTTTCTAGGACTTCAGCTTCTTGCGTCGGTATAGGGGTCTGAGAGACACAGTCCAGGAAGGAAGACTTGAAGCGGAGCGAATGAGGAGCACCATGATTCAGTCTTCAGCCAAGCCAAATGCACAAAGTAGGCCATGATGATCGCTCCAGAAGGGTGCTTCTTCGGCAGTCTTGGTTCGTGGGGAGCTGGGCGTATCCAAGTCGCCAACTCGTCTTGGTTCTAGAACCTGGATTGTAGACGCCTTTAACCCCAGGGTCCCCACTCGATCAAGCCGGTTAGGCGGATACGGTTGTTGCCCGTCAACCCCCCATGTGTAACCAGGCTCCTTGGGACGCAAAGACGTCCAGACATCAGTCAAGCCATTGAATTCAAGAAGCTCGTCGTCTTCGTCAAGAACGGGATTGAAATCACCGGCCACAAGCCCACGTCCCGCGGTGCGCAGAAGGGATGCAACCATAGATATTTGTCGAGGCCGGTGGGATGGCTTGATCGGCAAAGAATCCAGATGGACGTTCACTAGCCGAATTCGTGTCGCAGAAGATGCTTCATCCTTGGGGTGTGAAGGCACAAAGATGTCACAGCAGAGCGCATCTCGACCGAAATAACTTGGGAACCTGACCCTCCATATTGGGCCAGCAACAAGGTTGTGGGTCTTTGGATTAGAAGGTGCTGCGAAGCGTGCTCTGGACAGTAGAGTCACGGTCATAAAGGGTCGATCATTCCACGAGAGATCATCACAATCGCTTGAAAACCAGGACTCACGAATGCGCTCGTCATCCAGAATCTGCTGCAGGGCCGGCCTGGAGACCTCTTGAAGGAAAACAATGTCTACGGGGGGGTCTAACCGCGTGAGATACGTGATAATATCGGTAGCGCGTTCCTGAGCTTGAGAAGAGCCCGCATCGATGTTCCATGTCAGTAACACAAGATTTGATGCATCGCCCCCGCGGGTTGGCTCTGCATGGTCACTTGAATCGGCATCCGTTGGGGTGGGGATCCACTTTTGGGCAGGGTCGAATTGATACCAAGATTGAAATCTGGGATGCAGGTCCTCTCGATGGGGAAGCGGAGCCTCACGAGTCCAGGATAGTGTATTTGTCTGAGTGCGCGTGTTGAGATCCATAGAGAGAAGACTGTGGTGGTTGATAGTATATGTATGCACTGTGTCAGTACTGATGTAGATGCTGAAGATGTGTGGAGGGGAAGAAAGAAGAGACGAAGGAGTCTCAGGCAGCCAGCCTAGCCCAATGGAGAAGCCGTGCAGTCGGCCCGCTGTTGTTCCGACTCAGGCTTGCCTTAGTGCCTTGGTGCCTTGGTGTCTTGTGTTCTCGGGCCTTGTGGCCTTGCTGCCTGAGAAACATCCCGTCCCTCCGACCCAAATCTCATTGTCGCAACCAACCACGACTCTTCAACTGCTTCAACTCATCACTTCTTCAATCGCAATATCTCTATTCACTGATAACCATCTGCTTGTTCTTCAAGGCTTGAATTCCAAGTTCTCTGATTAATAGGACCGCCCTCCAAACCCACAACCTCATTCCTCACGTTCAGGGGCAAAGATTCGCTCGCTTAAACTAACCGCTTTTTAAAAGCGGACTCGCCGTCTTCTTGAAAGACCCGAAGAACCAACGTGTTTGAACTCATCGAGATAATGCCTTCTTTCAGCCTCAGTGGAGCTCCGGCTTTTACGTATTCGCTCCTTTCGACGGAGCCAGACCCTTGAGCAAAAATTCCTTTATAACCGATGGAGATCCACTCGCTACCCTTTAATTGACTTTCTCTCTCTGTCCAGTCCATCCCCTCATTCCCTACTGTTCGGTGCATTGTTGGCCTTCACAGACAGTCACTCTTTTCGTACTCTCTCTGTGAACTGATCAGTCATGCGGTCCTTCTCTCCTATTTCTGCTGCAGTGCTTTTGGTGCAGCCATTCCTTGCTGCGGCTGAGACCAAGGTGGTAACGGGGACTACCCAGTCATGCACATGGACTGACAACGCCTTGTCAAATCCTTCATTCGACTCTGGAGTTCTTACTCCCTGGGCTATCTACGATGGATACGGTACTGCTTCGATTGTCGCCGATGCCTCCGGCGACGGAGGCTACGTTGCGTAGGTGAGGCCTCTCTCGGCAATGGGCAACCACTGACGCACAAATGAACAGAGCAATGGTTCCCAGTTCATCGTCATACGCCGTATTATATCAGACCTTGACCGACCTGGTCGCGGGCGATACGTACTCGTTGTCTTTCGACTACAAGATCCAGTCCGCGACAAGGGCAGAAACTTGCAATTTCTACTTCGCCATCGACGGCATCACCGCAGCAAGCCGAATCACGACAACGGTCAATGGATATATTCAATACAGTACTACTGAGACCGGTTGGCAGACTCTATCGACTACCTACGTACCCACGAGCAGCAGCCTAGACATGTACATCCAGGTGATCTGCAGCTCCGGAGTTCGCGGCATTGCGGCTCAGCCGACCATCTACGTCGACAACACGCAATTCTCCAATCCCAACAGAGAAATCGAGATCTGCACGGATGTACCCTATACCTCTACCATCACGCTTCTTCCCACTCCAACCGTGACTCCCACGTCGACGCCTGTTGTGACTCCTTCGCAGGCCGTGACTTCCAGCGCTAGTGTGATTACGGCAGCATCATCCAGCGTCATCGCAAGCGCGATCTCCTCGCCCCAGCCGTCCGCTTCTTTGCAGGCATCATCCTCCATAGTGCCATCATCTATCGTGTCGATTCACGCCGCATCCACCCCCATCATTCCATCGAGCCAAACCATCTCTACATCCCAGACGCCTCAATTGTCCGCCCCGTCCAACCCCCCAACGACTTCCCCCGCCGCATCTGCGTCCACATTGATCCACTCGAGTTCTGCTGCCGCGCCATTCTCGTCTACTATATTGTCAGTGCCGGGGTCAAGTTCAATCACTCGTTCTGTGACTCCCAGCCCCAGTGCCATCGCATCGCCTTATAGTGTATTTGAGGACGTCGTGACGGTCACAACTACCGTATATACCACGGAGCTGATTGTCGAGACCAACTGCCCTGTCCTGGAGTACTGAGCCGGCAGTCCTTTTTCCATACATTCTGTTCAAATAAGATCTAAGGATATTTAATACCAGTCATTGTTCCGAGAGCTTCTCAGTCTAAAGTCCCACGATATATTGCCATAGCCCGGACGAAATCACTATATAAGATCTCCGAGATTCCAAGGTAGATCTGCAATCAGACGGAATAGGGCAAATCGAGTAATGAAGAGCTCAGGCTATCGAGTAAAAATTGTCTAAAGCAAAAGCCAGTAGTTTCGGTTTGTCAAGCGACCACGCCACTACAGCAGCAAGATATCAAATATATCCTTTTCTTCAAATTTATTCAATACTCCCTCAGACCTGTTAATCCCAAGCAATCCAGACCACCTTTACACACATATAGATACACAAGCGACAGCACATTCCCAGCCCCAATCCAACCAACATTCCCCTCAGAGAGGACAATCGAAGTAACACGCGCAGTACCCCTTGGCATCGAAGACGGTGTCATCCTTGCCGCAGACGCAGTTGGTGCTGTCGGCCTTGGACTGGATGTCCTGGCCGGCGTAGCGCACCTCGACCGAGGTGCAGCGGGTGAGGGTCTTGCTGGTGTCCTGGCCGCAGTACATGTCGACGGTGTAGGGCAGCACGGAGGTGAAGGTCTGCCAGGAGTTGAAGCGCTGCGACATCTCGGAGATGATCTTGCCGTTGGGGTCGGTGACGAAGCCCGTGTGCGAGTGGTAGTTCTGGGTGCCCAGCGTCGGGCCCATGTACATGGAGGCGTCCTCGTTGGCGTAGCCGGCGATGCAGCGCTTGCCGTCGGGCTTGAGGGTGGTGATGGCGGTGGCGGTCGTGGCCAGGGCCGCGAGCAGGGTGGTGGCTGCGGTGAGGAAGTGCATTGTGGAAAACTGAAGTCTTTGGGTTCGGGGTGTTTGGACGGTGGGATTGGCTTGGTTTGTGTGGGGTTGAGGTTGGAGAGGAAGAGGAAGCTGGATGATGGGATGAATGAGTTGAGTAGGGATCCGTCCGCTCTTTATACTTGTGAGTCTCTCTATCATGAGAGACGTACGATGATTGACCTTCCTTATCGAGTAGAAGACGTTTTGCTTGGGCGTGGAGATGTCTCATATTCCTGAATCCTGATATGGAGACGCGAGATGGTGTCTACTGCACCCATATCTCTTCATGAGGAGAGTCAGGGTCCTTCTAGGAGTTTGGCTCTTCAAACGGCGTATAGGCACGGAGCGTGGGGGCAATCTCCACTTCTCGTCCCTGCAGCTCAGGCTGGATGCGCTGCGAGTGGGCCATGCATCAAATTAACAATCCAGACTGCATTCGCCGATGGTCTCCCGCAGGCAGATTGTTGAAGGAGCTCTGGCAATCACTAACACTAATCGAGTCTCCGACTCTGAATAATTGAGCCTCTGGTGAAGAAGTATACAATCAGCAAGATGTCTGTCAGAATCGAACCTCCTGCTCTTCGGAACCCTTCCGCCTCCAACTTAGCCCCTGTTACTGGCTCCAGACAGCCCTATATTAATTCCCTCTATCGTCCCCACATGAAGGTCTCATATACCCGAGAAATTTACCATTAATGAACTAGCTTCACCAATATCTCCATATACAGAGCGGGGAACAAGCTTCCCTTGCCCTGCAGGAATATTTAGCTTGGGGGCCGAAGGAGTGGGAGAGGTTGTGAGGCTGTGGAAGCGGGTCCTTCAGGGTCCACCCCTCAGCCTTCCGCCGGATACAAGCGCCCGTTTGGCGACCAGGGTCTGAAGGCGTGGAGGGGGATTTCCGGACACTTATAGCTCGGGTTTAATTGAGGAAGGCAAACCGAGAGACTCACTTAGGCATCATGCTGATTTAGACTGTTCCAGGGCACGTGACGAGCACTATCGCATTCACAGTCCAGGACAACCGGCAGGATATCCTGCTATCCCGCGAGCTCAGTGAACTTTGAATCGCATCGTTTTTTGTTTGCTTGTCGACCGCTGCCAGGTTCAACGGATGCCCTGTGACTTAACTTTGTGGTTGACTCGCAGTCATTGGTGCTGGTCTTGTAGAGAATTAATAGCTCAAAAGTTGCCTGACACAATAGAATGTCTTTACTGTGATCGTCATGGCATTGAATGCAGTCTTACTCCAGAGCCACGCAATCTGTTCCCCAATGCCTTGTATACCCTTGCAACAGCAAAGGTTGAACTTCTGCTCGGAAAAGCCGACTGTGAGGCCGATAATTCGGTTTCGGCTTTGATTCCCCCACTGGACCCGACCCCGAGCTCAAGACCGAGGCCGACCCCGACCCCGAGACGGACATACCTAATCCAGCGCAGACCTCGGATTTATGCAAGGCAATGACTTTTTCTCGTCTTATCGCCGAGCGCATGCCACGCCTGAATAAAGGAGCATCAGGCTCACAATTCATCTTTAATCTCAACCACATCTCATTCCCGAGAAAGGCAGAAGTCCAATCATGTCTCGATCGGAAGAGGCGCACCAGCACCATCCGCCACACCATGGGAAAGCCGTGCTAGCCCGTGTCTTGGACGAGATGGGGCTCGTCACCGTCTGGCGGTCCCCGCGCGACGTGAAGCTCCTCTGCGCCCAGCGGTTCGTGCGGCTGTTCGCCTACGGGGCCTCCACGCTGATCCTCGTGTCGTATCTCTCCGCGCTGGCCATCTCGGAGGAACGCATCGGATTATTCATGACCTTGACCTTGGTCGGGGATGTGGTGATTAGTTTCCTGTTGACGTTGTTTGCGGATGCGATGGGGCGGCGGGCGGTCTTGTCGTTGGGGTCGGCCTTGATGGCGGGGAGCGGGGTGGTTTTTGGCCTGGGGGCTGGGTTCTGGGGGTTACTGGCTGCTGCGGTGTTGGGAGTTATCAGTCCGAGGTATGTTGCTCCTTATTTTTCTTTCCGGCTTCTGTAAATTTTTATCTTTCTTTCTTTTCCGTATTACGTATGTGAGGAATATCACGCTAATACAAGCTTCCAGCGGCAACGAGATCGGCCCCTTCCGGGCGGTGGAGGAGTCCACACTTGCGCATCTGACCCCCCACGAGCATCTGAGCGACATCTTTGCTTGGTATTCTCTCCTCGGGTCGGCGGGGATGGCCCTGGGCATGATGTCGTGCGGGTGGGCTGTCAAGTTCCTGCAAGCCACGAAAGGGTGCGATTTCATCACCGCCTGCCGGGTCATGTTTTTCGGGTATGCTGCGGTCGGGGTGGTGAAGTTGGTTCTGACCCTCTGCTTGAGTCGAAAGGTTGAGGCGATCCAGGAGGAGGACCGTGTAGCAGAGGAGGCGCAGGAATCTGGCGAGACTGATGCGCTGCTGGGTGATCGTCCACGCGAAGAGTCTCAGCAACAACAGCAGCAGCCGCCGAAGAAGGATAAGCCGTCACTGTTCGCTGCGTTTGATCGTGATCTCCTGAGCCTGGTGCTCAAGTTGTTCCTGCTCTTCGGACTGGACTCGTTTGCTTCGGGACTTGCATCGCTGTACGTTCTCCCCTCTTGAGGCTTTCTGCATTCCGGATACATGCTAATCTGGCCGCAGTTCCTGGATGACATACTTCTTCAAGCGCAAATTCTCACTCCCCGAGAGCGAGCTGGGGTCGATCTTCTTCACCACGTCGATCATTTCCGCCGCGTCAATGATCGTCGCATCTTCCATTGCGAAGCGTATTGGTAACGTCAAGGTCCGTGTCAGCCCTTCCAAATCCTCTTTCAAGATTAGTGAGACTAACTTCCCTGCAGACAATGGTATTCACCCACCTCCCCTCCGCCATCTGTCTCGCCATGATCCCATTCCCCTCCGCCCTTCCCCTGGCGCTGATGTTCCTGATCCTGCGAGCGTGCACGCAGAACATGGATGTGGCCCCGCGGTCGGCCTTCCTGGCGAGCGCCTTGCCGTCGGACAAGCGCACCGCCATCATGGGCGCGGTCAATGTGGTCAAGACCAGTGCGCAAAGTATGGGCCCGCTGATCACCGGCGTGTTGGCAAGCAGGGGGCTGTTTGGGGCCTCGTTCACTGTGGCTGGTGTTCTGAAGGCATGCTATGATATCGGCATGTTGGTTTGCTTTGGTGGGCGGAGTGCGCGGAGGTAGGTGGGGATGGGCTAGAGAACTACCCAAAAGCATTGTTTACAATTGAGGTTTTTTTCATTGGGCCGCACAAGTGCGGTATAGTTTTGGTGAGAGCGAGAATGCTCCTCTCAGCTTCATGCATCTGCCAAGCGAGATCCCGACCAATGTCTGCGATGATCTTACGGTCACCCTGTCCGGAGAATATGTATTCCCAGTTGGTGGGGAAGCAAGGATCTTCTTTTTATCAGCACCTTGTGCCACCTTATGTTGAGGAAACTCGTATCGGGGATTAGATATCGATGCTGTTACTCTGCGGGGGCGGGGATATTGTTGATAGTATTCCCTCTCCCAGCCAGGGTTCCCTGTGCTTAAGACTAAGTTTATTGTCCGATGGGATGGCTTCATCTATGCTCGACCATGCTTCCATTGCTCGCAACCTTATTCTCTAGACGCATACCCGCTATTTATAGCGACCTTAGATAACCTGTCTATATCCTACTTTTGTTGCACACAACATCTCGTTCCTGACCGGGCCTCTATCCCCTCTGTTCATACGCAAGTCCAAGCCTCCCACCCTTGCGAACCACCACCAATGTCCCTCAGCGACCTCCTCGTCGACACGTGCATCATCGGCGGCGGGGCAGCAGGCGCCTATGCCGCCTATCGCCTGCACCAGCTCAACCACACCGTCGCCATCGTCGGGCGCGGCCCTCACCTGGGGGGCCACACCGTCACCTACCGCGACCCGATCCTCACCAACAACCAGCCCATCGACTACGGGGTCACCTGGCTCCAGAACCTGCCCGTGATCCGCGACGCCTTCGCCCACTACAACATCCCCCTCGTCAAGGAGAAAATCGACTATGCGATCGACATGTTCGACTTCGCCACGGGGGAGCCCATCACTCCGCTCCCCGCCAACGAGACCACCGCCGCGCTCGACCGCTACAGTGCCCTCCTCGCCCAGCACCCGTACCTCGCAACCGGGTTCGAAGACCTCCCCGACCCCGTGCCGGAGGATCTAGTCGCGCCTTTTAGTCACATTATGGACAAATACCATCTAGACGGGCTCCTCGACCCCTTCAGCTCATGGCTCAGTGGCCTCGGCGAGTGGCCGGACTACCCGACGCTGTATGTGATGAAGTACGTGGGGACGGACTACCTGGCCGGCCGACTTCAGCTGGGGTGGGTGCGGCCGAAGAGCCACGACGCGAGCGAGATCTACCGGGCGATGGAGCAAGAGTTGCGACAGAGTCAAACGTTGCTGTTCAACAGTAGCGTGGTGCGAGTGGATGCTCGCGACTCTACTATTGATCGCGTGGTAGTGGATGTGGCCAGTACGGTGGACGAGACACGAAGGCGGATCATCACCACAACACGCCGTCGACGTATCCGTGCAAAGACCCTCCTATTCGCTGCGCCTCCCTTACCCGCCAACCTCGAGGTGCTGGGCCTGGATGAACGGGAACGAGCCCTGTTCCGCCAGTTCAAGGACCCGTGGTTCTACACGGCACTGATCCGGGTGGACGGGTTTCCGGACAACACGTTCCTGGAGAACCACGGCAAGGACCACCCCTTCCATCGCCCTCGTCTCCCGGCGGTGTTGGCCTTTCGGCCGACAGATGTGTCGAAGATCGTCCGGGTCACGGTGGGGAGTACAACGCGGGGTCTGTCGGAGCCGGAGGTGGAGGACTGCATCCGCGCCGGGGTGGACAGCGTGCGGCGCAGGCTGGGCGGCGGCAACGTGTCGGACCCGGAGATCCTGGTGGTGCGCGATCACTCGCCTTATACGTTGACGGTCTCGGGTGCGGCGGTCGCGGCGGGCTTCTATCGGCAGCTGAGTGCTTTGCAAGGCCATCGGCGGACCTACTACACGGGCGCGACATTCGATACGCATCATATGCCCCAGGTGTGGATGGTTACCGATCAGGTCCTGCAGAGGCATTTACTTCCCAGACTGCGGGGGATGAAAGGTTGACGTTGCTGAGGCTTGTGGGTTGGACTAGGGGGTATTCTCTCCGGTGCTACTGTGATATTCTGGCGAGGTTTGTAGCTGAAGGTCTCGTATTCCAATGCCGTGCAACCATTCTGGGTGCAATAAGTAGATAGTGGCATGCCCGGCATATATACCGAGATCATGTGCAAACATGCAGTGAGGGGAATTGAATAGTCTCTTCAGACACGATAAGGCCTAATCTCAGCTGTTTCGCCCATTCTGGTGCAACTGCTTACGCTTTTCAGCTGCTCTGTGCTCAGAGAAAGTCGATGGATACATTGAGCGTCCGCCGCCGCTGCACTGCACTGCAGTATATACATATTTCCCGTTCGGGCCCTTCATCTCACCGTTACTGTAGTTACTATAAGGTCGGTCGCAAGTTCGTGCATTTTAGGAAGGCGGTAAATGACCCGGCCCGACACTGCAGCCCCGCGGGAATGCTATAGGTACAGTACAGCTTTGTGTGCGACCCTCCTCGCAAATCACGGTTCAGTCATTAATTTCCAATAGTTACCAAAGAAATATGCTTAAACTAAATTCAATTGATTTATCCCAACTTGAAGTCTAGTGATTTAGATCCATGCAATTAACCACGTATCTTAATTGCCCCAACAACGCAACTATTGCACACACATTCAGCAGAAACATATACCTCCGCACCCGAGAATCCCTCCAGAGGGTCCGGTGCAATAAAATTCCTCCTCAAAACTGCGTCATATGTACAAGACAGTGGGTTTCGCCACCCGAAAACCCATATTTGATTCCCCAAGTCTACTGCTTCTGCTCCTCGCCGGGCACCAGCTCCTCGAACCGGCGGAGATCCATCTCCTTCTCGAGCAAGGGGATGACGTAGGGGTCGAAGGTCTTCCAGTAGGGGTTCTCGAGGTGGTACTTCTGGGAGCCCTCGTTGAGGTAGCGCTCGACGATGCAGAAGTCCTGCTTGTCGTGGACGCTCTGCATCACGAACCAGGAGAGGGTCTCCTTGTCCTTGGAGTAGACGGCCGAGGCCTCGAGGAGCTTGGCGTGCAGCTTGTTGATGCTCTCCTCGTCGGGCTTGGCGCGCATGTCTGTTGTTCCCGGGAGGGTGTTTTGGGGGGGGGGGGGTGATAAAGTTGCAGGGTTGGAGGTTTCACGTACGGACAACGATGGTGTAGACCATTTTGGCGGATTGTGTGGGGGGTTTTGGGTTTTTGAGAGGTTGCGTTGCGGAAGAGGTGAGTAGTGAGGTTGGAGGAGAGAGTTGGGCAGTGAAGAAGCCCCCGGGAACAAGCAGGGTGGTCGGATTGTTTTTGTACTGTAGGTTGGAGAATCAACCCCGGTTGACTGAGCTCCTGAACCCCCCACCACCCCTCACGGTCTCACCCTCAGTGCCCCTCGGTGGGGCAACAGAGGGGAAAAGGCCTTCCAGCTTGGAAAGTTACTCCATACTTTTGGCCCGGTGAAGCGGGCGGATGTTCCCCGCGTGGTGGTGGCCGGTCGAGTTGGTTCACCATGCTCTACAGGCATAGGCTGAGATAGAGAACAGTATTGGAGTTATGCACGACGATCTATGCGGATCCAGCTGGTTGTAGGTTTGTGTATCTGCATAGAACGGTCGCAAAGCCGAAGGTCGCTCCCCGAATCTTGAGGGTAGGGCATCCCGATCAGGTGGATCCGAACTCTGTTTCGGGGTTTCTTCGGGGGGCCACCGATGCCGGCGACCCCATTGGCGGGCGAGCTGGAGTCGTGCGTCATACTCCAAGTCACCTACGGTCTAAACAAGTCGTTGGGTGATGGGTGCATACTGTAGAATCAGCTTCCAACATCAGTGTTGTCTCGCTGTTTATTGGGATTATTGGTCGGGGTGCAGCGATATATCAAGTGTAAGGCGCGACTTATGTCTACTGGTGCTATCCGCTGATACAATTCAAATAAGAACGTAGAAAGTAACAGGCGCAGCAGTAAAAAATGTCCCAATCTAGCAGTAAGTTGGTGTGTTCTTTTGCAAGAAGGAGAGAAAAGCAGAGGGAGGGCCAGCAGATATGACAGCCACGAGGCAGAACAAGAGATAAGTACTCTACAAGATAGCCTTTTAATGAAGAGCCGAGATCTGATGTGAATTGCAGTAGCCAAGACCCTGCTCGACAAAAGATTCAGACTGCAGCTCGCTCAATTTTCCTTCTTTGATGTACCTCTAGCTCAATGACGCCGTTGCCTATCTGGGACTAGCGCCATATTCCAGCGGAACAACCCGGGTTGTAAAGGCAGACCCCTCGGAGATGCATTGAGAGTGAAAAAACTCCACCAAAAAGAATATTTTCATGCGTCTCCGATGCGGGGAATCGAACCCCGATCTCCTGTGTGAAAGACACCTTATCCGATGTAGTGTAATCGAAAGACGGGGCGCCCGCCGTTCGATAACACCACAATGTGACATTTCGGAATCCGTTACACTACATCGGAGGTAGTGACAGAAGGGCTTTGTTTTGTTATCCAAGTAGCATAGTTTGTGTAGCTATCCTGATCTCGACACAGTGCCCAGGCCCTCCATCGTCCCCCGGCCCGGAACCACCGTCACAAGTGATCAATTAGGCTAAATACTCTTGGGAGGAGGGCAGGAAGTCGCAAAACTGGCCTGGATAACCTGTTCTCGAGTATCTTACCTCCCCGTAATCCCCATGCCTCCGAGCCATAGAGCGTTGTCATTAGCACTAGTTGGAAATTTAGACACAGCTCTAACACCAATTCTGCGAGTCTGAGTGCCCCGATGATAGATCCTGATGTTAGACTGAAATAGAAGTGAGATCTTCTGCAATAACCTACGTTAATTGATGAGAAGTAGGGCTAAGTCTGCCGTACAGTTCAGCCCGGCATTCGCCCTAATCATTTTTCCGTCTTTACCGGCAGTCCAGTCTCCGGGGCGTTGGAACTGAGCATGCATGCCCAGGCGCAGAAGACCTTCACAACGCAAGACTGGGCTTCTTTCCGCAACCAAGACCTCGGCGAATGCAGTAGGTAATTCCGAACAGACTCAACTACGTACATCGGACATGTTCTCAAGACTTTAACCGTGCTAATCGTATAACCCCTCAACCTTGGTCCAAGAACAAGCACACACAACATCATGGAACGATCCATGCCCGTGCAGAACACGAGTCAGCTAGCCAGCCTTGTCTCAAAAACCCCTCACAATTCCTCCTTCCTCCTCGCCTCGTGTCAGCCCAGATGTTCCTCACTCGCAATGTTCCATCCGCCACTGCCCACTACGTAGTTATCTGATTGATCCAGCCACCCCCAGCCAACCAGAATGGCACACTGCGCTGCACCCGCAGCATTGAATACGGGGGGGGGGGTTAGTTAAAGGGTTGACAAGTTTAGGGTCTGCATGTCTCGTCCCTTCAGCTGCACCGAGCAGGCCACTCAGCCCGCAGGGATGCGGATGCAGGCAGTCTGAGAACTCCATCAGTTGCCCAAAGAGGCAGGCCGGATCCGCTGCGAGCCGACGCGGGATTCGCCCTAGCGCAGGTCGGCAACCAGGCACGGAGCGAGAATCGCTCGTATTCCATATGTATTCTGCACAATCAGAAGTCTGCCCAAGTTACCTAGACCGACCCTAAGCCGCTAGTTCCGTTCCTCGGTGGCGAAAGAAATAGGTCGCCAGGGTCTTACCCGAAGAGCGGGGGTTTTTTTTCGTTCTCTAGTGTCGCCAACAAAACCACAAGTTGATCCCTGCTTCGATACTGCCAAGACGGTAGGGTGTCTTGCCGCTGCAGGATTCCTATTCGCGCTGTCTCAACTATGGGGATAATTATAGCACTAGAAGGAGTATGGTAGTATCCACGGTTGGAGATGGGTCGGTTCGAAGAATGGTAAAAAAAAAAAAAAAAAGAAAAAAGAAAAAAAAGACCCCTGCGGAGGTGGGGTTATCTACCATCGATCCATGAAACGGATCGACTATATAAAGGGGGAAGGCAGAGCAGGGCTGGTCTTCAAACAATCTCAACCATCATCAAATCAAAATCCCCATCTCAGACAGCCATTCAAACCTGACAAAATGCACGCCCTAACTACCCTCTTCACCCTCCTCACCGCTGCGACCAGCACCACCAGCGCCCTCTCCATCCAACCGCGCGACCCGGCCCCGGCCTCCATCACGCCGCCCGAGGGCTGCCCCATCCCGACCTGGGAGGTGACCTACTTCCACTGGTTCAACGGCTCCAAGTCGCTGGACTGCATCCACAACCCGGCGGACATCGCCTTCAAGGACTGCCTGTGCGGCAACGCCTGGTGCGACCAGGACCCGGCCACCTGCAACGGCACCATGGTCCCCGTCTGCTACACGGGCATGCCCAACTACCAGCCCTGGGGGTACGGGCCCCCGCAGACCCTGGCCATCGACTTCGCCGACGGCCTGGAGTGCCGCGACACGTACATCGGCTACCGCATCCACGACATCGCCCACGGCGAATCCAACTGCGGCTACGCCGACCGCGGCCTGGGCCGCATCGTCTCGTTCTACGGCACCTCCAACGAGGACTCCTCCGTCGGCCACATGGACTACGAGCTCGGCTCCGGCCACGCCCTCACCTGCAACAACGGCAGCAAGATCACCTACCACGGCAGTGTGGATTTCCAGCTGAACTGCGTGCATGATGCGTTCTTCAATGCGACGTGCGATGCCGCGCCGTTTGAGATTCCGGTTCTGAGCTATGAGTGGGTTTCTTAGGTGATTCGATTGGAGGTTACGGGTGGTGGTAGGGTAAGGGGCATATGAAGGGGGTGGGTCAGTGGGCAGGGGACTTAGGGCTGGGGAGAGAGCGGGTGTAGATAGCGGCATGTGGTTTCGATGTGCGATGAGCAATGAATATATGTATGCCTGTGAATCATCGAATCTATGACGGCATGGCGTCGTCGAGTGACGCTAGACAATGATCCTCGAACTCTTCACATCAAACAATAATGCAGGTCTCTATCTCAGCCCACAGTGCAAAACGCAGCCTCACTGCGTCGGCAACGGAAACTCGGCACATCCCACCGCCAACGCACTCACCGGCATCAGACTCGACACCGTCCCGTTCGCGCCAAAGACCATCGCCTGCCCGTCCGGGGTATATGCGGGCCAGCCCATGCTCGGGAGCGCGTGGACCGGGTCCTTCATGAACGCCAGATACAGATCCTGCCAGCGCGTCGACACCGCCCGCTGCAGCGCCGTCGGCGCACCCCCGTACCACTGGTAGGTGCCGAACAGCAGCGGCAGCTCGGAGGCGTGGTACGCCTTCTCCCACGGCCGGGGCGAGGTGTTCGGGAAGTGCGCCAGATTGTACCAGCGGAAGGTGAGCGAGGAGGTGTTGTAGCGCAGTCTGCGGCAGCTGTCAGACGTTCCTGCTCAGACAAAGACTTTGTGTGGGAAACTCACTCATTATAGTAATTCGCCGGACATTGGTCCGTCTCCAGCGTCTGATGATGGATATACGTCTGGTTCGGCCCCTGCGGCCCCACCCACGCGACGAGCGAGGCTTCTTCGTTGGCGTTTGTGCCGAGGATCGCGGGCTTTTCAGTTCCAGTTCGTCAGCATATCCCAACTTTCCCCCCCCCCCCCCCCGGGATTTTCCTTCCTCCCCAATAACACAGCCCATGGGAGAACATACCAATCCCGAATAATTCCCCTCCAGCGCGCGCTCAGTAAAGTTCCCAAACTTAGTCACCCCATCCACGATCGTCGTGAACTTCAGCGCCGGCGCGTCCGCTCCGAGGGTATAGTTCTCGTAGAAGGCCACCAGCGCCTCCGCACTGACGTTGTGCCGCATGCACGCCAGCTCCTCGCCGGCGGCCAGCCCACCCCCGCAGCCCAGCTGCTCCGCCACGAAGGTGAAGTTGCTGTGCGTGACGTCCTTGCTGGCGCCCGTCGCGAACACGCTCCCGGAGTGCATGATCAGCCCGTGCACGATGGGATCCGCCGGCCACGCGAAGTTGAAGTAGTCCACGCTGGCGGCGCCGGAGCTCTGGCCCCACAGCACCATGCGCGAGCGGTCGCCGCCGAAGGAGCCGATGTTGTCGCGCACCCATTCCACGGCGAGGCGTTGGTCGAGCAGGCCTTGGTTGGTGTTTTGGTTGGTGGCGGCTAGGCCGGCGGCGTTGGGGAAGCCGAAGATGTTGTTGCGGTAGCTTTCGGGGGAAAGATGGGTGTGTTAGTTTTGTGGTGGTGGTGGTGGTGGTGGTGGTGGTTTGTAGTGTGAGGGTGCGGAGGGCAGAGGGCGGTTAGGGCTGGGTGGGCAGTTGTCGTGGTTGTGGTGGGGGGTGGGGATTACTCACTTGACCGCAACGACGATGTGTTCTTGCGTCCGTTGGATCCACGGACTCGGGTTGAATCCGTTCGTCAGCAGACCTCCTTCATAGAAACCGCCACCGAAAAGCCAGATGAGGACCGGCAGGGGGCCGGGGGTGCGCGGGTGGAGCGGCGCCCAGATGTTCAGGGTGAGACAGTCTTCCGACCAGGGTCCGTAGGGCTGCAGCCACGGGGAGTCGATGGTGTAGACTGACGGGTCGGTGACGGTGGTGAGAGGGTACTGGGGGCAGTTGGGGGAGATTTTGGTGGCGTCGATGGTGCGGTTGGCGTGGGCTTTGGGCTGGGGTGGTGCAAATCGGAGGTCGCCGAGCGGTGGTTCGGCGAAGGGCACGCCCAGGAACTGAGCCACCCCCGGTGTTGAGCCGTTGATCATGCCATACACCTGGCCGATCGTCGTGTTGACTGTCAACGAGAGGGCTGTCGCTGCAGGTACGAGCAGGCTTAGAGGGATGAGGGGCCTCATCTTGACTTGTATGCACTTGCTAGATACTGCGTGCCGTGGCCGAAAGTATAGACCGCCGTGGTTGCTTTATACTCCTGCTCTTTGGCCTGGGTATGGCAATGGCGGGAATGATGCTGGAGAGCCAAGATCGGTTTACCGGTTGTGACTGCGGAGTTTAGTCCTCACCAGGCAAGGACCAAAAGGTTAGCTGATGGAGTGGACCCTGAAGCGTTGAGTAGTGTGGGGAATCCGGGGTGACAACCCCAACAATGACGCTCATTGATGCGGGATGGTGCGGGTGTACTCCGGACTGGAGCCTGTGAATGGCCCAGAATTGCCGGTTTCTGCATCCCTGACTCGGTGTCTTGGATATCGACAGAGGGGATGGCCGGTTCTCTCGTCGACGGCGGATAAATCCTTTGGCGGACGAGGACTTGCCGAATTCTGCGGGCTTGGCTGAAGGTTTGTGGAATCTGACTCGCCGATTATCGTCATTCTACAAGCTACAAGAACAGGCGAGCTATAGTACGTGACTGCGATTATATCTACCAAGATCCGAGAGAAATGAAACAATGTATTTTGGGTCTATCTGAATATGGGATTCGACGATAACCGCCAAATTATCTAAAATGCATTCCGAGCAGGGAAAGAATATCCGCAACCGTGATGCAAGCCCGTGCACCGGAATCGAGACTTCAGGTCTCATCGCCGAAGAGTAAAACTACCCCATTTCAAGGCGAGGGCGATCGACTCTTAGCCTCCGCCCTCCGCGCAGCCTCCATTCTCTCTTGCTTGCGCCACCCCGCCGCAAACCTCCACTGGATGAAGGGCCCCACCAACGCCAGCAGCTGCACGGCCACACAGATCGTGAACGCGACACCGACTCCCACCCCGTCAATCATCGGCATGATGAAGCTCGTGCCCCCGGCCGCAAACAGACACCGCGCGAGGTTCAAACTGGCGCTGGCAGCCGCACTGCGTTCGGGGAACACATCCACCAGGTAAGTCATGATGAGCGACTGGGTCGAGACCGCCGTCCACCCGGTGATGAAGGTCGAGACAATCGGCACCGCGATGTGCACCTTGTGCGGATACTGGATCGTCCACCCGAACAGGATGATGGAGCAGCACTGGAGGACCGAGCAGACGGGCACCAGGCGCAGACGCGCCCGTTCCAGGGGGAAATCTGCCTCCCGCGCGGAGGCGAGGGCTGTCGCGCTCGCGGTGGCGGAGTAGCCAGTGTCGTGTTCCGCGTCGAAGGAGGCTTCGTACGCGGCCTTCACCCGCCGGTAATCCGCGTCCAGGATCTTGCCGGTGACCAGGGTGCCGATCATCGAGCCGACGCCGTTGGCAATGAATGTCAGCCCGATTTGGATCTCGGTGAGGTTGTAGTGCTCCTCGAAGAGGGAGGACATGGCGGTGATGCTCATCTGCCAGACGGCGTAGTAGATGGCGAGGAAGAGGATGATGGGCGCGGCGTGGTTGGAGAGGAGCATGCGGACCGGGCCGAGGTGGTCGATTTTCTTGCGGGAGGCGCGCTGGGTCTGTGGGTCTTGGGAGTAGTCCTGCCAGGGGGTCTTGGTGGTGCGCTGGTACACGTCCAGTGGGAAACGGGTTAGTGGGTTGGAGGGGGTGCGGCTGCCGTTGGCGACGATGGAGCGTAGGGTTTCTGGCAAAAGGATGACCAACAGGCACAGGAACACGCCGCCGTAGATGGTGAGAAACCAGAAGATTGCCTTCCAGCCGAGAGAGCCGGCAATGGCACCGCCGATGATGGGGCCCACGGCGACGGGGACCAGGAGGCCGGCTTGGAAGATCCCCATGTAGCCACCGCGCTCGGCTCGGGTCGTGATGTCGCCAATGACCCCGGAGCCGATGGCGATCGTACTGGCGCTTCCCGTGCTTTGGAGGCACCGCAAGACGATCAGCTGGGCGTAGCTCTTCGTCAAGGCGAGACCGATGCAGGCCCCGACGAACACCACGAAGGTGCCCATGTAGGCGGTGCGTCGCCCTCGCACATCGGAGATGGGGCCCCAGAGGCTGGGGGCTAGACCTTGGAAGATGAGATAGGAGGTCACACTCAAATTGACCAGTTCGACGGAGACATTGAGATCTCTGGCGATAGTGGGTAGTGCGGGGAGGTAGATGTTAGATGCGAAGCCGGAAACTAGAATCGAGAGTTAGTTGCTGACTGATCGGCGCAGGTTGGCTTTGCATGGGTGGATGACTTGTACGTACAGGTTGCGGCTGTGGATACCAAGACAATGATCAACAATTTCTGCCGCTTATCAAAAATGCTGTATGGTGCTTCAGGTGTGGCATCTGCAGGTAACTGCTCTGTGGTGGCCGAAGCGGTCACGCTTAGGGTTGCGTCTGCTGGCGCCGGCTGCCCCGGTTGCTGCAGTTGTGCTGGTTGTGTTCTTAGGGATTTATTGTCCAGTGACATTGTATACTGTTTTGATGACTCTGATTGAGAATTGATCAAGGATTCCTCAGGGCTTTCCAAGTATAGTACAGGTTGCAGACAGCGTTGGATTGGTCACTTTATATGCTTTAAGTGACGCATTCGTCGCAGTGGCAAGAAGCTGCATCAAACAGAGCCCATATGTCGGTACTCCGAGAAGCCTCGGAGTTCCGTACTGAGATCTCCACTTCGAAAAGAGTTGAGTGGGGAAAGTGTCATGTGAGGATCGATGAGACACCAATAAGAAAGCATCTCGGAACTCCGCTGCGCCCTTCTATCAAGGGGCGCTGAGACCCTGATGTACCGTACTGATTGCGTAGGAATATAATTGCTTAACAGTCTGAGTGAGAACTCTCTCTATCCCTGCTGCATAAAAGCCTGGGCCTGATGATACCATCTTAGTCAATTCTCGCAATTCGATACAATTCATCCCACTACATGACCACCTCCAGCACAAGCCGCCTCAGCTTCGGCGAGAACTACGCGGTCCTCAACCTGGACTGGATGACGGTTTTAATCGACGCTGTGAAAGATACCCCAGAAGGACGTGCATTCATCCAGAGCTGCAACAGATGGAACGAAGCCATCCACCAAAAGTCCCCCCCGTCCGCTCACCGTCTTCTCCACCCTCTCCTTCCAACGCGGCCAGCCCGAGGTCCAGCCCAACACGCCTTTCGCCAACCTGATCGCCCCATATGGCGAGTTCGCGACTGGCTCATCGGAGGTGCGGATCGCTGAATACTTCAAGCTCGACGAGCAAGACATCATCCTACAGAAGACGCGGTGGAGTGCGACCATGGGCAATTCCTTGGAGCAGATTTTGCAAGCGCGCAACATCAAAACTGTCATAATTGTAGGGTTGTACCTGTTGACGTTATGAGCCTATTGCTAATGTAACCTTGGACAGTCTGGACTAAGCCTCTCCGGCGTCTTGATGGCTACGATCTACCGGTTGTTCGACCTCGACTACGATGTCTACGTGATCCGCGACAATGTGTTGGAGTTGCCGGTGGACCAATTTGCTGCGTTGTCGAGTGTTATGTTGGATATGCTGCTGCCAAAAATGGGACTCAAGGTTATCTCTCTGGACGAGGCGCTTCAGGCGCTGGAGCGGTCGTAGTAAGGGCCATGTTGTCGTATATCTGTGTCCGGGAATCGGGGACTGTATATATGGCAAGAAATGGTGATATTGCATAGATCATCACGACAACTAATTCTTCTATCGTTGCGATACTCGCTTTGGCTACGATAAAAGGATCCGTTACAAACGAGGAAAAGGGTTAAGACTGCAAACTTCTACAACCCATGGGACATAAATAGTTCACTGGCTAACTACTAAGCGTATGACGGCTCCAAGCCACCAGTCAATGACTAATAGCGGAGCGCCAGCAAAAGGCAACTCTATTACCGTTGTATCAAAATGAGTGAACAACAGGCAAGCATCAGATTCATACTAACAACGGTGCTTGAAGTCAGCACTCCCGCGTCGACAGTCCGCTTCTCGTCCTGCAAACGCCAGATATTATAGATCAACACCGACCACACCGACAACACAGCAAATCCACCACCTCCTTCCCAGCCCACACACTCCCCGCCAGACTCGCTCCCTTGCTCGCCTCAAACCCGGACACATAAAACAACCCCGCAATCAACCGCATCGCCGCCCTCTCGCGAGCCCTCACCTCCGCCCAGTTACCACCACCACCACCCGCCTTCTGCCCCCTCCGCACGACCGGCACCCCATTCTCCCACACCTGCCGATGCACCCATCTGACCCGCGGCGCCGGCGTACAACCCCGGTGCCGGAGATACCACCCCTCGTCGTGCACGCGGCCGCCATCGAAGACGCGGACACCTCGGAAGCGTGGATTCGGTTGATTGAGCTCCGCGTGCGCGTCAAACGACGGGATGTAGCGGCTCTGGTGCGGGAAGGTGACCGTTTCCGGGAAGGCGGGGAGGCAGAGTCTGGCGATGTCGGCGTCGGTGAAGGGCTTGGTGGAGGTGATGCGGTAGAGGTTCTCGGTGTCGCCGCAGCAGCCGGCTATCCAGAAGGAGGGGGCGCGCGTGAGGGTGAGGAAGGGGGTTGGTCCTGCTAGTGGCAGCTGGTCTTTGTCTTGGGTGGACTGTGCGTTGGGATTGGGGTTGAGGTTCCAGATTTCGTCTGGAATGGATTCTGTTGCGCTGAGATTGAAGGCAGCGGGGTCGATATGGTAGCGAGAGATGAAGTGCGTGACGTGGAGCGGGGTGTACTCGACCGAGGCGGACTCCGCTGGTTGGAGGTGCGGTGGGCTGATGGCGATCCCGGTCTGGGAGAAGGGGGCGGCGATGATCACCGCATCGAAGTGCGCTGTGTGCCTCTCTTCGGTGCCCTTATCGGTGGCCCTTGTCCAGGAGATGTCAAAATCCTGCTCGCCGAGGACATTGATATCGGTGACGGTGGACCGGAGATGGACGGTGGCCTGCGACAACAGCGCGAGTCGGCGCAACGCGCGCTCGTTCCCGCCTTCCGCTGACACCTGGGGTCTGGAAGAAAGGCCGTACTTGGCTGCAAACCTGGTAACCTCATCCTCGTATGGATTGACGGCTGCCGCAGCTTTATCCGCTGCGTGACTGAATATCTGCCGCCAGTCTCTCCAGTACCTACTCTCCCGCGCAATCGACACAAACTGAATGCATAGGCGCAGCCAGAACCAGCCTGACCAGCGATGCCGCCAGACCAGTTTCGCAAAGTGCGTCCACGTCTCCGGACCCGACAATTTGGACGCGACAATAGCCCGTTCATCGAAGATCCCGACGCTGCGGCTCTGTGGCTCGTCCCGGATTTTCCGACCGTGGGGATCCACGAGTTCGACCCCTGCTTCCTGGAAGAGACGTCGGAGACGCCAGTCTTCCCACCAGAAAGACGCAGCACCCGCTTCGACCACCTCGCGACCCTCGTCGTATTTGAACACGCTGTGAATCCGACCGCCCAGGCGGTCATCGCGCTCAAAGAGGGTCACTTCGGGGCACCATGTGGCTGATTTCCGGTTGCGTAGCTCGTAGGCTATGGATATGCCGGCGATGCCGCCTCCTGGGTATGCCGTGAGTCGACGGGACCTGAGAGCTGCTGGCAGCGCTACTGAGACGTACCTATGATTGCAATATTTGTGGGTCTTTCGAGAGGTGTGAGGTCCAGGGAGTCTATGTCAAGATCAAGAGAGTCTGCGTCGAGGGATTCAAGGTTGGGGTCTGATACTGAACAGATTCGTTCCACCATTGTGTGCGCGACAGCATAAAATGCAGATTCTTGAGGGGGGATTCTGAGTCTTGAAGCTTAGTAGAATGACCAAACTTGTGACGGTCGATCAAGCGTGGTTGAGGGTTTTTTATGCATGCTTAATGATGGGTGCCTGGTGTAAAGGTCAGCGACTAAATTAGATTGATATTTCGACTAGCCTAATTCAGAGAGCCAAGGCCAGGCGTAAATAACCACAATGTACTGTACATCACTTGGTAGTCTTTCCCCGCACCGGGTACAGTACTATACTCTGATCCTGGTTAATTTGTTGCCTGGATGGGGCAATCTGTATCTTGTCGGTGAACATCAGTGCGGTAGACTTGCATTTAGGCTGCACTTTATCATACAGCCGGAAGCTACTGACTATATAACCCAGGAAGCCGAAGTGCCAGTTTTACATAATGTCTTCTTTACAAAGAAAGTTAACACTTTTCTCTACTTCACTTTGGATTTCATATTTTATTTCAGCATACCCTCCCGAACTTAATACCTACTATCCCGAACCTTCCCTCGAGGGCCCTGCCTGAATCCGTTGGGCTCGACCTCCTTGGCTCCGAAATCAAAGGATCAAGCGTCTCCATCAGTATAATCACCGTCAAGCCCATCAGGATTCTAAACGCAAAGCATAGCCGGCAACACGACCGGCAAGCTGCACCGCGCGCTCCTGTGCAGTCACGTAACGGGTTTCGCTAGGAAGGACGGATGCCAAGTCTGAAAGCGCGACGGTCTGAGCCTGGATAGCGACAGAGTCGCTGGACGACGAGCTCAAACCCTGCCAGCGCACCATGATCGTGCCCTCGTGTAGACCAGTCGTGTTGACCCAGTTGTAGACCCCGGGATCCGCGACAGACACAACAAATGTGTAGGTGCCATCGTCATTGGCGACGGACTGCTTGCTGTTCAGACTGACCTGACTGGCGGGGTCAGTGGTCACCAGCCACGGATCCGTCACGGGGAAGACGAAGTAGTCGGCCGCTCCGGGCGTGAGGGTGGCGACGAGCGCCTCGTCGTCGGTGAGGTTGAAGTGCCCGAATGAGCTCGCCTGGGTCGTCAGGGTGCCGAGGGTGCTGGACTGGCTGGGCGTGGAGAGCGTGTTCACCGCGTAGATTGATGTCTTGAGCCCCAGTGCCCCCACTCCGTAGTCGACGATGGATTCCTGCAGGTTCCATTTGGCATCCACGAGGATCTGGGCGTTGGTGATGGCGTCGTGACTGGTCACATCACTGACTGCTTCCACGGTGATGCTGTCCGGTGTCTCGGACAGCCAGTCTCCAAGGTTGTTTCGAATCAAGAGCTGCACGGCTGAACTGGTTGACTGGATATGGTTCGACTGGTCGTCTGCGGCAGAGCTGTTGATCGTGATACTATACGAGCCATCGCTAGCGATGACCAGATCACTACCGGCAAGATAGGCCACGGTATTCTGGGAGTTTGGGTCGCTAATCAGGGAGAAGCTGACGTCGGTCGGGCCTGGTGCGTGGCGATAGCCCGTCACGATATAGTCCACGTCGGAGCTGATCGGAATGGTGCGATAGATGCAGTCCGGATTGTCGTAGGAGTATCGTCCACCTGGTACCTCAAGATTAAACCAGTCCCGCGGACCAGCATCGACCCAATAGACTTTTGGATAGTATGGGTCGTTGTTCACGGCCTTCTGGACAGAGCTGAAGATGAGTTCTTCGATTGCCGCGTCGAGACTCGAGGAAGCTTCGTCGCTGATGGGCGACCCGTGAGCCGTCTTGTAGGCCGCCTTTGCTTCAGCTTTTAGAACAGGGAAGCTGTTGTCTTGATAGATCTCGATTGCCAGGGCATCGAGGTCTCGCTGATCCGAAGTAGCCAAAGGATTTCCTGAAACGCTCAGCGCAGATGCCAGAGGTCCTAAACTGGCTATGAGGGCAAGCGCGGAGCCAAGTGTTCTGGAGAACGAAAAAGACTCCATTGTGGACGAAGCTCAAGAATCAAAATCTGGGCGGGTGGTCCTCAGAGCAGTGTCTGCTTTGTGTAACAGGTCATGTTCACATCTACTTATAGGTGCTGAGAAGGTGACACTATATTTGCTTTACCCATTGTGCAGGATAACTGCAACATCCTTTGCTCTGGCGACACCATTGCGACATCTCAATCAACTGTTGAAATAGATTAAAGACCTTATCGTTCAAAGTTATTGAAAGCAGTTGCAGCATCGTATCTATGAACGTTAGTCGCTCGGTTGCGAAGCGAGGGTGCTAATCGAGGTGTCAGAGGTCGAGAATTTCGCCGAGGCAGACCTTATGCAGGTTTTGGGCGTGAAGAAGATTGATGCTTCTGCAGGGTTGCTGGATGTCGACATTTTGGGACGGGAAGAGGTGATTGTTCTTGGTAACGTCTAAATAGTAGCGTAGAACAGTCTGATGAACGTGTCCGTGCTCGTAGTACAGTATAGCGATATAACTACATGCCACGGGATTCATTCCTTTGCCTTTGATACACCGCGTCCTCATTGTGTCCTACCCCCATGTAGCTCCGCCGGTTCTAACTGAGAACCATATAGCTCGCTCGTAGTATTCTGGTGTCCGGGCTTGGGATTAGGACTAGTAAGCTCAAGAAACGCGGGCGCGGCGCTCGTACTGGTGGTTGTGAGCCTTCTTTTCCTTCGCTCCCATATAGCCCAGATGAGGGAGGCAACTGCAACAACTCCTAGGGCCACACCAACTCCTACGCCGACCGCTGTGACGCTGGGACCCGTTTGATGGTTGGCGGAACCTGTGCTAGATGTAGCCGAGCAGGTCGAATCTGAGGCGGTCGAAGTTGAGGCGGAGGATGTCGGGCGGGTCATATTAGATAGAGCAGCGACCCCATACACAATAGTCGCGTCCGTAAGGTTGAATGGAGACTGCGGGTAACCACCGGATAGGTCACTGCAGGTGGTGTTTCCTTGGTCGGCAACGATGGAATTGCAACAATACAGCGAGTCTTCGCCCGTCCCGTTGAGATAGACAATTGCAGATCCGCCGGAAAGCTGTGCATCAACTGTAATTGATACAGAAAAGGATGAGTACGAGAAACCCCGGGGAGTTGACCAGGCTCTGAGACTCACAGCATATGTGCTTGCAAGCATGCCAATATTGATCGGAACAGCTCCCACGTGACAGTCCAAAGGGTTGGTTCACCGAGAGACATAAACCATTACTCAGACATACTGCATCGGGAGCACAGCAAGTTCCTTGGCTTCCGTCAGAGTTGCAAGGGGTACCTTTTTCATCTATGGTTTTCCCATCGGGGTAGTAGCATGTTGCTCCCATGCTGCTGCAATAGGGCACTGATGGACAATTATCGAAAGAGCAGGAATTTGGCAAGACTGCGGGCGTGGTTCCCCACAAGAGAGCGCACAGGAAATTGAGGACCTTTATACTAGACAGTCTAAGAGGACAAGGGAGTGTTTTTCTACTAGTGCCTGTGCGGTGTATTTCCTATCAAAAACACGGAGTAGGGACTTTAACCTGCTTTGCCTTTGCTAGTCGCAGGGACTCAGACTACCGCAATGTCTTTCTAATTTGGTACCGAACTAACACTAGTAAGGAACTCGGCGCTAATTTAGAGGTTGCTTCGGATTGATTTGTACGAGCAAGTGAAGCTGCTCGCCTAAACACCCAAAACCACCAGCCCGTTCACCCAACTACGGAAAACTCGGAACACAGTCATTTCTCTATCACCCGAGCGAATTTCATGTTCTTTCAGAAATGTAACATGATTGCAAAAGTAGAAACGAGCCTGCCTTGTAATGGACCCCTGTGAGGAGCGCGGAGGAAGTTTGCTTACCCGTGGCAAGGCGAACTTCCAGGTCGGCTGTCGATTGCGCCTTTCGTTTTGATCAACTAATAATTGGTTGCCTCAAGTCACCAAAACAACCCTCGCCGCCCCCGAGCTCTCATATTCCCTGCTTGGCTGACGGCGCAAACTATTCTACCGGGGTTCCGTCTATGGGGGGCGTAGGGAACACTTTCTGATTATAGTAATGAGCCCCTCATCAGCCACTATTAGTGGTAAACGAGGGACAGCTTGGGCTTGTGATTATATCACTTTCCGTACAGCCGAAGAATGCGGTACAAGAAAAATCTCGCTATGCTATAGAAGCAGCTTGCGGAGGCAAAAGCGTCCAAAAACTCATTTTCAAGGTTGTGGGAAGTGTGGGTGGGGCATGGGATTGTCCAAGATTTCTATGGAGACCGAAGGAAGAAACCCTTGTCATGGTTTGGTGTCCACCCAGCCACTCATGTGTCCCTAACGATCTGATCAGTTCAGCTCATCGAGCCACTTCGCTTACCTACTCAAGGTTTGAATCACCGAACGGTACCTGGACCATGAGGCCCGAGCTCTAGATGCAGTGCGGAGCAAATAGACTTCAAAGAATTCAAGCATTCGCGAATAGCGCGTTTTCCAACTGCTTTCCACTGCATGTTCTATACAAGAGATTTATCTTCAGTCCCCAACCCTTTGAAATTCCTTGTATAGCGATTGCAAGTTAGCCATTCTGGATTAAGTGTGAAATACTGATAGAAATCTTATCACCGCGACACATTTACCAGTTTAGCTTTTCCACGAACCTTCTAAGATACTACTTGCAATGATTCAAGCGATCAGGCCTCTCTAAGAGCTTTTATGGGCACATTCCTAAGTAAGAAAGACAGAAAGAACGCATAAGGTCTCTTCTGAAAGTCTTCCGTATTAGGTTTTCAACTTCTCTACATTATTATCCAACCAGGGAGGATATAATAATTTCTGGACAATTTTTTCTATTCTCCGGATAGTTTTATCTTAAACAGACTGTTGGCGTCTGTTCTTTGTCTAAACACTGATTGGGGACCATGCGTGTTTGGAAGGTGCGTTGTGTTCAGGGGTACGCGGGGCCCTATACTATGATTGAGAGGAATCGGGACCTGGGATAACATCTTTTATTGAATTATTTCCACACACTTTAAGGAATCAATGGCGACAGGCAGCTGATCCATAAGATCTGGTACGTTCTTATCGTAACACCAATACTAGTCTGACAAGAGCTTGCTCTCTACTATCATCAAAAAGGCAAGAGGTCAGCCAGACTGGTCCGGCCCGCCGGGGCCGCGGGTGGTGGGTGGCCGGGACTGGTGACTCGCAAATTGGGGCAGAGGTTCAATACGTAGTTTATCTACTGGTTGCCGGGCCCGGAGCCGGGCCATGTAGCGCTTATAGACGCCCCACTCTACGTGAATTAGCTCATGTATAATAAATTACTCTTAATCAAATTACCCACTATATTCAATCATTTTACAATCTGGAAAAGAAATATACAGAACAACCAAATGAGATTACAGTCACGATACACAAGAATTAATATAGGAATCACTTTAACAGCACATTCAATAAAAAGAAAGGCGTACATCGTTGAACCAATACCCTAAATTTTTTACAGCAGATTTCTCTGCCTCTATAAACTATATCACTGTTACAATGTCTGACAGAACAACTGGCGTAATCACCACTATAACATCCAAGCTTATACCAAAGAAGACTCTTTGTCCAGAACTTGAATATATCATGTAACTGATACAAAAGATGACAAGGCGATACAACTTGCTATGTTGGCTGGGGATTGACCATCTACAACCAATAATTTCATTTATTGTTCATCCTTCTTTGCGTTTGGTAATTTAATCTTATTGTACGGTACACGGTGTACGCCACAGCACGGTCCGCTTGGGTATCGGACAAATCGTGCTTATTTTACAAGCCTCTCTGGCTCAGCTTTAGCTTTCCTAATAAGTCTTAGTCGATGGACACCTTTTAATACAACTTCACCAATTGTCTTCAATCCATTGAGGCATGTGAACACCGGTCAAGCACGCTATAAGCACTAGGGATTTTAGGCGATGCTAGACCCTTTTCACTAGTGGGGCAGTTGCGTTACAAATCTAGTTCAATGACCATTGCAGCCACTGCCTCCACAACATCTTATGCTATTGGCTGCTAATGATGCTTCATTCTAGCCTACACACCTAGATTATTCCGTCTAGGGCGCTTAAGTCCAGGTTCAGCGCAAAGGTGGTCGGTTTGTTCTCGCTCGTCTCCAATGCGTTGTTGCTGCTAGCCCTTCCATGGACCAAAACTTCAACTCTTGGTGATATGATAACCCCTTTTCCAAAGCCTCTAACCGTCCAGCTCTCCAGGCAAAATCCCAAAAAAATTCGTGGCATCAGTCAGGCTCATAATTTAACTTCAACGACCACGGAACCCTCGATCTGTCAGTGCGAAGCACATCTGTACGGAAACTCGACATTGTGACTGTGCTACTTCAGGTCTCTCTTTGAACCTTTGACTTTGCTTGTATTGGGCGTCGCTTCAGTCCTATGTTGTAAGGCCTTCCCCGTCACTTTCTTCTGATTCCTTGTCTTCATTAAGGCTTGGCGCCCATGAGTTCTAACGCGCCCTAACTTGCTAAGAGAGGTCACGACCCGCAAAAGAAACCGCTCAGCTTTCTAGCCATAAGAGCATCCTGAGACGCCCCCCTTTCATGCTAGAGCCATATTTTCGACGGCTCACATACTAAGCATATTCTTCTCATTCAAATTACCCGAATTTTCATGACCCTCACGGTATATGTAAACAAATATGAGTTGGCCAAGACCTTGGTCTCGTGGCACCCTTTTCCTTTCCCAATATTCTTCCCACCTCACTCGTCGCAGCCTTTGGGCGTTCTATACATTCTTGGCTCTGTTCTCTATCTGGACATATCACAACGTCTTGATAAAAAGGTAATCAAGTGAATTGAGAGTTCTGCCAAAGACATTGTACTGATATCCCCAGATCAATCATTTTGCGACCTGGAATGACTGCGGTTGGTTCTCGACAAATCGACCCATCGCAAGATACTTCGCCATTTCCTCATGAGCCTATTGGGCTGGGCACATTGCGTGACGTCAGGTCAGTGATGAACAGCTCCCAAGAAATCTCGAGCATGAGACTGAGTAGTCTGAACACAGGGAAGAGAGGTTCTATCAGGGCGGAACCCTCACCGTGTTGACCACAAATGGTTTACCTCCTTCAAGCCCGCTAATATATGACCCATATCCTGATTACGAATCTGGTGAATTTCGCGATGCGTTCACCGGCCGCTTTCGCCGATGCCGAGGTCCCTCTGGTCAAAACCTTGATCGTAGAAGTCCTAGGGACATGGTCTCTGTTTATCCAGGAGTTCCAAGAAGTACTTCAGCACCACGATGGAAGCAGAAGCTGGACTGATAGGATTTGCAGATTTCCCCCTTCCATTGATCGGTTCCTACGAGGCAATGGGGCTAGACGCTTGGGTTTGCACAGATCGTGTTTCACGTCTGAGCCCGTACGGATACAATGACGAGCATCTCACAAGACGAAGACCAGGAGGGAGAGAGATGCTTTCCTGGGACAACATCAATTGGAAAAGGCTTGAATTAGAGTGTTTGGAAAGGAATAGCGGCAGATTCAGTTCAAATGTCGGATTGTCAGAACCTATGCTTACATTTCCAATCAGCGCTTCGATGCCTCCACATCCGGATCGTCCCCAGTTCTCAACACAAGGAAAACAACCAAGGTCAAGGTCTGCAATAATACTCCGTGCGTGGCACACGATGGAATGGACCGAGAACCTCAAGCAACATATCCGGTCGCTGATAATGGAAACTTCGCTGCATACAGGCGCCGAGTACGAGGTTTTTATTCTTCTCCACGTCAAGGATAAGCAAGTTCCGCTCTACGCGTCCGACGACGATGCTGTCCGCAAGCTGAGAGAAAAATACGTTCCTCGAGAGTTTCTTGACATGACAATAATGTTTAACGATGACACACTTGCGGGGTGGTATCCAAAGATAGAAGAGCACAGGTACGGCAGGAACCCAATTTCAAGGCAACTGGAACTGTCTAATAAAACTAGTCCCGTGCTCCAGTACTGGCAGGCCTCACAGATCCTTTCGCAGTTGAGGCCAGACTTTGATTACTTCTGGCAGCTTGAAATGGATGCGAGGTTGACTGTTAATAATTTTCACTTCTTCGAACGCGCAGAAGACTTTGCAAGGCAACAACCCCGCAAATATCTCTGGGAACGGAATTCATTTCTATATATACCGGGGACCCATGGCACCTGGGAATCTTTCACACGATTAGTTAACACGGCAATGGAGGGTCGAACTTCTGTGTGGGGAGCGCAGTTTCCCCCTGGTATCACGCCAACGGGCCCTAAGCCACCCGTTGACGATCCTCGGAACGATGAATATGAATGGGGGGTCGGGGAGGAGGCAGATTTCCTGACCTTCTTACCAATTTTCGATCCATCATCGACTGAATGGCCTTTCGTGGACACGACCTGGAATATCAATGTTCAAGATCTCCCAAGGCGTGCATCTCCGGTCGTTATGGGCCGCATCTCCAAGAGGTTAATTACCCTCATGCATGAAGCTCTGGCAGACAAAGGAATAGGCCTTGCTTCAGAGATGACGGCCCCCTCATTTGCACTATGGCACGGCTTAAAGGTGGTTCACGTCCCTCATCCGATATACCTCGACGGCAAGTGGACTCCCAAAGAGTTGGGCCGTATCCTCAATCCGGGCACACCGGAGAAAATTAACGGTGGCTCAGATAGTATCTGGAGCTGGAATCATCAATGGGATCACATTATTTATCGGATGTCATATATGTTCACTACACAAACAGCCGAGGATTTATTCAGGCGGTGGCTTGGATACAAGATTGACCCGAATCAATATACTGACGGCTCCTATGTAAGTCTGGAGAGCTCATTGCGTGTGGGTGGATTTACGACCTCATTAGCCATGATACTAATACTGTGATATCAACAGCATCAAGATCCTCAAGGAAGAAACTGGTTTGATGGTGGTGATTTGGTGAGTTCATCCCGTCAAGCTGACCACCTCTGTATCTACTTGCTAACTTTTCCCCTCCTTCTTTCTCATGATAGAGAGAAGACCTATATGGAAATATGTGCCTTCCTCCCATGCTATTGCACCCGATCAAAAATGTCGATCCCAAAAAAGGTGCAGGCATGGCAGTCCCAGTCTGATCTTTTCAAGATCACGCATCCGAAAGTATTGCAAAGAATCATTCCTTCACCTCATGTGGCGGCGTAGCCAACGTCGTGACGAGGAATTCCCTCTAAGGTCTTAGAATACAAGCTATAGCTCCCAGATCGTTTTGTGGTTGATTAGATTGAGGTTTGTAGCCCCTCTCTCGTTTGCTTTCCACTTGCTCCCGCATCGCGAGATCATACTGCGGGAACTCCATTAAATGTCGATCGCGGAATATGTTGTTGTAGCCACTCCAATTATGTAGTTGGATACTAGCATCGTAAAGCTATACAGAGAGCTGACCTTTTCAGGCATTCGCACGATAAGGAAAGCCTGTCACTTGAATATTTGTTCAATGTCACCAACTTTTCTTGATATAAAATGTGGCCAACGTCAATTTTCCCAGCTATGGCCGCAAGCCGTTGCTGCATGCATGCACGCAATACCCTTAGCACTATATCTTTGAATGACCTAAAGTGATCCACTAAGGTCTGTATACTGATTGTGCCGGTAGCCCAAACTTTCGATTGTATGCTATTGTGGAGTGGGTGGAAGCCAGAGAGTTTCGGTTTTGCATTATTCTGTGATGTTATTAATCGACTTGGGGCTCGCCTTGACATCATCAAAAGATTCGACAAAAGAAGGTGGCCGATCTTCGGGATGAGTAGGTTCGCATCCACTATAAATACAAATCTATTCTACTGGGACTTCGCCATGCTAAGGCTCATCCAATTTTTCTTCTCCCCAGCAGTAACATATGTACATGTTTCTCGTCATCAGAATGCGAATATGATTCAATTTCGCACATAGTAAAGCCTGGCCTCGAAAGTAGTACTGCCGGTCCTTATGGAGGTCATGAATAAACAATACTTTCAGACTAACGTACGTGGCTAAGAACCAATGAGGTGGGCGACGAGCTACCGTAGCCTGGCTGCTAAGGCCGCAGGGCCGCCAACGAGTACGTACATTAAAACCGAAAACACGGTGGCGTCATCCCCCTAACTACCGATCCTCTTTCGCAAGGTCTTCATTTTCCACTAAATCGCAAGGCGGGCTGGCAATTTAGCATGATAGCCATTGAGTCCTTACTGATTATTTTTGAGATACTTCATCATCTCTAGTATTAGCTTTGCACAAAGGTATATATAGCCGGGTGTTTCAAAGCTACATGATTGACGACGAGTTTGAAGGTTTAGAAGTAGGGTGCTGGGACAAATCTCTTAATCTTCTTTGTGGTTGGAACTATCTGCGTTGCCTGTTTGTAAACAAGGTGAAAAAGGCTTTCTGAGTCACGTGGCCGGATTAGCCACGCTGACAAAGCCTGTCATCTCCGCTAACGTAATCGGTAAGCCACCCGCCATGGTAAGCCACCCGCCACCCGCGCCCACCAAAACAGCCTTCCATAAAAATATAAAGCTTTTATATAATATATATTAATAAAATAATATATTTATTTAGTATTTTAATATATAAAATATTTTATTTTTATGTATTCAACTATATTATACTTACTACAGCAAGATAGTATCCAGTAGTAAGATTATTTCTTATTAGTAGCTGATTTTTTAAATTAATTTTTATTAATTTAATCAGCTTTATAAATTTTTTTAAATATATTTTTAGTCTTATTAACAGTAAGATTATTTAGACCAGCTATTTAATAATAAGATCTTTTATTTTTAATATTTTATTATTTTAATCTAATTTATAGTTTATTAACTTCTTGCTTAAATAAAGCAGCCTAATTAAAAATAATTTTATATTTTTTTATAATATAAAATAATACTGTTTTTATTTATAAGAATAAGCTAATTATATATTTATAAAAAAAGTTTTTTAATAATAATTTTATATTTTTATAATTATTTTATATTTTTAAATATTTTTAATATAATTAATATAATAGTAATACTACTAGTTAGAATAAATTTATAAAATTATACAATTAGTCTACTAGATATCTTATCTAATTCAAATAAAACTAATCCTAAAATCTTAAAAATATTATAAATAGTTAATTTTTTAAAAAAATAAAAGAATATACTTCTAAGTATATATTTAAAAAATTAATCTTATTAATATAATAAATATTCTAGTAAATAAACTGTTCTACTAAACTTTTATATACTTATTTTAATAGTATAAAACAAGTAATATTAAATAATTAATAAAAATATAAAAAATATATATATATATAAATAGAAATAATAATATTTTAATTATATATATTATTAAAATTAGTAATTAAATAAAAATTATATTTATTAAAAATTAAAAGACTATATCGCCTAATTTACTAATTTTTAATAAAAGAAATAAAATATTTATAAAACTAATATAAACTAATATTATTAAAAGTCTATTTATTTAATAATAAATTAATATACTAATTAAAAAAAAGATTTTAATATTCTATTTTTATATAAATTTTATTTTTAAAAATTAAATATAGTAATAATATTATACTAGCTATATTTATATACTTAATTAAAGTTACTTATTCTTAATTTTCTAATTATATAAAAAATAGCTTATTTATATAGTTAGACTATATAACTATACAGACTATAGCTACTATTTCTATAGTAAAACTAGTTTTATTAAAATTTTACATATTTTTTTAACAGCTTTAATATAGTTAAACTACATAATTAAAAGCTTTAGATTTTTATATTTTATATATTAAATATAATATCTTCGAGAAAATTAATTCTTTAATTCTAAAATATATTTAATAAAATTATATATCTATTTTTTATCTACAGAAATTATAAAATTTAGGTCCTATTTTTATAAAAGAATTATTACTATATTCCGAATATATAACAACCGGGAATAAAGCTTATACTTTATAAATAAAAAAATCTAATTTTTTAAAGTCTTTTTTTAAAATAAATTAATTTTATAAAGTTAATATATTTATTTAACTTTGTATTAACTTCTTGCAGGTGTTTTTATAAGATTAAATATAAAATATTAAAAATATATATTATTTTTATTATAAAAGCAATTTTGCTTTTTTAAATAGTCTTAATAGTAAGATAGATTCGGTCTTCTTATTCTATTAAAGAATTTAATAATTAAGATATATTTAATAGAATTATTAGTAGTTGAATTATTTTATATTAAAGAACGCGAGATTAAGACGCGCGGATGGCGGGTGGCTTACCATAGCAGGTGGCTTACCAATTATGTTAAGTAAGATGATTTTGTAATCCTGTATACTAAAAGCAAAACAATGCCTTGCTGATAGAAATATCTAGACACCTCAGTAAAAGCAGACCCTAATCGACTGAATCCAAGCAATTTCCCGTTTTATTCTAAGAGCCATGCTTAGAGGAACGATCAATGGCCCTGTTCATTAGCTTGTCATTGAGCATGTCAGAAATTGTTAGAATAATGAATTAAGTATGTAGATAAAATGTTTAGGAAATAATCGTATCTGACAATCCACTTCATACATGACTGTTGGTGATCTTTTTCCGGGACACTTTGAGCACTTATGCTGCACTTTTACAGATCATGCTCGTGCCCTTCTAAAGCCTCCAGATACTCTATAACTCCAAGGTGGTTGCGAGACCTCGCAAGGTACAGCGGAGTTCTATTTACCGCGTCCTTTGTCGAGATCGGGGCATCTGCATTCACCAACAATTTACAGATTTCCAGAGCACCCTGAAAAGCAGCCTCATGCAGTGGGGTCCATCCATCTTCATTTTTGGCTGTGACGTCGGCGCCGTGCTCGAGTAGAAGCCGAACCACCTTTGGACTACGGCCCTTTACCGCCTCCTGCAAAACAGACCGTCGACGCTCCCCTACCTTGGTAATACTGGCGTTGGACAACAGCAGTTGATTCACCGTAGACAAACGGCCCCCGCCCGCAGCGACGAACAAAGCAGACCGGCCAAGCCGGTCATCCTTATCAATCTCGGCACCGTGGCCCAGCAACAGCTCACAAATCCTTTGGTGACCTTTGTAGGCCGCTTCATGGAGAGGTGTCCAGCCATCCTTGTTACCGAGATTTGCAGTATCCGCAGCTCCATGCATGAGAAGCAACCTTGCTGCTTCAAATTGGCCTGCATTTGCGGCGGCATGAAGAGGCGTCCATCCGTGATCATTCTGAATTCTTGGATTCGCGTGGTGGTGCAGGAGGACTATCATTGTTTCGATATGGTTATCCTGCGCTGCGAGGTGTAGAGTAGTGCAGCCGCATTGGAAGGTTGAGTCGACATATGCACCCCCTTCTAAAAGCCCCTTGACCCTGCTGACCCAGCTGTCGCTTATGGTGCCAGGAAACTTGTGCCCGTCAAAGAGATCAGTCAGTTTATCTATTTGCACGAAACTTGAATGTAATGAGCTGATAGAATCCGCCGTGGTAGGCGTAGAGTCCAGCTGTGGTGCTGCTAGATCTGCGATTGGTGATTTCGATGCATCCTCAGGACCTATATGTAATGTCGTAAGCCTTGATTCCTCATCTTAGACTGTTTCCTCTCTGTTCCTTCCTCAAATAAAATGCAGTCACGGAAACAATTGTGATAAGGTCCGGGACTATGGGCATTGGTGTCAAACCTACCGCGGAGAGATGAATTTTCAAAGAGGCCTGGCTTATGAGTCAGATGCATGGAATCCCACCACGAGTGCCCTAAAGCGAGGCTGGCGTTGAGACGCTGGGCAGGTTCGACGACGATTAAGGAGCGGATAAAATCTTTGCTGCTCTCACTTAACCTTGCATTTACCAGTTTTGAGTCTGGAAATGGACCTCCATGGACGAAAGCCACGAGCTCTGCCAGTTTCTCGAATGGTAAAGATCCCGTCAAAATATAAAAGGTTATGACACCGAGAGACCATATGTCGACGAGACGTGTATACTGCATATTGCCGGCCCTGTCTTTGTGCATGCTAATCACTTCTCCTAGTACCTCTGGGGCCCAGTACCCGGGCGTACCAACACCCATCGTGCGATATTGGGTATTTTCGTCCACCACCCGCTTGCTGATACCGAAGTCGCCGATTTTGACGTACCAGTCGGGAGCTCCCTGAACGACAAAAATGTTCTACGTCCCATAGTTAGCTGCCTCTGCCATTTTCGGCTTTTACAATGTTTTTGACTTCGCGAGTGAGATAGGGGAAAAGCCTTCTGAGCCGGATTGTGAGAATAACACAATAATACCTACCTCGGGCTTTAAGTCGCGGTGGGCGAATCCACTCTCGTGTAAAAACTCCAGCCCTTTAAGCACCTGAAAGACTATTTGCCGTGTCTCAACTTCCGGTAAAGCTTGCTTGGATAAGTGCTTCTCCAGATCTCCGTTTTCAAGGTACTCCATAGTGATATAAATCGAGCTCGGATCTTCGAACCAACCCAAAAACTTCACAAAGAAGGCGTCATATTTAGACTGCGACAACCGGATCATTGCTTCAAGCTCGCGTGTGTAATCCATGCCGTCAGCTGATAGGGCGACCTTTGACACTATTTTCACTGCACGAAACTTGGCTTGTCCCCCTCCACCGATGGAACAGGTCTCTAACCAAACTTGCCCGAAAGTACCGCGCCCCAGATACTTTTTCCGTACCAAATGTTCCTCCCTCTTCCTTCGAAATAGACTTTTCCAGTTGCCGGTTTCAATAAATTCATGATGAGTGGAATCGTGATAAATCCGGGCTCTGAGCCTCCATGTGCTGATAAGATCGTTAGTCGAGGTCGAGGACATTGTATGGGGTGGTGTGATGCGGGGATGGATAGAGGGGAAATAGACGGAGGGCCCTGGTCTGGGTTAAAACGGGGAAGAAGTGATTAAATCACTAAGTTTTGTCGGTATTATCTAATGATTTCTTTCAACTTTCAAGGATGTTCGGCCAGTCTGTACAGTAATGTAATTATCCAATCATTATCGTTTGGTCTAACATGCATTTGAAAGCTCGGTCTTGTCTCGCTTTAGTCTGCGACTTTTTGCTTCTTTGGTAGATGACCAGAGTGGCTCAGCTCGCTGCAAGATCAAGCGGGGTAAGCATCTTCGACCTTGACGTTGTTCAATAATTCATGATTACTTTAATTTCACGTTTTGAAAAGGCCATAGACCCAATGTAGCTTGAAATACAACTCACGAGTAGAGAGTGACATTTTGACTATAAAATAGGTCACAAAGAAGTGTGATTGTGATCATTCTGGTGTGTTTAGTCTTGAAGCTGAGAAGAACACAGGCCTCTAAAGAGAGTATTCAATGAATTCTTGTTAAACTTTACTTGTCTTTCGGGCTGAAATACAATGACTTTTCTCATACAACAAAATATCACCTAGACATCATGAGGCCTCTAGACGTCCTAGGCCATGCCTACCCCTCCCGAAACTAGCTCTATTAGATCCTGTTCTATCTTTTGTTTCGTTTCTCATATGTGGTTTCCAGCACCTTCTCATTCATCGTATTTGTCGCTGTTTGCAATCTGTATATATGAGCATTGGCTTTGTTGGAAGACTCTTTGAAACATAATCAAGAATTCAATCTTCGAAGCAGAAATACATGACTGAAGATACGTTCTTTTTACTCAAGCTTTGAAGATGAGGTCTCTAAGCTGATAATAGTTTGGACTTTTCAAATAAGTCAAGGCTTTTGCCTGCACAGCTGGCATGATTGTATGGTGAAAATATCAGTAGTATCTTGACATATTGTGCATGGTTTATCTCTGCTTTCCTACCCCATAAGCAGACTTGGGAGAATACTTAGTCTCTCACACTTCAAGACAAGCGCTTGAATACTATTATTTTCGACAATACTAGTATTGATATTTTTCAATTTTCAAGGCTTATGTATTGCGGAAGCGAAAAACCTATTGGGAATCGCTAGCTTACTAATGTATATACACGAGTACTTACCGCCAAGCCAGCATCTGTCATAGATTAAATTCGAGATGCAATGAGGTATTGCTAGTAACTTGTCTTCATTTAGAGTTGAGATCCCTCTAGGGCGAAGAAGATACATGGTCAATTGTGGAGTGTTTGGTTAACATTAAAGGGCTTTAATCACCTCTGGAATGGGTATCAACTTACATCAACACGATAGTGGAAATGGCCTTTGACGCAATAAGTGATTCCCCGTCAAAAATGTGGACGGGTAACAACGCTCATAACTAATACTCACTACCGACTACAGTACAGCCTACTACCTACCGCTTCCTATCAATACGTGTTTGTAAAATTATCTATATTCACCTCCGTCAGCAAGCAGTACTAAAACCCAGCCAAGTCAATTGATACGGAAACAGGGCGGGAAGAGTTAAGGTATTAAGCACCACAAGAAAACCGGTCACAAAAGAGCAGGGGTCAAAAACTTGGATACAGCGCGAGAATATCTCTCTTGGACTCTAGAACCGAGCCTTGATAGGCGCGATGTGGGAGGCGAATAAAAGTTTCAGGAAGCTGGGATGCGCCCGGTTCATTGGTCACGAGATGCATTTGTTTGGTGATAACTTCCTGTTACTACTAAACTAGTAAGAAACCTATCAACTACATAACTCAGCTTAGTGCATTCCGCTAGTCGTGTGGCAATGCTACTCAGCATCTGTTGGTGCTGCATGGTCATGCTTTCTAGCCTACGGAGTAGAGATGCCGGCCTACACACAGCTGCCCCGTACATTGCTAGGCTACTCAATCCATGTCGGATACACCTTACCAACCACCCTCGCTGCTGAAGTTTCCGGAGCCGTTCAAGTCGAAGTGCACAAGTATTTTGAAGTCCTTTCTCCTCGATTATATTTTCCCTGGGTCCTCAGAATGCTGCAGCAGTTAGTAGAGCCATCAAAGGTGCGAAATTTGTAAGATTCTAATTGTGGACGAAAATGTTAGTTCGGAATTTCGGGTTCGTGGCTTATTGTATTTGGGCTTGAACTCTGCACCCTGAGGTATGAGATACTAGGCATAAAGGGCCCAAGGTGTTGTGACGTGGCACGATTTGGACCAGGTGTACGACAAAGTATAAGGGCCGACATTGATCTTAGTTTCCCGCAGTCTGCTGAGGTGCAAACTGCACATTGGTGGACATTGTGGAATATAAGTTATATTTTCTAGAAAGAACTTTTGCTATCTTTTAGATGTGTGAAAGTCAAGAATAAAGAATATGCTTTATAAGAAAAGGAGTTTCCACCTCCTGTAGACTTTGTTCCGCTGCCAATTTTCATCCTTTTTGGTTCTTTCAACAGGAGAATCAAAATCTATGTTGTTCTTACTCTTAATATGGTGAGTTGCTTTTTTGATTTACAGCTGTTTTTATTACTCTACTTTAGGATTACTCTATTGTAGAAAATCTATTTGGTAGAAAGAGCCACGATTAGATTGTTCTCAGCCCAGATTCTTTCATAATGCATGTCTTTTTGTAAAACTACTTCGTGGAAAGAATTGATTTTATTTAGACATTATTATATCCAACTGTGCTTTAACTCTTTTAAATTGAGATTCAAATATAAATTATCAAAAATACCCACAGGTTTTCTTACTGAGTAGAATCTTACTGTGTTAGATAGTTTTTATAGCGAGGCAGACACAGCCCTTCTGTTTCCTCAATTAAGATACATGTGATGGAATTGTTGGTGGTTGAACTATTGTAAGTCTAAGAATGCGACGACAACGTGCGCAGTGCCCATCCGCCTGCTCTATGTATTTGCTTACTGAATACAATAACACATGTACAGTACCTTGAGCTACCCATCTCTCTCTCTCTTTTTTTGTTTTTTTAAACACTGTTATGTTTACACTATTTTTAGACATTCCTCGCCCATTTGTTGGCTTTAGAAATACCGAGTCAAGCGCCGCGCCCGATAACACTGTTTTTACAAAGTAGCATCTCAGAGCCCTAAGTCAACCTTACTAGATCCAAGCAAGCAAGCGCCACGTCCTAATCTTGAAAGAGATTGTCGGCAAGTCTGGATCGAGAAATGCCGAGCAACCTGTTTTATTTGCACAAGTGTCAGATTGTTGTACTGTACTTTCGGCTAAACCACGCATCGGCAGTGCAGAAATCGATTATTTAAAGGCTTAAGTATGAGGGTTGGAGAAGAGGAAATTGAAACTACAGGAAATCATTCTGAATCCTATCACACTTTCCTATTTTTTACCATGTCAACTGTGGAGCTTGTTCTTGCAGTATTCGCTACAGTTGATCTCTGTGTTACGTATGTATGCTTACTCTTCTCCTTTTCCCCGCCCTTATAATTTTCAGCAGTAACACTGAAGTTATCAAGCCGTGGTCTATTTCTTATTGAGGAATATAAATCTATCAAGAATGTGTCAATTGATTATGACGAGCGGGTTGTGGCTATAGAGGCGACCTGGACCAGAGTTTCTCAGCAGCTCACACTTCTTAAAAGCATTTGGTACGAACTTAACGAAGAGTATCGCAGTTTACAAGAACGTATTATTCCGATCCTGGCCCGCAAGCTGGAGAATGCAACATCAAATCTCAGCAAAATTCACCAAAAGCACAATTCTCAGAAGGCCGTTATTCATGGGGCCATAGCTCGATCACGCTTTGTTCTCTTCGTGAACAGATCGTTGAATGAAGCTATCTTAGACTTGCAAAACTGGCAAGGTAATTTTGATCCGTCTTGGTACCTCATCACCAGGCATATCCAAAATCAATCGATAGACAATGCACTGGCCAAAGCAAGCTCTCAGACAGTCGGTGCTAGTCCGTTTACTACAGCTTATCGAATCCGTGTTATTCTTCAAGAAGGGGAGATCCAGCATATACCAATTCTCCCTTCGCATGAGGTTTTGCCCGCTGCTCGACGGTCTGTCATCCGTTTCACTCAATTTCAGCAAGTGAATAATTTGACTATCACGTCGCTCCCATGTATTCTCGATATCTTTCCGTTTATTCCACATGTTGATCCCGAAGAATTAGCTCCGAATGTCCAATCTCTCGCTTCTAGACTTCAGAGTCTTGATCCGTTTGAGTTCCACGTGCTCAAATGTCGCGGGGTCTTGAAGGCCGACGATATCCAACCTGATAAAACCGCCACGCCGTGGACATTTATTTTTGATATGCCGGGAGCCTTGCGCAACCCCCGAAGCCTACGTGAACATCTCTTGTTTCCTGATGTTTGGCGGTCACTGACCGATAAGCTCCGCATGGCAAAGCAACTTGCCATATCCGTTAGCTCCGTCCATTCCCTTGGGTTTGTGCACAAGGACATTCGCCCAGAAACTATCTTAGTCTTTGGGGATGGAATTTTTCCACTCCGAGAGCTTTTCTTGGGGGGATTCGAGGCGTTTCGCCCTGCGGGAGGCGGAAGTCAAAGATACGGCGATCTCGACTGGGCAAGAAACCTCTATCGACACCCTGATCGTCAGTGGCTGTACCACAGAGCCGACTTTATCATGCAACATGACATCTACAGTCTTGGAATCTGTTTGCTTGAGATTGGTTTGGGAGAATCGTTCGTTGATTATGAGGATACTGAAAATGATGATTCTGGCGCGGGAGGTGGGCATGTCTCGCCGTCAAGTCGCTGTCTCAAGACCAAGCACCTCTACACCGCGAACAGATACTTCATTTCACTTGCTCAGGAGCAGCTCCCTCGTCATATGGGCGATATTTATGCAAGGATTGTGGTCAGCTGCCTAACCTGCACTGATCCAGAAAATGAAGATTTTGGAGATGAGCGCCAATGTCGGGATCAGAACGGTGTACTCATCGGGGTTGCCTACATTGAAAAGGTAATTTCTGCTCTCAATTTGGCTGTTCTCACCTCTTCCCCTCCTTAAATCCTTCAAGCAAGACTTCATCTAATATGAAGATAGATATTGCTCCAAATGAATTCCATCTCTCTATGAGGCCGCATATGTGCTCGTGGTGCGGGGTGTCACCGACATTGCTGCAACAAGCCTGGATCTCCATCACCGTACATTATACAAGTGCCTTATAGTGCTTTATAGACTCCCAGTACTGGATAATTATACGCAATATCATCGAACATATTACTGTGTATTGTGGACTGACCCCCGGTGTCTTCCGAAATAGCCCATGGCTTCCGACTTTAACCGACCTGCGATTATGCAAGATATTCTTGACTTTTGATACTTTCAACCCTCAGCAGGAATTGATTGTGGTCATTATACAAACGTCTTTTCAAGAAGCTACGCTGAAGCAGAGGACGATCCTCGCGTGAAGATTGCCGGACAATATCATCCCCATTTATATCTTGATGTTCAACAAGAATTCAATAAGTGCTGTTTTGGAATCACGAATTACCCTATTATGTTTTGTCTATCAGAATATGACAACGGTTTCAAGTGACGGAAACCTAGGCCTCGTGTGATGAATGACTCAGCGGCCATGTATTTATCCAGGTTTCCGCAGACAATCAAGGTAGACCGAAATCGAGGTTCTTCACAACACTCTCATCATCAATATCATAAATATTAGCCTTCTTATAGAACTAGCAATGATAGAGTGGACCGAAATTTATCACTCAACATGCGTCCTCATAATAATGACCTTCGTCGCTTTCACATCATAATGTAGGGCTGCGATTCTCAACTCTCACTCAGCGACGCAATTTGTTCTCAGGGGCAGACAAAGATAATCATGGTTGCTGATGACCGCGTGCATGGTACCATATCCGGATCACCCTTGACAGAGTCCAGGAGCGACTTCACGACATGAATACCGTTGATCATCTGCTCCACAATAGTCTTTATGTAATCGTGACTGAACCTCTCATGAATCCGTGCGGGCTTGTGAATTCGTCGCAAAAGTCGTCCGGAATGCACCTGGCTCCACGATCAGAACTTTGATCTCAAAGGATCTGACCTCCTGAGCCAGAGACTCGTGAATGGCCTCGATGGCAAATTTACTGACGGAATAAACACCCCGTGCAGGACGAGCGATGAACCTGTTTTATTTAGCTTGCGTCCCTCCTGTCCATTCTGAGAGCTCGGCGGCGGAGACTCACCCAGCACCGCTGCTGATGAGGATGATCTGGCCGGACCCTCGCGCGCGCATCGCAGGCAGACAGGCTTGAACGGTACGCAGGGGCCCGTAGAAGTTAACTTCCATCTGGGCGTGGACGTCCTCCTCGCTGCATGACAGGGTCGTTAGCAATCAGGTATCGAGTATCAGAGCCGCTAACGCTCAGGGTCAAATACCTGACAACTTCCACACTGCCAATGAAGGCGTATCCGGCGTTGTTGACTAGCACATCGATGTTTTCCTTTTGAGCGACTTTGGCGATCTGGTGGTAGGCATCCGGCACGGCAGGGTCCAATTCCAACCAGGTCCCTCCTCGCGATGAGAATTCAGCACAATTGGTTTCGGCTTGGCTGACGTTGCGGGTTGTGCCGATAACTCTGAACCCGGCGTTCAACGCTTCCAAGGCGAGGGATCGGCCGATGCCGGACGATGCGCCTGTGATTAACCAGGTAGTATGCCTTTCTGTCATGTCGGGTTCTGGCAGGTTCATTGATACTTTCCTTGAATGGCAGCGGACAGTGCTCGCATTCCTGTATGTTTAATTTGTACTGCGCAACGGACTTAAGAGCTTATCTCCTTGATATATCCAGCCAGATAAGCTTAGTCCAGCGGTTCATGATTAAGATCCATGGTATGAAATAAAGTCCTGAGTGCTGACACTGAATAAGATCTGGCCACCAACCGTCACAAGTGGCCATACTAGTGTTAGCTTACCAAGTAGCCGACAAGACGAGCAGATAAGACAATTGCATAGCTTTTTTGTTTGTATAGAAAGTCCCATATAAATGTGAATCGAGCCCGTGAAACACCAAGCCTGCTTCAGTTACCTCCAGGTGCTGAGTTAGCAGGCAGCTCAGCTTACAAAACCCTGCGGGGCTTACAAATCCAGCCAGCAGCTCATAATTCGCTGCCTACAACCCAGAATATAAACCAATCCCGTCCCCCAGATAACCGGATTTCGGAGATAGATCCATCATCCATTGATGACCCCCCGGAATCCACCCTCTTAACCCCGCCCCCCCCAAAGAAAGAAACGCACCCACAATGATCTCCCTCCCCACAATCCAAGCCTCCAACCGCGGGATCCCCACCCACCCGTCCATCCCAAGCAACCCGATCGCCCTCTTCGTCGGCGCAACCAGCGGCATCGGCGAGGCGACCGTCAAACAATTCGCGCAGCACACCCGGACCCTGCGGCCGCGGGTGTATCTCGTCGGCCGCAACACCGCCGCCGGCCACCGCATCGCCCACGAATGCGAATTCCTCAACCCGACCGGAAGGTTCATGTTCGTGCAGGCCGACGTCAGCCGGCTCTCCGCGGTCGACGAGCTCAGTCTCAGGCTGCTGCGCAACGAACCCTACTTGAACCTCCTGTTTCTAAGCCCCGGCACGACAGCCGGGAAAGCTGGTGCGTTACGCTGCTCCCTCCCTTGTTTACCCATCAAGCAGAAAAAATGCCCACGAACCTACACAACCCACCCACCCACCCCACAATCAGAATTCTGATCCCCCACGCACAGAAACCCCAGAGAACCTCCGCACCCTGGCCTCCCTCCTCTACTACGCCCGCCTCCGCTTCACCCTCAACCTCCTCCCGCTCCTCCAAGCCACACCCCCCGGCCACCTCCGCCGGGTGATCTCCGTCCTCTCCGGCGGCCACGAGGGCCAGATCCTCGACGCCGCCGACCCGGACGGCCGCAGCCTCGCGATGCGCGCCTTCCGGGGCCAGGTCACCTCAATGACGACGCTGGCGATGGAGGGTCTGGCGGACCGGGCGCCGACCGTCGCGTTCGTCAATGAGTACCCCGGCACGGTGCGGTCGGGGCTCTTCCGGGACGCAGATAGCTGGTACGGGTGGGTGGTGTGGGTGATGTTGTTGGTTATTGGAAGGTGGGTGTATATCCCCGCCGTGGAGAGTGGGGAGCGCCATGTTTTCTTGGCGACGAGTGGGCGGTTCCGGGCGCGGGAGGGTGACTTCAACGGACAGAATGGGGAGGGTGGGGTGATGGTTGGGGGGGTGGAGGTTGCGAGGGGGACGGATGGGAGGGTCGGCTCGGGGGTGTATTCGGTTAATTGGGATGGGGAGGTGGCGGGGGAGAGGGTGGGGGAGGTGCTGGAGGGGTTGAGAAGGGATGGGATGAAGGAGGTGGTGTGGAGGGTGCTGGAGAGTGTGTTTGTTCGGGTTACAGGGAGGGTGAAGGTTGAGATTTGAGGTTTGGTGGGCGGGTTTGTGGGGGGTGGGGATATTCTAGTAATTTATTCTAGGGTGGCATTCTAGAACGTTAGCTTAATGTATGGAGGAAGAGGTTTTAGGGATATGTACAAAGGCATGCAAGTGGATGGCAGATAAGAATAAGACTAAGCATTGCGAGATACTAGATAAACTCCATGCATGCTACAAGAAGAGCCTGTGGTGGTTTTAGCTTTCCTCAGACCAAATCGATGTTGCCCCGTGCAGAAGGTAGCAGCAACAAACAGTTATTCCGAGCAACCTGTGGGCACTCAGCCAACTTAAATACAATACAGACCACAAGGATATGGAACACGGATTCTATAGCCCCACTTACTTGAAGAAGGTGCGCAGCTACAATAGCCCTTGTTCATCAAACTACTCAATCACTAAAGTAACAAGACATGACCCACCCCCTGCTCTAGAAAGACACATTTAAAAATCCCCACCCTCCCTAAACACACCCGAAGCTCTCCCACCTCATCCACCACCTCCACCACCACCCACCTCATCCCCATCCCCATCACCCCTCCTTCCACCCACCCTCCACCGCCCCCCAAACCGCATCAACACCCCCGGCACCGGCGCCACCAGCAACCCCACACCCGCCAACACCGTCCCACCCCACCCGTACCCCACCGCCCGAAACAGCGGCGATCCCGCCAACGGCAACACCGCGGCCGTGACATTCCTCACCACCATCAACGCACTGATCGCACTGACCGCACACACCCCGAACGAATCCACCACGTACGTCTGCACCGTGATCGACGTCGCCGCCAGCCCGAGCCCGACCATCGCCGTCCCCACGATCGGGACCACGAAGTGGATTCTGTAGTGGACGGACCAGCCAAACAGCAACAGTCCGCCGGAGGTGAGGAGGCACGCCAGGAATAGCGGCGGGAGGCGTTGTTCTGGGCTCGCTGATGCATGCGAGCTGGGGCTAGGGCTGCTGCGTCGGCGGGTGATGTAGCGGTCCAGGAGGAGGCTGCAGAGCAGGGCGCCGAGGGTGAAGCCTAGACAGAGTCCTAGAAAGGCCAGGCCGGAGGCGCCCTCGGAGAAGGCGTAGGTGTCTTGGAAGACGGGGGCGATGGTTGTCATGATCAGGTAGGTGAGGCCGTAGATGAGGCTGAGGTGGAGGGTTGCGAGGAGGAGGGTCGGGGAGTGGGTGATGAGGGTTAGGGGGCGGAGGAGGATGAGGTTGTTTGTGTTGGCTGTTGTGCGTGGAGGGGAACTTGTAGTGTGGTGGGCGGTTGTGCGTGGGCTGTGTTGTAGCGCAGCCGCCTTGCGTTTGAGGATCGTCAGTTTGTATGTCTCGCGATAGACTGTCAGAATTAACACCCCTAAAGCGCCGGAGAGCAGAGTCGGAAGCCAGAAGACCCAGCGCCAGCCGGCGCGTTCGCCCAGATACGAGCCCACGATGGGACCGACCACGGGCCCGACCACGCTGGTCAGCGACATGATGGACATAGCGCGGCCACGTTGGTCTTTGGGGAACAGGTCTTTCACGATGCCGGGCCCGATGGGGATACAGGCCGTGGCGAGCCCGCTGAGGAACCGGAAGGCGATGAGCATCTGGATGCTGGTGCTCAGGGCCGTGCCGGCAAGGAACACGATGAAGAGGAGGTTCGCTCCGTTTAGGATCCAGCGTCGACCGTGGAGTTCCGAGAGAGGGCCCCAGACGAGAGGGGCGAAGATCTCGCCCAGCTCCCAGATTGTGACGAGGAGGGTGCGATAGAGCAGGTTGTTGGAATGGAAGAAGGCCAGGATCTGAGGCGAGACGGGCGCGGCAATGATGGTGCATAGCTGTCTGATATCGGGTGGTGGAGTCAGTAGGTCATGGTTTCACTCATTCGAAGGTCGTGGTTGGCGACATACACCTCTGCACATAAACACGCGACGAGAACCACGATGGACCATCTCCATGTCTTGGACCAGTTGCGTGGGTTGTCTGGATCATTTTCGAAGTAATCCACCAGGAGCTGCCCGCATGCTTCCTCGTCGTTCCCAGAGGCAGAGTTGTGTTCTTGCGATGCTAATTTCCCATCCATGCTCAAAATTCAACAAATCTTGAAAACACAGAAGAATTTAAAAGCAAGGAAGAACACCCGGAGGCAAGGGACTGGGAAGTTCAATTCACTGCTTATCATAATCCGAGCAAAAACACTATGTTACACCACACCACACCAAGCCTCACACCCGGTCCCAATCAGTATTCACTCGACCCTCTACCCCTCATACAGTCCCGGACCCCAGCATCAATCCTCAACTACCTGTGGCCACCCATAATACTCAAAGTACCTCGTCATTGTCGCGAAATGCTCACTGCCCGGAGCACAATACGCATACCGATCGATACTGCGCGACGGGGGGCGATAGTCGCTCAGCCGCCGGTAGCACGCATCGCGGTCCGGGTGCTTCGTCCACGACACCAACTTCTCGAAGTTCTTACATTGTTGGATCTGGCCCTCTCCGGCCCCGTTGACCAGCTGCAGCGACGGCATCGGTGTGTCGTCGGCGCGACACATGAAGTCCTGTCGCAAGGTGTCGAGACAATGCTCGACGTGGCCGAAGGAGATGGGGTCTGTTTCCGGGGAGAGAAGCTGTTTGAAAGCTCGGCGGATGTTTTTCTACCTCACTCGATAGAAGATGAGTTAGCTGGGGATCAACTTTGGTCACATATCAGACACACAAGGTGAATATCTCACGTACCAGGCAGTGTAGTTGATGATAGACTTTGACAAAGTAGATCTTCCGGTTTGGGTCCCATGGAAAATCCCAGGAGTCAGGGAGGCCCATCTCCTCAGCCCATTCAATCGTAGGAGCGATAACCATCGAATCCAGACTTAGGCTATCCCACATGTGGTCCGCAAGCGTCTGATTGTCGCTGGTGTAGTCGGTGGAGAGGGAGTATCGGGTTGGCACATCATAGGCGAGTCCAGCTTGTAGTTCGGAGATGTAAGGATGTTCCCGCGTGTGGGGATATGTGTGCAAGACTTACTGTATGTAGAGCGTTGGAGTTGCGGAGCCCTGCAAAGGGTCGCAGAGTCACAATGAGAACTTTGCGGGCTCTGCCGGAATACAAAACAGACATTGGCCGCCAACGATATCAAGAGAAACAGCGTCATAAAGCACGGCCCGCGGCTGTTGACTGTTGATAGCAAGCTTGCCCTTTTGTGGGAGAGGAGCCCGTCTGCGACGGTTGCTTCGAGCTTCCCGTCCTCGATCGTTCCGGCATGCTCACTTAATTTCCGGTATATGCCTAGCATAATAGAAGACCCTGGTAGGTATGGAGATCAATAGTCGATATACAAAGATATTTCAATTGAAAGTGGAACGGGTTAACAGCATGAACATGGGCGTGTTTCAGCAATCGAAAAGCATCCAAGACAAATGACGAGTAAAGCTCTGTCCAGCTTGCAACTGCACATTCCTTCTCGCGGTGGAGCCTATCTCCCTCCCCGTTCCTAAATAGTTGAGGCTGAAATGCTCAGGCCACCTAAGGTGTGTAGAAAATGGCCCCGTTTGCTGACTGGGTAGTACAGTACAACCATCAACATTTGTCCGAGCTACCACAATCCCAACAACCCTTTAGTCAGCTATGCCAGCCTACAAACATTATGCAAATTGGGTAAGAGTCATATGTTGCCATCTTCTTGAAGCCACTGGGAGGTTTTGAGCACCAACATTTGTGCGACAACCCCCGTGATCCGTGCCGCCGATCAAATGAACAGATTTGAAATTCGGCCCCCTGAGTGCAATCAAGTAATTCCCCGAGCGACACTGGTTACCATGTTCCGTGTGACACAACGAGGTCAATGCGCAGTGTTAGAGCTCATCGCAAGGATGTATTTCCGTGGCCCTCCCTTGAAGATAGTCCACGGCGAGCAAATATATTATATACTACCGCTTCCGTGAGCCAGAGAGTTAACCATGATGTTTCAACCACTCATCCCCTGAGGAAACCTACAAGCAGGAAGGTGCGTATATAAATTAGGTATGTGATGCATGAAACACACTCCACCACTTATTCACTAATCTTCAACCGTTCACTGATTTTCTGCCCGAAGCTGCAGAATCCACCTGCAGAACGAGGTCGGCGCCATAGATTCATCACCTATCCACAATGCGAACCTCAAATCTTGTCCTCATGACCCTGGCAAGAGCAGCCATGGGCCGTGTGGCAGACCAGAACAACAACGCTCCGCACCCAGTCACCAGCGTGCAAACAGCGTCCTGTGTCTCGACCGGCCCGACGACCGCGTCGGACTGCATCCCTTCTTCTCTGAGTGTCGCGGCGATATTCAGATAACTCTACTCTTTGACTCCCAACAGCCACAAAAAAACACTTATTCTCATCTTCTACGACTCTCGCTCCAGGTATATTATTTTGGGAAGTGGATGAAAAAGTATTTATACAGAATGATATAGAAAACTACTCCCACTCCGCCAGTGGTAACTAAGGCGACGCCCCCGAATCACTATCCAGAAGCCGTGTAGTCCCCGACCCGTACCGCAGCCCCGTCGTGCGCTCCACCCCAGCCGGCTTCAGCATGCCGCTCGGGAAGGACTCCAGGAACTCGCGAAGATAGGGCACGCACGCTGCCACGATCGTGACGGTCTGCAGGACCTGGCCGCAGAGCATCCACGGGTAGAGCGCCACGGGGAGGGAAGGGCTGGGGTCGAAGCCGTGGACGTAGTGGAGCTGGACGGCGGAGACGAGGATGTCTCTATTTGTTTTTAGCAAACTGGTTAGGACGGGCAGGTACTCGTGACATACGGTCGATCATACGCGGGAGGGCAGGGATAGAGGAGAGGAGGGGGGACGTACAGAGTCCGAACGCTCAAGCATCCGATCACCACCAACCGTTTGCGCAGACGCATGCGAAGTCGGTAGATGAGGATGCTCGGAACAGCAAATAATATGGTCTCGATGATGATGTTCATGACGCCGTAGTAGGTCCATAGAACCGTCTGTATCAGAAACATGGTAAGCGCGTGTAGAAAGCTCGGCATGCGCGAATAGACTCATACCACGTCCAAGCATGTCCCAGACATCAGGTTCCAAACCTCAGGCGGACGGCACTGAAAGGCGACCGCGAGGACCATGGTGAAGGTCCAGAGGACGAGAAACGTCCCGACGGCGACGATCGCGCGGGTGAGAGTCGTCAGCGCGCTTCCGGACAGAACCATGTAAAAGAGAGCGACGAAGGAGAGCTTTCCCAGCCCGAGGGTCAGGACATGGAAGATCTCCGTCAGGTAGACGGCTGTCTGGAGACCCGCGAGCTGGTCTTCGAGGGTGTCATCGTCGATCCCCGGTCGGCCCAGGCCACGGGTTGCGGCGAGAGAGACAGTGGCCCCGGCGATGGCGGATGAGAGCTGTCCGGAGGTGTGAGATTTCTATGATTGGAGCCAGCACACGGGGAATGTTAGGGGTTTCTTACTGACCAGCGTGCTCAATAAGAGGGTCAGAACCAAGATCTTCCTTCCGAGGAGATGCCAGCTCGTCAGAAGGCAGGCCGCCACCGCCCCGGATGACACAATCAGCAAGAACCATGAAACAATCTTAACAACGGCGCCGTGGTCCTCCATCTTGCACGGCAAGAAAGATTAACACACTTGGACGCCAACAGTGGGGTGCTGTCTATCCGAAGGATTTCGGAAGTTTATCGTATTCGGAGTAAAGCCATGGGCGTGCTGGATACATTTAAGAGCCTAGTCAGGACCGCGAGGTAAGCGGAAATGTCGACTCGGTCACATCTACTGAGTAAGGTAGTACTGTGTGGGAATGATGGTTTGGTGATCATGGCGAGGGCGTGACAAGACAACACCCAACCCTAACAGAGCCAGCAGACGGTAGCCCCCCCCCATTGCCTAAATCGGGCCATCCCACTGCAACATCGCAATATTACAATCTCAATGCTGCTGCCTCCCTGTGACTGGAGCTAGGTACTCCCCTGGCCTGAAAGAGGACGGGACCTACATGTCCTGATGCTGATCGCAGACCCGGGGCAGCCTCATCTTGACCTCGTTCCAGGGCGACGCTCGGTCAGCAGAAATTGACTTTGTCCTACACATTCTGCTCCTGGGTCTGGCTCTGGCTCTCCTCGTCAGAAGTCGAATGACAAGTCGGCCATTGGTGGTGGCACAAAGGTCTCCCCAGGCGACAGGCATCTTGGTTAAACTGTAAGCCCCGCACCTTGTCCTACTTTGCCGATCGGACAGCCCGAAGTTGAATCAGGGGCCCAGCTCAGCCATCCCTTTCCTCTGTCAACCGTTGGCATCTCTCTCGGGGGTTTCCGTTTTTCCGTTATGTTCTCTCCGTTCCTTTTCCAGAAATCGAATCGGGTCTGTTCTTGCATGCCCATCCTGCTCACCCTCCAATACTAGAACCAATCTCCTCCGACAAGATGCGCGAGCGCTCCCCAGCTGAAAGTGTGGTCGAACTGACCTCAATAGTGGCAGAGGGACCTTCCGTCCTCCATCGGGGCAATGTGGTCCTCTGTACGCGGGATGCACTCGAGTTGGCCCAGGTGGGAAAGAAGGAGGTCCTCAAGGTAAGTCCTACGGTTGGACATATGCCATCATCTATTTGTCAGCTGACCCATTTGACAGCGCAGATTCGGACTGGCCAGCACGGTGGGATTTGCCTGCAGCCTGATGCTCACATGGGAGGCCTTTCTTATGTTCGTTGCCATACATTGCTCAGTCGACCTAAATTAACATGAAAATAGTAACTTCGGCGTAGGCCTGCCAAAGTATGGTTCCCCGATTGCCGTGCTGACATGAAAGGCTTTGTGTTGGTGTTAATCTCGTTCCTAGTGGAGGGCCAGCCGGTCTGGTCTATGGCTATATCGCAGTTTGGATCGGCTTCATCAGCATATTTACTGCATTGGGGGAGCTGGCGAGCATGATCCCGTCGGTAGGTTTTGACAGCTGCTGCTCGTGGTCACTCTCTGACATAACATCCGCAGGCCGGTGGGCAATACCACTGGGCGAGTATCCTAGCACCCGAGTCATCGAAGCGATTCATCAGCCATGTCACCGGTATGTCAATGCACCTTTTCAACAACATAAAATCACTTTCAATTCTAATTCAAGGCGAAGGCTCAATCTGCATTATCGCTTGGACAGCTGTTCCAACAGGGGCGGTGTATGTAGCCGGGAGCATCCTGCAGAATGCGGTCGCCATGAAACGTCCAGACTACGAACCTGAAGGCTGGCATGTAACTTTGATTATGTGGGGGATTTTGCTGATCTGCGCCATCCTGAACACCTGGCTAGGGATGATTCTGCCCGTGCTGGAGGTGTTCATAGGCATCGTCCACGTGCTTGGCTTTTTCGCGGTTCTCATACCGATTGTCTATCTAGGTCCCAAGGCTGACGCCAGGTCAGTATTTGTCCAGACGTTCAATGTCGGCGGTTGGCGTGATATCACATTGGCCACTTTCGTGGGCTTGAAGGGAATCGTTGGCGCTTTTTTAGGTATGTCCGGCGGCCCGTCCCTTCAGCGTGATATGAGAGCTGACGTCAAGCAGGCACAGATGGAGTGGTTCATGTGAGTAGTCACACTGGACTGATTCGATTCTCTACTGAAACTGCCAGATGGCCGAGGAGGTCGCGAATAGCACCATGGTAGTTCCACACTCGATGCTGTTCGCCATCGCCATTAACGGAGTCCTTGGCTTCGCGATGCTGATCGCCTTCCTGTTCACGGCGGGAGATCTGTCCGCTGTTCTCAAATCGGACGCTCCGTATCCCTTCATGCAGATCCTCGAAAGTGCCACCCAGAGCACGGGGGCTGCCATTGTGTTCTCGAGCATAATCGCGATCATGCAGGCCTGCTGCGGACTCGGTGGGATTTCTTCGGGGAGCCGCATGCTGTGGGCCTTCTCGAGAGAACAAGCCCTTCCAGGCTGGCGATGGATTCTTCAGGTACGCTGCAGTCTGCTTACTCGCCCGTCGTTCCCCACTAATCAGGCTTCTACAGCTCAACAAGCGAACATCAGTTCCGTTCCACAGCATTTGCGTGATCGTCATCGCAGCCGGCCTCATTGGCCTCATCAACATCGGCTCGTCGGTGGTCCTGAACATTGTCCTCTCCCTGCTCATGGAGGCATTCTTCTTCTCCTACGTCATCCCCCTATCCCTGCTCCTGTATCGCCGCGTCAAAGGACACATTTCTGAACCGCAGCAGGGTGGGGGGGATAACAAAGGCTTCGTCTGGGGTCCTTTCCGGGTGAGGGGGTGGCTAGGCATAGCGAACAACATCTTCGCGCTGGTCTTCTCGGGCATCGTAGTCATCTTCGGATTCTGGCCTGCGAACAGCCATCCGACTCCATCGCACATGAACTACAGCGTAGCGATCTTTGGCGGGGTGTTGATCCTGGCGGTGGGGTATTATCTGGGATGGGGGAGGAAGCACTATATGGGACCCTTGGCCGAGGTTGAAGTTGCGGCGGGATCCGTGGAACAAAGAAGGGGCGAGAGGGGTTTGTGAAACCAAGACTCTTGCTCGGCCTGTGTCATAGTGAATGAAGACGTAAATACTCGGACATAAACATAAATACTAGATCCCTCTTTCCGTACACCTCTATCCTCCGGCTCTACCTCTTTTTAGATATCATCACATCACTTTCAAAGGCATCCGCCACCAAGATGACAGGCTCAACAACACACACCCCTTCTCCGCCCTTTGAGATCCGCGAAGTCCTCACCAAAGCCGAGTTCGCGCGTCTAAATGACGTTCTCTGGACTGCAAACTTTCATCCCTACGAGTGAGTCACTCCAGCCCCCCCCCCCCCCCCCCCCCCCCCCCCCCCCCCCCCCCCCCCCCCCCCCCCCCCCCCCCCCCCCCCCCCCACCCCCCCCCCCCCCCCCCCCCCCCCCATATTTACCACCTACCCATCCTCGCCTCACGAGCCTCATCCAGAACACACATCCTATCCCCAATCCCTTAGGCTGACAGAACACCCTGTCATACAGACCAATCTTCACCCTCTGCCACGCGATCACCGGCCCGACCGCCGCCGACCGCGCGCACGACATCGCCCGCGACACTGACCTCCACTGGGCAGCCCACGAACGCAACCCAGCCTCGCACTACATCTACGCCCTCGACCCGACCACCGGCCGCGTCGCCGGCGGCTGCGAATGGACCTTCCACCACGCCAACCCGTTCCCCGAGGGCGTGGTCCGCGTCCCGTGCACCTGGTACCCCGAGGGATCGGAGGTTGCAGAGTTCGCTTCCCACGTATTGACGCAGTGTCTGTTGCCGCGGCGGGCTTGGCTTCGACGGGCGCATGCGGGTTCGTGATTCTCCTTACTGGTTCTTGGTGGAACTGTACTAGAGGAGGTGGGGTGTTTGCTGACTGGCTACTTGGACATATGTATAGGGGTCAATCGAATGGGCGTGCATCCGGACTACCGTCGTCAGGGGGTCGGGCGGATGCTGATGCAGTGGGGCCATGAGCGGATTGACGCGTGGGGGTATGAGTGTTTCATCGAGTCTGGGGCGATGGGAAGGTGGCTGTACGAGGAGTGCGGGTATCGGAGGGTGATGGCGTTGGCGGTGGATTGTCACCGGAGGAATCCCAGTGCGGAGTGGGAGAGGCTGATGTTTGAGTATCGGTCGGTGGGGATGTTGTTGCTGTGGAGGCCGCCCGGGGGAGTCTGGGATGAGCGGATGCCGGCTGGGCCGTGGGCGGTGACGGAGGGGACCTGGCACGATGTCGGGGTCGAGCGTGCGGATGATACGAGTCTGTCGATGGAGGATGCGCAGGTCGAAGAGGATCTCGGACCCTGCTAGGTAGTGGATGCAGCCTGGATGGGTGGTGGTTGTTCGGCTTGGTTGGTGTTGTCTGATCGCTCACTCTGGACTCGAAGATTCCGGAATCTGGGGGAAGTTAGTGCTCGTCGTGTATTGAGTCTACACGGGGCTAAGAGGTTGGTAGACATGAGATGAAGAGTCTTCGTCAGAGTCCCACCCGGTAGCAAGAAAGGATTCTGCGGTGGTGATATAATATATTGTCCGGAAATCTAGGTTTTCCTTCTGGTCGATTGACGTTTGCGAGAATGTTGGGCTAACGTCATTGACATGTTGGGAAGGGAAATCCAGGGCTCCACCGCTGCCTTATACAAACTCAACCTGAACCAAAGGATGATTGTCAAAGTTTTTTTCTCCTTGACTCTGCAACGTCACATCCTCTGTGTTGATGTCGCGTAATCGTTGATGAATATGTGGCAGTGGAACCTGAGTGATGTTACTCGTAAGTGCTGCCAGTAACTAGAATGCATATCAAGAGTCAAGGAAACTAGTGGGTGTTGCGCATTACTCGGTCGGGAAAAGCCGGTTTTGTTCACTTCGCATCACCACCGATGCCGAATCCGGACATCCGCCACACCAGCTGGACAGCCACAGTTTCCCAAGACCTTCCGCTTGACAACAACACCAGCAAGCATACGTTATACGTATACACCTGCTATTTTAAGATCCCATCTCAAACCAAGGTTCACCAGGGGTATGACATGAGACCAACAGCATCCCTCACATCATGCCTCTGTCATATCAACTGATTCTGCAAGGGCACACCCAGGGCTCACGCAACTCAAACACCTGACTGACTCCTTATCTTATCGTGGTGTGATCCACGGCATCGGCCTCGGCCCGCTCTGGCCCAAGGGTCAGAGCTTCCTGGCCACACAATCAGCACGCTTTCGGAACCTTAATTGCAGAATTCAGAAGGTCTGCCGGTTGCAGACAGGTTGGGGAGCTGCATTTCCGCGGGTTGGGGGGGGTGGCAGCCGTCGTAGAAAAATCGAGCATGATTGCGCGGTCGCACGCAACGGGTAGGTAGTCTATGTCGTTTGTCTGTGTTGGGCAGCATTGGCGACCGGGAGGACGCGACCGTGCCGATATCAGCATACAATTACCATATCATAACGACTCAAGGGCAATTATCATTAGGTAGAGGATACTCAGTCAGACTCGGCTAGCACGGCGTTCCAGCCCAGCCCAGCTAGATGGTGGTGGTCGGGTGAGCCGAAGAGTTTTTTTCCTTGCGCGGGAGATTTTCTTTCTATGCGCGGTTTTCGCACAGGGGGCCGGGCGGGTTTCCTTCTGATAAGAGTGGCAAGTTTGGCGGAGAAATTGTTAAGGTTCGCTGCGGTTCTAGATGCCCCACTATACTCAAGGAAGCATAGACTGGCCCTGACAGCTTCGATCCCAACGGTCTAGGTCCCCTTTCCGGCCATCACGCCTCTCGGATCGATTGTGCCGCGTAAGAAGAAAATTTTGATCGGGTGTATGATTCACTACACCATAGCATAGATAGTACTGTGTAGTTCTATCAGGAGATGATCCTAAGGGGTAAGAAAAAAAGTTATATAAACGCTTTGTCGAGCTGGTCCTCCTCGACTTTCTTTTCTCTCATCATCCAACAAAGCATTTTAATTCTAATACCTCCTCCTCTTCCCAACCATACAACACCAAAGCCCATCCGGGTTAATTTCCTCCACACACCACCTTTCAAAATGACTATTCCCTTCCCCATGATCGGCCCCGAGAGCTACGGCCTCTACACTCGCCGCGCTGCTCCTCGCAACGTTGCAGAGGACGCCCTCGCCAAGGAGCTCGAGTCCACTGATGTCTCCCGCGGCCAATTGGGCTCGCGCAGCTCCTCCGCTGCCACTATGGCCACCACTTCCACCACCTCTTCATCCTCCAGCTGGAGACAGAAGCTTTCTCAAAAGTGAGTCACCTACTTTACTTCACCATCTGCCTCTGCAAAATGCTAATGACTTGAAAACAGGTACAAGAAGTTCCACTTCGCTTGAGTCTCCATCCGTCAATGTGAAACACATTACCACCACATCACGAAACCAACAAAACCACCATCATAAATAATCAACCATGAAAACCACTGAGCATATCCGCTCTGATACGACATATAACGGCATTTTCGGAGGAGTCTAGAGGGTTATGAGCGGGGCGGGGAGTTTCTTTTTCACCTGTGAAAACTTTTTTAATACCTGTTACTACTTAATTTTGTCGGCGGGCATGTATATATGAACGCTTTAGACTTACATATTCATTTCACGTTACCTCAACCAAAATTCTACGAACTTTACTATCATCTCGAAATATTGTTATTTGTCTTGACTCGCGAGATGACCACAATTTTCTGCTTAGGAAATATTTTGTGGAAGTTGATCGTTTTGCCAATTCGTAGTGTATGTCATTCGTCTAGATGAAAACCGATCTCACCTACCAATTTTCCTATCTCGGAAATGGTCGCTGTTACAAGAGATGGTATTATCTACGAGTATTCACCCCGATCCACGATGCCGATCCCCTGGCCCTACCAAACACTAAGCAGCACCAAAGAAAAAAAAAATTCACCGGGTCATCTGCTCCTTCACACCTTAGCGTAGGAAACAGGGGGCACCGGGTCGATCGGGTCCCAACGGGAACGGCGGCATCGTCAGGGCCCTCGGCCAATCCAAGCATACAATTGCTAAGGCCAATTGTTTCTTTTTTCGGAACAGCGACCGTGCGCAGGAAGTCGGCCGGGATTTTTTCCTTAGCGTCCGACTCTTCGGGAGTCTTCGCGTGGCGAATTTCGATGCTCTGACTAGCTTAGTGGGCTCCACATCCCGATTATCCAGGCTCTTCGTCTCGGTCGGTGAGTCAAAGCGCGAGGCACCGCAACGTGCGCTGGAAGATAAGGGAACCGGTTTTCATGTTTGCTTTACTCAATTGATCCGCTACCTGTCGGTCGAGAACAATGGTAGGATATGCCGATCATTTCGGGATGTTCGAGGATGCGAACCGGAGTTGCTGACTCGGGGGGTTGGAACAAAACCAAGCTTTTTGGGTGTGGCCCGGTGAGAGGATTGGGTTTGTCTTTATCGCTTGTTCGCTCGCCTTGTTAGGGCGTTCTCGACGATTAGAATGCCTTGCTTCTATACCTACCCTGGCGTTATATGGCCTCTAAATTGAAGGCCCGGCTCCACTTTCTGCGACCAAGGTAAAAGCCATGTGTTTGAAGAATATAATTCTGATGCAATATATATCCACACCCAAGCAGGCCCACCAACTCTGCATGTAATCCGGATGCATGCAAGAGTAAGAGGCCTCATACCATGAGAGTCCAGTCACATGATATGTTATAATGTTCACTTTCTGAACTGACTTTGTGTTATCGACACAAACAACACAAAAGGTTCAACTACATATTCCTAAAGACCGCATTATTAAACAGTATCGGGAGTAATCCGGCCACGTCATTCGAGGCGATCCCCTAGGCGAGTTGCCCACATTAGCGCTGCCAGTTCATCAACCAACCACCAAAAGTTCTACAAATGGTTCCATATTTCCCATTCCTCTCTCATCATACTGTCTACAAGCATCCCCTGGTCACAATTCTCGACCGGCAACTAGGGCCTTATTGATTCAGCACCACTCAGCGTGACTTTGCGATGACCTTGGTTTCAGGGCGCATAGACATCATTCCATACTCTTTCCGTCTCGGTGGTGCTAAGTGACTCCAGATTGGGCTTCTTGAGCGGCTGTATAGCAGCTATTCATCTAGCAGTGGGCTGGATTCCTTTAAGAAGTAAGGATGCTAGCCCACTACAGGATATCATTAATTTCAATAAGTACCAAGGCCGAAAAACGACCAAGCCTATATCATTACCACTAGGGTTTTATATACATATGTAAACTAGCACCAACCTAGATTACCTAGTCTACTAGTATCAAAAATGTCAAGTAGATAACAGAAGTATATGTATACAGGAATGAGTGGGGACAAAAAAGGCCCCGGAATGCGATCTGTAGTACCGGGTTCGAGGTAAGTTGCCGGCCCCAGCCTACAGCATGGGGCTTCGGCGACAGTAAATTGACTGCGGCAGATGCCGGAGCGGCAGAATACCTGAAGATGGTGAAAAGGTATTATAAACAGAACCAGAGGCCAAGTAGAAGTAAATATTAGATAGGTAGAGAGCTGGATTAAGCCTTTACTACATACCTATCATATCAAGCTTATCTTACTTACCCTTTGATTCGTATTCATTCCTTATATCAATACTCCCTAAATGAAAATAGGAGTTGAGCACGCAGTAGTTTGTATAGCCGCTTTAGATGAAGGACAAGCTATGAATACTGGAGATGTAAAGGGCTCCATTCGAGAGTCAAACACAACATAGATTCAAGAATCGATGAATCAATCATATCCAAGAAGGAACTCTAGTTGCTCATAGCCTACACTCAGATGAGGCAATAATTCAGTGGATATAGCCCGACTACTCTCTAATAAACAAAGAAGCAGTATACAGCACTCATAAGATTCTCAGACACTCCCACGATCGTTGGGAGGAGAATGTCAAATTTGGCACGAGGGAGCGATTGTTCTTGCTTAGCCAGCCCTTGGGTCGAACTTCGATAGGATCGCAAAAGGCCTTCCTTTCCGTGTTGTTGACATGATTGCACGCGGGGATGGCAGTATACACAAATTGTTGGTATAATAAGGTCTCCTTGTCGATACTTGAACGAAGACCTTCTTACCCGATGAGAAATGGACTGGCCGCATATAGTCACACTTGTGGCGGGCGAGTACATTCCTGCAACTAATAGCCACCACCAGAAGACCAGAAAGGGTTTCGGTTCGCTCTCCGAATATCCGGTGTGGCATTGATGGAGGTGGTTGGATGAATTGCAAGCAGTGCTCATTGAACAATGAATAAAGACACCTAATACCCTGAACAAAGCAGAAGCAGAAAAGTGTTCATCTAGTGTAGCCGTTGCTATCCTCGCCCCACGGACAGCACTCGATAAATTCTTGCTGGTCCATCGGCGCACATGTTGAAGATGAAAGGAAGAATTCGATGGAGGTCTCGAGGTACGCTGCTGGCCACCAGTGAGGTCCTGTCATATAGCTGTGTCAGTCTTCGGAGCTCCTTGTTCACCTTGCTTTGAGCTTCTTTAGCCAGACGCAGGTAGCGGATACAATGCTTTGTTCTAGATTTGTGTAGAAGGATCCTTTTTTTTTGCATCGCACAGCACAATGAGTGCTAGGGGCAAAGGATTGCAGGTGATTGTTGCTATGTTTTTGATAAACCATTCCTTTCCCTTATTCTTCAATCCACTTAGCTGCAACCATAACGGTGTAATCAATTGGAAATTCCCATCAATGTCTCCTTCAATTGCATTTGGGACTTGAAATGCGAGCGCTATCTTTATTCCCACACTAGCTATATATAGAACCACGCGCCCTCGACTTCGACACCCCACCGCCATCACGACCACCTTGAGTCTATCAAATCAGGAGGCAGGGCACCAATCACCACAAGCTGTTGCTCCTCTGAGGAAAAAGCCACCATGTCGTCGGGACAAAGCTTCTTCAAGATGCTCCCGGGTCCGCCGCTCGATTCCGTTCGAGTCATTCACCTGCAAAGCAGGCCGGACTACTGGGATAACGAGAAAATCCGGGCCATGATTGAAAAGAGCATGGAGCGCCCACCGCGAGAGGCAGATCGCATTCCCCAGGCCGAGGCCACAGCTAAGATCTGGACGGCCATTTGTCCTTGATGCTCTCAGCGTTCCGCCCTCGGTCAAGGACCCTAAACCTGGCCAGGAGCCCCAGCGCCTCGAGGTCGACATCTGCCAACTTGGCAGTACCGACTGGGAGTCGCGGCACGAGGGCCCGCTGGCCGTCATCCTCACACGCGCCAGATCCAAGGACGCGCCCGACCGCCACACACCGGCCGTGCCCTTTCTCCAAGTCTTCTGCATGGACGGGACGGAGGAGCCGCCCACGCTGGACGAGGCGCGCGCCCTAGCGGACTGTTGGGTGCCGCGCCAGAGTCGGTGGGAGATCCGGGAGGCAGGCGGCGCGTTTATCCTGGCCAAGGGCCACCGCATGTCGATCTTCCAGTGGAGACCGGAGTGTTCCGACTGCGACCCGGAAGAGTTGACCCTGTTTCCCTGGTACGGCGGGGACATAGACCATGGGTACCGCTGCCTCTGGCATGACCACGAGGAGGTCGAGCAGCTCATGAAGACCCTGCGTCGCCGGATCCAGGATTGCCCCATCGCGTACGAGCACCGGCCGAGTAAGGATTGCTGCGTCGCAATAGAGTCTGATTCTGAATGAGCGGCTCTCCCTCGTCCCGCTCGCCCACTCTCGTGTCTGAGCTGACGGCTTGGCCCGAACTTCCCGAATTTGTAGTATCAATGCACAATCTGATCTCATAATTTCTTTCCTTTCATTTCTGAATCCCTCTCTCTCTTGCAAATTGCACTCATACATTACCCCGTCTATCCACGCAACAACCAGATTACTGTACCTTTAGTCAATTATCACTATAAATCCTATCTGATCCACCCTCGATCCCACTGGAAGAGGCAGATATGTACAGAGAGGAAGGATTTCTCCGTGGCTGCGCCCCGGACCTCATTCACGCACAAAGCGTCGCCATCACTGAACCACCGACTGAACCACCGACTGGACCACCTGATCCAACTCCTCCACCTCCAGCCCCAGCCGGGCATTCCAAGAACCCCCGGGCACGCGGCTCCAATCGCCGTAGGGCCCATCGGGAAACCTCCCCAGTCCGGCCGCCAGGTTCAGGATCCGCGCGCCGGCCAGATCCCCCTGATTGAAGCGCTCCGTGCTCTCTTCGATCAAGGGCTTCAGGTCCACGCGCTGGACTCTTGCCCCCCGTCGCCCGCTCGAGCGCCGCGAGGACCTCGTTCTGCGTCACCGTGAAGGACTCGACGTAGACGTATTGGTTCTTGGTCAGCTCGGCATGTCGGAGGATGGCAACCAGTGCCCGGCCAATCTGCGAGAGGGTGCTGACGGAGCCCGGGGTGACGCCGTCGTCGTAGATGGTGGCTTCGTGGGTCTGCAGGTTGAAGCCCAGGAATCCGATCTTGAGGGCCTATTTCCGAGAGAACCGATGTTAGAGATCTGTCGCGAGAGTAGAGAGAGAATTGCGGATGATGACGGAGAGTGTTGTAAGCGGTGCTTGGGATAGAGGGGTAGATGAACCTCATCCGGGAACAATCAACGTAGGATACAGGGGGGGGGGGGGGGGGGGGGGAGGAATAGTAGACACGAGAAAGACAACTCACATAGTCAAAGAAGGCGCCGGTGATGACTGTCGTCCAACTCATCTGATCCTCCCTCGCTCGCAGGTAATCGACCTTGGCTTTCTTGCCCTCCAACATAGGCGCCAGAGCCCGGACTCGCTCATCGGCCGAGTTGTTCCCAAACTCGGCGGGAATGAATCGTTTGACCCCGGCTGCGAGGGCCGCGTCGACCAGGTTCTGCTGGGCAGCGTAACCGCCTCGTCCAACGACGCTGATGACCGCATCCTGGTCCTGGAAGGCGGAAACCAAGGATTCGTGGCTGTAGTCGGACCGAATCACGGGCACGCCCTCTGGGAACACGCTCGTTGAAGAGTCCCGGGAAAGCACGGTGACGCGGAATTCGTCAGCGGAGAGAAATGCCTTGAGAACATGGGGCCCCAAGTTGCCTCCGGCCTGGAATCATGCGAGGAGTTTCACTGGTTAGTTTCCATTTAGAGACGGTGGTTCTCTGAGACGCTGTGCTTACCCCGACTATAACGACGTTTCTCAACGAGGATGCCATTTCTATTCAGATATATTGGTCTCTGCGTGACGAGTCGAGTGGAAGATGAGAAGATCTGCTCTGAATGACATTAGTAGTCACAGCTAGATGTAGGGCCTTTTATACACTTTGAGAGTGTCCTGTATTGGTAAGCATTGCAATAATGCCATCTACACATACTGCCTGGAAGCGAATCAAATGCGACGAAGAAAGGCCTTCTTGTCTGGCGTGCTCCAGCAGGGGATATGATTGCCCGGGATACCAGAAGGCCGTTAAATGGTTGGCGAAGTATGAATTACGCGAGTCGAATTCCTATGCGCAGAGCGTGCATCCGTCGGCAAATGGCCCCGGAACTGGACCCTCCATGAGCTGGTTTCTGGATCCTGCAGAGAAGCTGCGTACCGCTCTGCAAAGCCATCCTCCGCCCGTGCTGAACCAAACCTCATCTTGTGAAAGCCCCTCTGCTCGTCATGTTCATGGGGAGTGCGACAATTCATCTGCGAGCCAGCTATACCTTGATATCTCTGAAGGAGTACGGGAACAGCCGAACAGCCAGGTTCCTGGCGGCCACGATGCCCACGACCAATTCGACGGAGATGACTACACGTGTGTCTTGGATAACTCCTTGCCAGGCCAAAGCTTAGCTTTCACCCCACGTCGCATCTGCCGTGGCAACGGGGATACGCGAGGGGATAATGAAATTGATTTGCCTGATCTTTGCCCTCTAGCAGACACCTGCACGATATTACGGGCATATTATTTTTATCACACATGTCGTATCCTCTCCGGGTTTGACTCGCCGACAAACCCTTTGCGCGAGTGGGTTTCCAAGCTCTCAACACAAAATGATGTGGTCCATTCCTGCGTCCTGTCAATATCGGCCGCCCATATTTCACAGCAGGAGCACGGAACCAGTACACTGGCATTGGGCCATCACACGCGTGCACTCTGGAGCCTCGCAACCTCGGTTGCGAGCTTAGATGGTGCGCTGCTCGAGTCAACTGTACCGGATGCTGAGAGGAAGTCAGTCGCAAGAAGGAGTGAATCCATGACTGCATTGCTCTTTGGTATTACCATATTCGGCATGACGGCGGTATGTTGGAATTTTCTGTCTCTTCCCTTCTCCATCTTCGTTTCTGTCATGATCTCTTCTCCTTCGGTTCGTGATTGCTGAAGATACGTTCCGCTCTTGCTTCATGTGTAAGACCTTGCATGGAAATGCCAGCTAACGTCGGTTCAACTCCTAGTCTTGGCATGATTCCTCGTCGCTTGGAACCCAACACCTGCAGGCGGCACGGGCGATCTTCCGAGCATTATACCCACACCCAGACGGATCCCTCGGAATCAACACACGAGGGCTCGGCGTCCCGCGCGCCTTTTCCATTCCAGACCGTTCCCATTGCGCTCATGCTCCCGCTGCCACTGCCGCTGCTGCTCCGCATCACTTCTTTGTCGGCGCGTTGGCCTACTGGGAAGCCCTGACATCGTTCGTCGTGGACCAAGAAGACATCGAGGGGGCCGAGTACCTGATCGCCTCTCGGCCGCGTGTGAGCCATCAAGGTACAACTCGAGGGATGCTTAAAGATCCCCATCCATGGAGCGGGATCTCGCCGGAGCTGTTCATCTACCTCTCGGAGATTGGTGCGATCGCCAGACGATTTCATTATATCCGGAGGGATCAGTCAACCTATATGGCAGGAGACGGAGGAGGCTCGACTGCGTTCCAACTTCAGGCGCAGCGTAACGATCTGCGCTCACGTGCCGGGCGACTCAAAGCATTGGTATCGCAGTACCAGGTTCCACCTCCTGAAGCTGTGCGGGCAACTGGTGACGCACTTGCGCCCGCCGACCATTTCCGCACCTTGGCGAGAGTGTACCAGCTTTCAGCCCTGTTGGAACTCTATCGAATGTTCCCTGAGTTGGAGCAGCAGGATGATCCTGCGTCTGGGCCGTGGCTGTCTTCGCATGAGGCTGCTTTGGAGCAGGGTGTGAATGACGAGCACCGACGAAGACAATCGCATGCGCGGGCGGTTGGCATTCTGTCGTTGATTGCCTCTATCCCCGAGACCTCGAGCACGCGGGCAACTCAGATGCTGGCTCTCGTCATTGCTGGGAGCACCCTGCAGCCTTTGCCGGTCAATGATGGAGTGGGCCTATTGTCTTCAGGGAGAACGTCAGGGGCTGGTGCAGGAGGGGCTATCACGCCACCATCTTACGCTACTCCGACTACTATGGCTAGTACTGCACAAGCGGACATCCAACCTTGGCGAGCGTTTGTGGCCGATCGGCTTCGGAATCTAGCTTGCTACGTCGGCCTGGCGACCGTGCAACAGGCAGCCAGAATCGTGGAAGAATCCTGGGCTCGAGCAGACAGCCAGGCGGCCGTAGGGTTGGTCGGGCACGGGGCGGCGCGAGTCATGTCTCAGCGGGGTCTGGTTGTACATTGGATCGACGTCATGATCGAGTGTGGGCTGGAGACTATCTTGGGCTAGAAGGCAGATTACGATTCGGAGGTGACACACCTCGTTGGTAGGGAGGGGTACATTGCCCATCCTTCTCGCACACTAATGCTTCAGGATAGAAACTTGTTCACTGTGTTTTGATGGGATTCGTGGAAGCTTTCCTTTCACTTCTCACAGTTAAGCTCAAGGAACCGCAGCGAACAATCAAACTATACCCCAGCAGAAATGCGCCGAGGGGTACGTACGTACTGTATGTACATGTGTAGCTGTAGGGTTCATCGATCGATGAACCCCACCCGATCGCCGGATCGATCGGGCCCCCGCGCGCCAGTACCACGGAACCACCCCGATAATGTCACCATGCGTCAACAATGACCACAATTGATCGAATCGAGTGGTCATTCTAGAATCATAGCTACGTTCCTTTGACCAGCCAGATTGACGTCAAGCTTACATTGACCCACATGTAAAATATTCAAACGCGCAGATTGAGCATATATAAACGCTCTGCAATCTCCATCTTCAATCCACTATACCAATCCAAGCTTATTGTCTCAAACACCGATACCGGCAATTCAATCTTCTCCTCACTCAGTTCTATCCCAGACAATCCAACATGCCTCAGTACAGCAACGGCCAAGCTATCCGCTACAAGCCCGTCGGCGGTACGATCCCCTTTCTCTTTTCCTTGACCTCTTGAATACCCCCCCAACCACACAACAATGCAGAACTGACACCCACGCTCAGGCCCCAACTCCAACACTTCCGAGAGTGTCGGCACGATCAAGTCCGTCTTGACCGAGCCCGGCATGCAGGCAGACCGCAACGTCGATGCCAGCGAGGAGAACCCCCGCTATGAGGTATGCTGTGCTGGACCTTCATAACACGGAAAATCATTTGCTAATAAGGGCATGGTCCCAGGTCGAGAACCAGAACACGGGCAAGCTGACCAGCATCTACGAGAAGAACATTTTGGGCAGTGCGTGAGATGATGATGTCGATGTATTATGTGGGATATGAGGCTTTACGTCAATGATGTAATGTTATGATGCGATAGGATAAGATAATGCAGAGTAATAATAATCTGGTATCTTTTTATTGCGGTGGTCAGTGGGAATAACTGGTCTGCTGGCCAATCTTCTGTGAGAATATGCCATATTGGGCATCTGAAAGCTCCTGTTCCGCAAGTCTTGGAGTTTGGATTTACATGGCAGCGGGTTACCACCAGACAGCCAGAGCGGCCCACCGGCGCCTTCCATCAAGACACTCACCAAAGCGTTTATGTACGATTAATAACATGTCATCTGATTTCTTTTTATCATTAGAAACGCAAGGTAGGTATGAACTTCGTTACAATAACATACAAATGGGTATTAAATGTTGTATACACTAGTTTAAGCTCTACACTTTAATCAATGTCTGAATTTAAGGCCTTTAACTACCCTTCAAAGCAAACAAGGCGTCTTCAGACCCTTTTGGCTGGACCTTAAAGCTCTCCTGACACATTCCCAAGTAGGAAAGGCCTCTCTAGGTATCCCCCTAGGTAGTAAGTAACCGAGGCCGCCACTCTAGATACATTCCTAAACAAGCAAGGCCTCTCCAGCAGCACGGCCACGGTAGAAATGCACATAAGCTTGGCAACGGTGACATCAAGAGACACCAAGAACTGCGAAACCACTAGTTTTACTTCAGCTGGGAGATAACGTTAAGAAACTGCTGCGTCGGCGGGAACGGGCCCAGGGTGGGGATCGCCTTGCCCATCTTGGCGGGGGATGCTGCCTGGAAGCGGTAAGAAGTGGCTGTGCTGTGCATTGGCATTGCCTGTTTGTCTCTTCCTAGCCAATCATCCACCCTTGGAGATCTCTTAGTGACAAGCAGTTTTGATCCATAGCGGAGAGCGATGAAGGATTCCTACCTTACTAAGCGGCAACCCCGACACCTGCTGTACTCGAATCGCACATGGAACTTACACATTCACCTAAAGCCGAGACATGTACCGGAGACTGTTTTTGCATGTATGTAATGACGGAGCTTGGGGAGCCCTGGGGAATGTGTGAGGTTTTCAACGCTGTCAAAATTAGCGTAGCTTCGCTGTTGTCTATAGCACAGGCTTGGCTTTGCCGGTGGCAAACCGCGTCTAGCGAATTGTGATTAAGCTCGCACCTCACGGCTTCACTAGCCAGCCCTGTATCCACGAGTCAGCCAACAAGGCTTCGCCTAAGACGTAGACAAGGACTCGCTAGAGCACCTTGAATTCTTCCATGCACACATAATCTCGGTCCTAAGCTCGTACTCGTATAGGATCGTACTCCGTATGCACGTGCCATTCGATTATTTTTGGCGGGAGTGTGGGGCGGGCCAAGACCATGCAGCTCAGTACAGCGGCCGATTTGTCTCGGTTTTGAAATCGCGCCGACAACTTCAACATTGAACAATCACCAATATACTGAACACATTGACACTTACCACAGCTTGGCTTTACTTCAGCATGCATCGTCTACAGCAAACATGCGTCTCCATTCAGAAATCAGCCAACACTGGACAAGATTTGAGTCTAATAATGGCACAAAGAAGCTCATACTGGGCATCTAGTACTAGTTGGGAAAACTCTCGAAAAACCACTACACTGTGCCTGAGTGAATGCGTGGAAGGTGCCGTGAAACAGAAGGTATCCACTTCCAGGCACCAATTCACTGACAGAAGTGAACAAAAAGTGGTCGTTGTAGAGATTTTCAGGGGCACATATGCAAAGACTATTAAATCGACAACAAGGCAAATGTGAGAATGGCGGAAATCCCCAGATCAATATCCTCGTTGCCATCATGCCGTTTCTTGGGTTTTTTCTCTTTATCTGCTATCTCTACCTCACCGGTACTATTTTCTTCGATGGAATGCACTATCTGCTCCATCGCTGGGCACGGTCAGAGTGGAAGATCCTGCGCCAGCTCTCCCGCTACCACCAATACCATCACCTCTACTACGGCCGCTTGCTCCAGTTTAACCCCAAATACATCAGCTTAAATGCACGGATCGCCCTTCCACTCGAGCTCTTTTGCCAACTGCTGGGGAGCGTTATCGGGTGGTCACTTGCGAGAGCGGTCTGGTTGTCCCCGAGCAGTCATTCCGATCGCAGGGCTCTGCTCCTCGTCCTCCTGATCCAAACGGGGAGAGCCCTAGCCGTGATTCTTAATGATGGCAAGGACTCCAACCACATCTCCTACGACACAATTCCAAAAGACCGGAGCTGGGCTTTCGTGGGCCCCGAGTATCATGCCCTGCACCATCATTACCCGGACAAGTACATGGGATCGGCGATCAAGGTCTTCGACTGGGTGGCGGGCACGGCATACTCTCTTCGCGGCAAGACCGTCGTTATGGTCGATGGTTCCGGAGAGTTTGGACAGGCGATGGAAAAGCACCTCCTAGGGGAACGGGTCAAATGCGTCCACAAGCTGAGTTTCAAGTTAGGCTGCTCGCAACAAGACAACGCCCGCCTGCTCACCATGCTGGAAGAGGCGGACATTCTCATCCTCGCGCACGACACGCAGAGCATAGCTGGCACAGAGTCAAACTTCACATCGTCAATCCGGCTGGTTCAAGAGTTCCTGCGATTCAAAGCGACACGCAGAGGCAAGGTGCTCCCGGAGATTTGGTATGTTGGTTGCGAGTCGGAGCTGCCCCTGCCGTGGGGAATCATCCATGCCCGAAAAGATTCTGTTCCAGCCAAGCCATCCTTCCTGCCTTATGCTCGCTCCCTTTATCGTTCCTCGCAAGTTGTCTATCGCCATATCGTGCTTCCAGTATACCACCACCCGACAACGAGATTCTTTGCGTCGCCCGACTGGGTTGCCCGTGCGGTGCTGTGGTGGATCCGCCGAGGAGCTCACTTTGTTCCGGTGACTTGGACCGGGCGGGCGTATTCGCACTTTCTACCGCTGTTGTTTGGCAATGCGGTAGACATGGACTGGACGGACGAGAGGAAGGATACGCGCAAGGGCTTTCCTGTATTGAAAAAAGACGAGTTAAGGTGTATTCACGAAAGGGGAGAGGACTGCATGGCCAGCGCCTAGAGATACCTTTATTTTTATGGCACCAAAGTACATCTACCATAATTCTTTGTGTCCGCCAATAGGTCATACAAACCCAGTGAGCCATCCGTTGTGCGTTCAAGGTAAGGTTTATCGGCTGAAAAAAAAAACGAATCGGACAAACACGATAGAACCAACAGCCCTGTATACCTGGTTACGCATCATCCTGCTGCTCTTATTCGCCATAACATATAGCATTCTGTCGTCGAGTCATTCCCTTAGCCAGTCGTCCAGTAATTTTCCTTATACCTGTTTGATTTCACCGCAACCCTTTCTCAACCTGGGTGAGCCTCTCTTTCTCACAGTAAGGCGGCGGAGGGCTGTCCGCCTCGCCCGCCACCAACCGCTCGACGGCCTCCGCATAGTTCGCCAACGCCTCCGTCTCATGCTGCTTTCGTGTCGAACTGCCAACCATCACATTCTCCACCTCTGGACCCCTGACTGCCCCCGCACAATCACATCCCTTCACACAACGAGAACTCTTCCGCGCCTGGACACACCAAACCAGCCCCATGACCGTCGTCCCCAACCATAGCATCATATTCACGAGATCAATCCAGACCGCCACCTTCATCCGAAGCAAAGAAGTCGTCCTCTCCCGGTACACTGACCCCACGCCCTCAGAGATGTAGATCGTCCCAAAGACCCCCGTCTGCGCGAGCCAGAGAACAAAGAGCACGAAGTCCCAAGCGGACCAGGCCGCGACCACCCGCCTCCGCCCCAGCGTGCAATGCGCAACGGCGGTCACAGCGGAGAGACACGCGACGGCTTGAGCGAAGATCCATTCCGAGGAGGCGCGAGATCGCGTTTCGGTAGCATGGGCCAGGTCGACCGCGTAGAGGGCGGCGACGAGCACCGCGAAGATGAGTTGGAGGGTGCGGATGATGGCTCGCGTAGTGACACCGGATGAGGGTCTTGCGTCGGGATGGGGGCATTGGTGGGGGCTTTCTTCTTTGTCCTTCATTGTTTCTTTTTCTCTTGTGCTGTTTGTTCTGGATGCACTGCGGTGTATGGCGTTGTGATAGCGATGAAGGGGTAGGAGCACTCGGGTGGATTTCGGCCAAGAATGACTGGAGCAGATGGGGTGAATAAGACTGGGCACGCCTTCCACAATATATAGGCATGTAAGTATGTGATTTGATTCGGAATCTAGATCTATACTCCACCAGCGAGTCTGTTCAGACAGGGCAGCCTACATATAGGTTTAGAGTTTCGGCAGTTGATCTTGTATGTTGTCCCCATCCGGTAATTCTCTCGTACTCGCGGAAAAAGTGACCCACTTCATCTAACTTCCCCACTGCAGGCTTCTCCTGCAACCATGATCGAGAATCTCGCAACGTTTTTTTTTTCTAAAGTGGTCAGGTATCAAACGTCACAGAATTCTCTTCGGCAGTGATTTCAATATCCTGTCCAGTGGAAATGGAGTGGGTGGTGTGAGATCATCCCCTGTGCTATTTTTACAGCTTTTTCGTCATGCTCAAGTTTGAGACGCCGTATAGATGCACGGTAGAAATTTCCAGTCTGGCAGATTGAGCCCTAACGGATGTCTGGTACTCTGGTGGGTGGTATTGAAGCTTACGCACGACTAAGCGCCTTCGTAATCTACAAGCCTTTACCTTTGCTTCCATACAGTGGGCGCGGAATTTGAAACAAGAGGAATGTTCAAGACCATCACGTAGAGTTGGTTTGAGTGACAGGCCGCGACTCGTAAACAGCCGCGCGGGCTGCAACGGACGCGGGGCTGTCTCTGTGTCTATATATGTACCAGCTAAGTTACTCCGAATAAGCATATTCTACCCCCCCAACTCAACCTTAAAAAGGATACTAATACCCATTGTGTAATTAGGATCGCTCCCCACACCTTCATTGATCAGTGGAGCTTATATCGGTCACTGAAGGTGGTCGTCGGAGCAAAGTACTCACCAAGTAGAGGGTGCTGCTGTGGAGCTTACAGGCAAAGTGCAATCCATCAAAAGAATTTGAACTACTTGACAGGTTAGATGATCTTATCAGGAACAGTGACCGGTGCCTTGACAGCACCATGGACGCAATGCTTTTCAGGGCTTAAAATAGCGTCGGGTGCTCTCCGGCCTCATCCCGAGATATTCCCCGATCAGGAAATGACGCCGTATTCGTACCCTCAAGCTTCCTTGGCGATTGACATTCAACCCCTGTCAAGAAAAGGCTATATAGGTTTCGAGTTCCGTTCTGAATGATGAAAACACATCCCTTGCATCTTGGCCAGTCTCGCCTATCTCGCCTCTACCGGTTTCAACGCAACTTCAACGCCGCCGAACGCACAATGTCCGCCGCGCCTCTCGCGCCCCGAGGGGAAGCCTCCTTCGACCTCTACGCCTACAACCCCTCCGCCGCCGCGGGCTGGGCCTTCGTCGTGATCTTCGCCCTCGGCGCCGCGGTGCACCTCTTCCTGATCTTCCGTCTCCGCGCGTGGTTCTTCATCCCGTTCCTGCTAGGGTGTATCGGTGAGTTTGAGCCCCCCCCCTTCAAACACAGTCGACCCTGGCAACGCCACCGGCTAACATCCACCAAAAACCACAGGCGAAGCCTTCGGCTACTACGGCCGCGCGTGGTCGCACAACCACATCCGCAACGGCAGCCCCTATCTCCTGCAGCTGATGCTGATCCTGGGATCGGCGCCGCTGCTCTCGGCCAGCGTCTACATGACGCTGGGGCGGGTGGTGCGGGCCCTGCACGCCGAGTCGGCGACGGTCATCCGCTCGACGTGGATGACCAAGATCTACGTGCTGATCGACATCGGCAGCTTCGTGTGCCAGATGATGGGGTCGGCGATGCAGGCCAGCGGCGACGCCGACGGGGTGCGCACGGGCCAGCGTGTGGTGATCGGGGGCCTGGGGGTGCAGCTCGTCGCTTTGGGGTGGTTCCTCGTCGAGGCCGGCGCGGTGCATCGCCGGCTTCGTACCAGGCCGCCGTCGGCCGCGGCGCGCGATCCTGCGGTGCCGTGGTCGCGCACGATGTGGACGTTGCATGCGGTCACGGGGTTGATTACGGTGCGGAGCGTCTATCGGCTGGTGGAGTTTTTGGCCGGCACGGACAGTGTGTTGAGTAAGAAGGAGGCGTTTTTGTATGTCTTTGACGCCTCGTTGTTGGCTGTTGCTGTGTTTGCGTTTGCGGCGGTGCATCCCGGGAGGATGTTGCGGGTGGTCAGGAGGATGGGGCATGATGGGTTGTTTGATGGGGTCGTTATGTTGGACTAGGTGCTTTGCTGGGATGTGTGGCTCGTGTTTTTGCTTCTGGACTGGCTGGTTCCGGTCTTGTGTTCTTTGCTGGCATGGAGATCTTTGTTTTGGATGGGAGTTTGGGGTATGTGACCTTTCCATAGGTACACATGGAACCTTTATTTTGGCAAGTCGGGATTTTTTCACTTTCAAGATCGGATTGCAGACACCAGATTCTCTATGCTTCGCTATGTGCCAGAGCTGTATCGCAGGAGATATGCGATATCAAGAGCATTACCAAGATTTATATTATCTACACTATTGTACGTATAACGCGGTCTAGGAACCATCTTCCACATCTCCCAGTATCTGCACCGCATCGTGGCTTGCATGGGTGAATGCGAGATAACATCACTAATCCTTCCACCCAACCCTCCTCGCCACCAGCTTCACGGCATACACAAGCCCCAACAGCACAGGCACCTCGACCAGCGGCCCGACCGTCGCCGCCAGCGCCTGGTTACTATCGGCCCCGAAGGTCGCGACCGCCACCGCGATCGCCAGCTCAAAGTTATTGCTGGCGGCGGTGAAGCTCTGCGTCGCCGCCAGCCGGTACCCGAAACCCAGCCGGTAGGCCACGAGCAGCGTTGCGAAGAAGATCACCGCGAAGTAGACGATCAGCGGCGCCGCGACCCGCACCACGGACACGACCTGATGCACCACGTGCCGGCCCTGCGATGCGAACAGCACCAAGATCGTGAACAGGAGCCCGATGAGCGACCACGGGCTCGCCCACTTCAGAAACACTTCGTCGTACCACCGGGGGCTGGTGGCCTGGCGCAGCGCGAACCGCGTCACCATCGCCGCGCCCAGCGGGATCCCCAGGAAGACAGCGACAGATTGCGCCGCGGTGGCGTATTGGAAGTCGATGTTCTGGTCGCCGTTGATGACCCGGATGAAGAAGACGCCCATCGGCGCGAAGAGCACCATTTGCAGGAGGGAGTTGACCGCCACTAGGATCGCGCAGTATTCGCTGTCGCCGCCGGCGAGGCCTGTCCAGATGAGGACCTGCGGGTTGTTAGGGTTCGACATGGTACGAGTTGGATATCACGTGTTGTGTCTTCCGGGAGAGAGGGCCGCTTACCATGGCAATACATCGGGCCAGTCCAACGAGAATCAGTCCCTGGCGGAGTTCGGGTTCGTCTGGGAGGAATGCCCAGGATAGGGCCAACTACATTACAGCCCTTGTTAGCGGTACAATGGCAACGCTGTGGGTTTGGGTAGGGAAGGGGGACAGTACCATGAAGAACGGAGCAATAATCCAATTGACGATCAAACTGAAGGCGATCTGGATCCAGATCGCGCGGGTCTTGAAGACGCGGTGCAAGCTCTCAAAGCGCACTTTGCAGAGAATCGGGTACATCATCACCAGGAGGCCCACCGCTAGCGATTTCCGATTAGGATCTTCGTATGACGAGAGGGAGCTTGATGCTTCATGACGGAGAATACTTACCGATCGGGACCGAAACGCCCACAAACTTCCCTTTCTGGAGCGCAGGCCCCGTGCTGGGGACGAAGTTTCCCAGGATGATGCCGATGGCCATCGCTAGGAAGATCCACAACGCGAGAAAGCGGTCCAGCAGGCCGAGGCTCTTGAACGCGGATGTTTTCACCTGGCGTGAGTCTAGCGTGGCTGCATCTGCTTGTTTCTCGATGTCGCTGGGCTGGCAAGATCTTAAGTCTTCGCCAGTGTGCACTGGAAGATGGTGTTCAGCCATCGCTGTGGTTGCACAGACCGACCCAGTGCCGGTAGTGTAGGAGCAAGAATGTGGCTCGTGCGGCCGTCGATAATTGGAGGGGGGGTGAAACAGTTATCAGCAATGGACAGTCACTGCAGAGGGTAGTAGATAGTAGACGAGAGACACAATGTGTAGAACCAAGCTTGATGAGTGCCCCCTCCTCGATACTCGATAATTTCTACTTCTGCACAACTATGTTGGGGCAATACGGAGTGCTGCAGGTGAATGTCACTGGTTGACGCTGATTGGTTGGGTGATGGAATGCACTGTGGGCGTAGGCTTGCCCCACTGAGCCCGCTGGCACGAACCCGCACTGATTGAATCTGATTGAAGCATCCAGAACCCACCCTCTTGTGTCTAGCAAATGACAAGCCGCGGGTGACATACTGCATCGCGATGCCGCTACTGTACCTCAGCGCTACCGGAGACTCTACCTGATGCGAACATTCATGCCTTAGGTATCTCCATACTTAGCTTCTCCATTGTCTCCCACCATCACAATTCCTAGAGCAGAACTCGCTTGACTTTCTCCTGTCACCACCATTATTTACTATGTCATACTATTGACTCAAAGAACAACTGAGCCACAATGACCGCCCCCGCTATCCCCTGGCATGCAATCTACCCCGCACCGCGAAGCACAGCGGTCGGCATCTGTCGCGAAGAAGTACTGCGATGGTTCCGCGCCCGCAAACAAGCCGGACGCGATTTTGTATTAGTCGATCTACGCCGGACGGACTTTGAGGTAGAGAGACATATGAAGATGAAGGCCGAGACGAACTAACGCTGACATCTACCGCAGGGAGGGACGATCCGAGGATCGATCAACCTTCCAGCTCAGAGTCTTTACCCGGCGATCCCAACATTCTATTCTCTGCTCAGCCAGAGCCCCGTGAAGGAGGTTGTCTGGTACTGTGGTTTGTTTACCTCACCACCATTCAAGCAGCAAAGCATGACGCTGATTGGGATTGAGGTTCCTCGAAAGGACGCGGCACGCGGGCCGCCAGTTGGTTCGCCGACTACATCGAACAGCAGGGAGAGACCCGGCTGAGGAGTCTCGTCCTGGAAGGGGGCATCAAGGGCTGGGTTGCGGCTGGGGAAGGATACACGGATCTGATGGATGAATATGACGCTTCTGTCTGGGCTAAATGAATACATAGCATATGGAAGCAATAGCCAGTTGGGGGTGAAAATATGTACTGATCTAAGTAGTCTATTTAAGTGCAGCAAAGACCATGATCAACAAAGTCTATCAGTGTATACATACAAAAGCGCACCGCTGAGGGCTAGACATGTTGTTCGACGCGGACCCTCTCGTCCTTCACCCGCTTCTCCTCCCGCTCACTGTACCGGTCCCCAAACAGCTCCAGGTGCGGTCGCATTAGGATGGTGTATTTGACAAACTCCTCCATGCAGTCCACCAGTCGGTCCCGGTTCCCACTCGGCAGTAGTCGTTGATCACCCGGCTGCCCCTCGTCCGGGAAGTGGGTGTAGGCTTTGGGAATTGACGACTGGTTCGGGATGGTGAACATGCGCATCCACCGGCCGAGCATGCGCAGGGAGTTGACGGCATTGAACGACTGCGATCCGCCGCATACCTGCGCAATTGCCAACGTGCGACCCTGCGTGGGGCGCACGCTGCCCGTGCTGAGTGGGATCCAGTCGATCTGGTTTTTGAAGACGGCGGTCTGGCGACAGTCTATCTATTAGTGACTGCTATGACCAGGACTTGATAGATAAATAGAAATACTGACAAGGTTGCCATGTTGTTCGGGAGACACCCAAACATGTCCATCGCTCCACTTGCTGAGCTCCCGCAGTTCCTGCACCTTGGGATGGGTGTGTTCGGTATCATTCTTCACCGGCAGCCCCTCGGGGTCGAACACGCGGACGTCACAGCCGAGACGGAAGAGGATTCGGCTGGCTTCTAAGGCCACCAGGCGGGAATAGGATCGCCGACGGAGACTGCCGTACAAGACGAGGATTTTCAGCCGGTTGTTAGACTTGGCCAGTTGCTGCGCCGCCATATCCATGGCGGTGGTCAACTCGAGCCTGTTGACCCAGTCTTCCGCGGCTCCTTCCTCAAGAATGAAGGGACGGTATTTGCGGCGGATGTCGGAGCTATCTTCGGCCTCTGGTATAGCGAGAGACACTGGGATATCGAAGGAGGGGGTAGTAAGGTTTGGCTGGACAGCTGCGGAAGAGGCCATGGTGCTGTCGTTCTTGGGCGGAAAACGGACCACTGAACGAGTGAATAGGCTAAATGGGTGTAACAAGGGAATTCTGCGACATGCGATCATTGGGTATTGTCTTTTTCTTTTGCTTTTGGAATGGAGGCAAGCAAATGAAGAATAAGTTACCGTTTATGGCACTGACTAAAATGTGCCAGATGATGCGTTCCAGTTATTTACAAACCTAAGTGACTTGATGGCTGCTCATAGCCCGACGGCGAGTATGTCACTGGCGTAAGCTGATTGGGCGGCATGAGCAGACTTAATTCGGAGAAACAGCCTTTGAAAAGCTTAGCCCCGGACTATTGTTGCTGCACCTCTTGCCTGCCAATAGAGACATGCATGGCGTTTCAAACCACTCCATACATACTATGGAAATTCATTCCCTGGATTACACGACCGCAGATGCATTTCCCCATGCAGAGGAACTGTACCCGTCCGTGATTGCTGTTCTCTTGACCTCGCTGAAGAGTTAAAACTAGTGGACCGAAATTATATGCTCGATAAATAAAGGAGAAGATTTCTTACTGACGCAAGGAAGACCTTTCGGCCGACGAATCAGAAATAACAGCCCCAGTCAGTATTTTCATAAGAGGTAGGTAGGGCCATATCCATAAATAGGGTACAGTTGAACCGAATATATGTCAGACAACTCGGTTGTCGTCGTCACAGCGCATTCGCGACGATCAACTACATGGTCATGAACATGGATATTGTTCAACTACTCAATGAAAATTGGGAACTTGACGCCAGTATCTCAACTTGACGCTGAATAATCTCATTCTTTTTCATACACATCGAGGAGCAGCTCCCTTCTACATTTTTTCCCGCAGCTACCTCTCGAAAGAAAAATTGAGCTCTTTAGGCCTTGATGGCGTAGATTTGGAAAGAGCCTAGACTCATTGTCAACGAGATATTAATTTAAAGCAAGGATCAACGGGAGGGTAAACTGACCAACCCACTCGTTAAAGTCCAGCTCGGTCATGGCAGTGGCAGTCGCGGTTCCGCATCCCCCGCCGCAGCACGAGCCACAACCCGAGCCCTGGGGCAAATACGAAGACTGCTTATAGAGATTGAGATCCGACTTTGTGTCCACAATCAGGACACCTGCTACAGGGTCAGTACTTGGCACTCCACATCGCGGGGTATATCTACCTTCAAAGCCGGCCTGCCCAAGGAATTCCTCATATTTCTCTACCAGACTCACACCCGCCACACATCCCACATACAACGCTATGTCTCCGGTAATGTGGTCGGGAAGCGGCTTTCTCGCAAAAATATCGCTGACTGCCAACTCTGTCCCGGGGCTTCAGAAGGCGGGCCATCTCCGTGAAGACGGCCGTTTTGTCGGCCGCCGGGACTAGGATAATGACGCAGTTGCTGATGATGCAGTCCACGCTGGCGTCGGGCAGCGGGATGGCGGTGATGTTCGCTTCGATGATTCTGGCGTTGGACAGTTCTGCCTTTTGAATGTTCTTCTCGGCGAGCTCGATCATACTCTTTTGTCGGACCATGTCAGTGCTCCGCGGGAGAGAAATGCACTGGAAGCACACTCACTTTCGTCATGTCCACCCCGATCGCCTGCCCCTTGAGGCCTACCTTCCAGGCGGTTGGGAGGACGTCGATGCCGCTGCCGCTGCCGAGGTCCAGGACCGTCTCGCCCTGGTACGAATGTCAGTCCAAAATGTAGTTAGTGGCTGTTATCGCATAAGGGCCATGCAGGGAGATTAAACCTCTTTGACATTAGCGAAGGCCACGGGAGTCCCACAGCTAAGGCCGAGGTTAGTCTTCTCGGGCAAGGTACTGAGGTCTTCGGCACTGTAGCCGAATGCTTTGGCGATATCGTCTTCTTTGCCGCGCTTGGGGGCAGTACTTTGCTTGGCGATGTCGCCGTAGCGGGACTGCACCAGATTGTAAGTATCTTGGGACATATTGCAGGCGAATGGTAGGAATGAGAAGTAGATTGTATGTCTGATTCTGTGATCAAAAGGCTGAGGGATGGCAGAAGGAATCTGAATGCAGACCGGGGGCAACCGTTTGTTTTTATTTTCACAGTGGGCAGGAATTAATAGTTCTTTGTATTAATAATTGATCTGATATGGTTCATTTGATGTCTTTCATTCCTGGTTAGAATTGGCGACCTCTGCTGAGGTCCTAGGATATCTTTCAACCTAGTATGTCATCAGTTTGGGCATGAAAGTGGTATGTCACCACCTTCAGCCCATTGGGTTACTACTAAGTATTTTCCCCGCAACCAAAGAACTTTATTAACCAACAACAGTCGAATTCACCCCAACCAAGCAACTTCGTTATCCGACCGATCGATAACATCTGCAGCTATGCCACTCTTTTTTTTACCCATCGCAACTTAAAGATCGTCATCTTCCTGATACTCACAGTAGAAGAACGCGGAGGGATTTGGTTCGGCACTAACTACTACCAACATGCCACGCATCAAAAAGAAGACCAGAGTAGGCTGATCGCAACCTTAAGTACTTCGTATTAGTAGGTGAGGCGATATCTAACCTCCCAGGCGGGCAGAGGACCCCGCCCGCGTCCGCAACAACCAGCGCCGCTGCCGACAGCGACAACGCGACTATGTGGCTGGCCTGGAGCGAAAGATAGCATCACTCGAGGACACCACGGCGCAGGAAAGATATTGCAGTCTACCCCAGAAGAGGGTGGGAAAACTATAAAGAAAGGATCATACAAGTAGCGAGTATAAAAGAAGATCAAAGAGTGAGGTTGTTCACCTACAGGCCCAGGGACTCATCGCCCCCGTACCGGCATTAGGGTTGATATCCCCCTGGGTAGAGCTTTTAAACGATTCAGCAATCATTCTTCCTCGGATTCCTCTACTGCGAGAGAAAAACAGAGATAATCCAAATAACCTTCCCGCGCAAAGCAACACATACTATCAATTAATTATCTCTTCGAGTCCCCCACACGATGCTGTACATACTGTACAGTTAACTTGACTGACTACTTGTTAGCGAGCGTAGAGATACTCAACCTTACCGCCCTCGGGGCAGCATCAGGCCTTCGCCGCGGTGAAAATTCGATCCGGCCGAGCTGCACGGGGTGGCAGGTGGCTGGTATTGGGGGACAGCAGATTCACCCCCGTCTTTGGTAGAGATTGCTTCGCATTGAATCTCAGGAGAGGTGGTTGGAATGGCCACATCGACTCCGTGTATCAGTGTCATGGGCTTGGCACGAAACAGAAGAAACGTTGACTCTACCATGCCGGGGATGAGGAAACTAGATTTCTAACCTAAATAGGATCTGTCAACCAGCCTCCCAGAGATACCGTGATCACAGTCGCTTTGAAGAAGAGGAAATTTCTCATCCTCACAGGGTCTAAGCCAACTAGTATGTAGGTCTCTGCCATACAGCCACCCAGATCGGCCACCGACCTATGCTGGTGTGGTGTCGAGCCAAGGGTTCAGAACCTAACGTCAGGAGATTCCTGGTAAGGGTCGGCGACTATTGTCCCACACCGGGGCGGAGTTCTTGTGTGATCTACGGGAGGAAGCGAGAATGGTATCTACTTGCACTCTTCGTCTCTGTGAAATAGAACTCAGCCATGAGGAGCCAAAGTTTTTACACTTCGGATGAGAACCGTGCCAAGAGATCAAAAAGAGGGGGCGAAATCCGCCGAGACATGAAACCATGAACCTGGACATGCAATAGAGTTGGGTCTGTTGAGGCGATTGGCGAGCACTAACAATGTCTACTATGTATCTTGACTATCCCTGACTAAGCATAATGTGAACAATGTGAGAGAATCGATCCGAACACTATATCATTGTATTTCGCACAACTACGCCCTGCGAGCACTGCGACGTAGTGGAGAGCTACAGGACGGCATGGTGCCAGCCCGTGACTTGACGAGCAATCGCCCCAATGCTCCCAGATTGCAGGATCCATCAACAGTACACATGAGGACCAGCTGACAGTCCTTCTTGGAGGCACACCGGGCCGGCTACAAACACCCTCAGTGAGATCGAGTACCGGCCGACCGGGCCATGCTCGACCCTGCATCTTCCCCCAGCAGTGATCAAAGCTTGCTGTCACGCGCCGGGAACCGCCGATGGGGAGAGCTCTTCCAGCGAATCACAGCATTGGGTGTATCAACTCCTTTGGCGGAGCCAGAGATCTAGATGCCATATCCATGGGGTGGTTCCGTAGCCCCGGGTTGACTAGAAGCTGTCGGAGGCAGTGCATGCATCGGCCGCGGAGATTTGAGGTCGTGTTCCCGACCGTGCCAGGGTCGGAGGTCTTGGAAGCATAGGAGGATTTTCACCAATCCCTCACATCTGCCGGCAAGATGAACGATTTTTCCGAGTGAAGGAAGTCTTGGAATTGAGCATGAAGTGAGGCCAAGAATCGGCTGTTGGTGCATTACCTCATGACTAGATCAGCACGGGGGTGGATGTTGCATGCGATCGACACGAATTATCCTGCGGTCGCTAGTGCCATGCTTCAGACCAGCAGCTTCCCCCGCATGAAGCCGATCAATTCCCGATCGAGCGATCGTGCGGAGAAACTTCGATCGTGGTGCCTGCAGTCGCCCCTGAAGCCAGGATGTTTCAGCTGGGACAAACGCGGGGGGTGGATTAGGGTTAGCGTGCGTAGTGTGCCAAATCAATTGGCATCCGATGTCGCTTTGCGAGGCCAATCCTCACGGTCGCGAATCCGACCAAATAAGACTATTGGGATGAGCTGCTTGGCAGAAACTCAGCTTCAGCAGAGACCAACCAGAGGCATCGGCGTCGGTTGCAGTGGCAGTCAAATTGCCCATTGCGGGCAAGAGGACGAGCGGGCGAAGCGTCAACCATGGAATCGGCCGCGAGTCTCGCCCAGGTCGACGACGTCAGAATATCACCATTAAGCTTCCTTGCTCCCCTCTCTCTCGCTCCCTCCACGTTGAGGGAGGCGAAAAAAACCCCTAAACTCCCCTTAACCCTCTTCTCCTCTAATCCTTCCCTCTTCTTCGAATCCTTCTTTAATCCCTGCAGAACTCTTTTTTTTTTCTCGTGTTGGCTTCGTGTTCAGGAACATGGAGTGGTCGCATGAGCGGCGCGGTATAGACGAGAGAGCATCATAACCCTATCTTCTTCACACCTGACTCCGTCTTCTTCATCACCACCACGACACCTCACCCCTCAGACAGCCGGGGCACCAGCATTCCACCACCATGCGCAAACCCTCCCGTCCTCTCGTCGACCGATGAAACACACCCCGGACTGGAATGCAATGTCCGCCTTCGACCGCGCCACCCACAATGGAGGCAGCTTCAGCGCCGTGACGCCGGGCGACACGGTGCAGAAATACGTGATCAGCGCCTTCTCGGCGATCACCTGGTACAACGCGATCGAGCTGGTGATCTTATGCCTGACGACCTTCCACTCGTACCGGGGCTGCTACTTCTGGAGTCTGTTCGTGACCAGCTTCAGCCTGATCCCGCACGTGCTGGGGTACACGCTGTTCCTGTTCGCGCCGGAGGTGTCGCGGTACATCTCGGTGACGCTGATCGTGCTGACGTGGTACTGCATGGTGACGGGCCACTCGCTGGTGCTGTGGTCGCGGCTGCACCTGGTGCTGCAGCGGCCGAAGCTGCTGACCTGGACCCTGGGGGCGATCGTGCTCGACGCGGCCCTCTTCCAGCTCCCGACCACCGTGCTGCTGTACGGGGCGCTGGGCGGCGCCCCGCGCTGGCAGGCCGGCTACAACGCCATGGAGCGCATCCAGCTCGTCGCCTTCTGCGTCCAGGAGGCCCTCCTCTCCGGCATCTACGTCTACGAGACCATCAAGATGCTGCGCCTGCGGCCCGAGCGCCCCCGCCGCCTAATCCTCGCCCAGCTGCTCGTCATCAACATCGTCATCCTCGTCCTGGATCTCGCCGTCGTCGCCATCGAGTATGCCGGCTACTACGCCCTGCAGGTCATGTTCAAGCCCGTCGCGTACAGCATCAAGCTGAAGCTGGAGTATGCCATCTTGGGCCGCTTGGTGCAGATCGCCAAGGGCCCGAGTCTCAACGACGCCGATCCGTTGTCGAATACCAGTGCGACCAGTGCGTTTGTCACCACCCCGCAGGGCTGGGATGAGTGTGTCGCGGGCGCGGAGACGGCGACCACGGGCACGATGACCACCGTGGTCAGGCAGGTGGAGTCGGAGGGGTCCGGCTTGCAGGGGCGCAGTCCGGTCAGGTCGCGGAATAGTTTGATTTCCGCTTGCTAGATCTTTTTGAAATAGAGAGGTGAATTGGGTTTACATTCTCTCTGTGTATTATTCACTACATATATTGTGGAGTTTTAGATTACTGGGTTTTTCCAGAACAGCCACTAGGACAAAGAGACTGATAGAGGTAATCTAACCTAGCAAAGCTAGGCACTTTTTTATTTTTATTTCATATTTTTGTGTCAAGGTGTTATGTCAAGTCGAAACATCCATTCGACATCTCATTCCCATACCCAGAGGTGAAACTAGTTCTCCCACCCCGCAATGCGATCCACCAGGTTCGAAAACGCGATCGGCGTCTCGCGCACATCCAACCGCGGCCCCGCCTGCTTGGCCCACGCGCACTCCTCGAGCAGAAACACCCCGTCGTCCCCACGATCGAAGTCGTACATGCGCACGCTCGACCCCGTGGCGATCCCCAGGTGCAGATTCGCCAGCAGCCGCGTGCGCGCGCGCTGTCGCTTCCCGCCATCCACGATGCGGTCGGTGTACCGGTCGACCAGTTCCGAGATCTCGTGCAGCGCGTGCTCCTTCACGTCGCGCCACTCGATCATCGCGGCTTCTTCTTCCTCGTCGCCGATCCCCGGGAGGCAGTAGAGGAGCAGGAACGGGAGGGGGAGGTGGCCCGGCAGGGCGCGCGTCATGACCAGCGTCAGCATCTCCGTGGGGAACATGGACACGGACCTGCAGTCGTGCTTGGTCTGGATTAGGGTGTAGGTTGGGATGAGGGTGGGGTCGGTGATTTCCCAGGGTCGGCTGGGAGGCGGGGATGGGGAGTTGAGGGTGGGAGAGGCGGAGGTGTAGGGGTCTGAGGGTGCCTCTTGGTTGGATGGGGAAGAGGAGGAGGTCAGGGATGGGGCGTTGGAGTCCGTCTCGGTGCCATCGGGCGAGTAGATGGCGGTGCCCAGCTCGTGGACCACGATTGGAGCGGCACAGCTTATGGTGGAGGCGGTGGATTCTTCGCTATCAGAGGATCCGGTTGCTGCGCCATGTGGGTGCACAGGGCCTTCGGGCTGAGTGCTGGCATCGCTGCGCGATGTGTCTTTCTCGTGGCTTGCTGTCGAACGCATGGCAGAGAGAACCTGACGTGGGATCTGCATGGGCGGTCCGAGGTCCCAGGATGGGTCCAGGAGTGTATAGGGCTGCAGTGGACGTCGTGAGGTCTTAGGGTTAGCACCAGGGCGGGTCTGGGACCGTCTGATAGGCCCAACTCGGGTGCCCTCCCTTGCAGCCGCCAGGTACTGGCGTATGAACAAGGGCGGTGGATACGGGAGTGACCTGCGAGCAGCCCGGAAAGGAATGTCCGACCCACTGCTGCTGGCGTTGTTCACCGAGTCGCCGCGCTGAGTGGTCGATGCCGGTGGAATGCTCATACCCAGCCTGCCGGCTGTGGGCTGGTTCAGTATGCCATTGCGTGCTCCGAAGAGATACAATGGCGGTGGTGGCGGCGGCGGAACCGAGTAGGGAAGGAGGCCCGGAGGAGGTCGAAACGGGATGTCAGAGCCTGAGCTCATGCCTTCATCGTCAATGTCATCATCCAACTCGGACAGGTCGGACAGATCGGGGCTCTCTGGAGGTTCGGTCAGCGGGCTATTGACGGGGCTAAAAGCGAGGCTCCAGTCATCAAAACGTACCGCCAAGATCCTTCGCCACATCTCCGCGGTATTCTCCATCTTGCACACGACTTCGGTCCGGGTTGTGATAGCCAGGAAGTCTTTGATCACTGGGGTGCTCCAGAACGCGCTTGCGGCCATTGGCGGAGGCGGGATCCTGAAATTCGGCATTGGATCGCCTGCCTCATAGGTAGGGATTGTCGACATTTTGCGGTCGTGGATACCTAGTAGTCAGATCGTGATTGAACAAACAAGTCGTTTTATCCGCGATCTGATGAACTCCGTGCGAGTTGACGTTACATCAATAGGAGACATTGAAAAGGATGCATGGGAGTATTTATAATGGGGATTGGGTAGTAAGGGACAGCTTTTGAAAGAGATCCTAGAGAAGGGAATGAACCTCTCCGGCAACTCAGCTTCTTCCTGGTTGAGTAACCAGGACATTCACCTTAGGAAATTGAACAATACATACATATTGGAGATGGAAATATTCTCTCAACAAATGTAGTTCGCCGACCTAGCATAACGGCAAGTTATGAAGGACTTCATTACTGCTTCTGCAGGGCCGCAAACAGCACTCATTGCCTCATATGAATCTTCTGATCATGATGGAGCCGGAGCATTCCTGAAATAAATTCTGTGGTAAGAAAAAGCACAACAATGCTTCACTCCGTGTTCCAAGATTCCCTTCTGAGCGTGCTCGTCGTATATCCACACTTCGGGATCGGACTGACCATGACAGCGCCAGTGGTGATTATGATAAGCTCCGTCATTGGATTCTTACATTTTCGTTTGATGGATGCCCATCGACGAGATTCTGAAGCGGGGGCTACTCTGATACTCATGTAGATTTGAAGGAGCGCCTTGGACAAAGAGGCAACTAGGCAGGTAGGCATAGAATGAGGAGACCGATCAATCACACGTTAACACTGGCCTACCATGACTGAGCAAAGGTTGCGAAGTAACTGTCTAGCAATAAGAAGATATGCACTAGGACCACTCAGGAAAGACAAGCATCCCCAGTAAAGACCTACCTGAGATGCACCGTAAGCTCGAAGAGGCTGTGAGGAGCATCAATGGATGGATCGTTATCATGAGAGGATCTCCACTTCAGGAAAGAGGGACCAACAACCAGCCACAGTACTAATGCAGTGAGAAACAAGCAAGCTACATGCTTCTTTCATCACCCACTGACAAGGCCCGACGAACCAACACATCCCCGGATTGGGGGCCAAAGGCTATGCGGGATGGCTCCAGCCTCCAATTCCAGAAACTGGGCTGAGATAAGCTGTCCTGTAGATTAGCAAAGCAGTTTGCAGTAGTCTCTGCGAGGCGATGATGCTGGATATGAATTTCATCGCAGAGTCTGTTTGCACTGCGATAGGAACCGATCCGGGCCACCGGCAAGCATGAATCTGTCTGTGCAAGTTGCCAATTGGCACACCGGCGTGGTGGATCGATTAGTGTTCTCGTACACTATCTCGCAGCTCTTTTAGTTATTCGCTCTACGACAGAAAGTGACTATCTTCTCGGGTGCCAACCTGGTCATTGGAGTCTTGTACTCTGGGCAATTATACTGGTCGCAAGGCAGAATAGCTGAGCTGCTTATATCGGTCGATGTTCGGGGGGATTCTCCGTAGCCAACAATCTTCCCAGCCAGTGAATGGGTGGGAATAAGGTCTGTAGCTATTGCAAGGATCGACCAGTTTGACAAACCAGGGTCGAGGTAGAAGGGATAAGCGCTAGCGGGGTGAATGGGGGCGAGGGCTCGAAAGCAAACGAGGCGCGGCAACAGCCGGGAACCAGGGTCTTGTTTCTTGTTGCTGAGAAGCATATGATGCAGCAAAGACTCATGCAAGGCCAACACTAGGGCTTGGATAGAATGTCTACTTCTAACGTTGGCAAAATGCTCAAAACCGTAGTCCATTCAATTGAACCCGTTTTGTACAGTACTTTCAGTCCTTTGGTTGGGCAATTGTAGCTTCAGTATGTGGATATATAGAAGAGACAGTCTTTGTCGCGGTAAAAGAATAAGAATACTCAAAGACAATACTAAAGTACTCCATAGTGCGTAGTGTTAACGCTCTCTGCAGGATGATCAGAAATCTACCTAACCACTCCGTAGGCAGCCCTGTTCTTGATTGAGTGTGGAGAATCAGGGGCGGACGCTAAGAATAGCCAGCCAGTGACAAGGAGTGGGCGGCCGATCGGATCGGCGGGCTCAGCCTCACATCGGGATTCGTTGAAGCTGTGCTGTTCGGTTGAAACTTGAAAGCACTCCCAGCCACCCAACACAACAATCGTCCTGTCAGACCCTTTGACTGGCGGGGCTTGTCTCACTTCATTGCCCACCTTTGAGTGATGGGTTTGATGGAGGCGTTATAAAGCGCACTGCACGCCCACGTCCACTGCTCTATCAGAACCCAACTCCACCAACACAACCAAACAGACACTACACTTCAAATCCACCTAATCTTCACATCCACCTTTACTGCTTACAACACCACCACCACCACCACCACCACCACCACCAAAAACAAGACCCTCAAGATGCAACTCTCCACCCTCCTCACCACCCTCCTAATCACAATTGCAACCACCACCACCGCCATCCCCACAATCCCCAAAAGAGAAACCCTGCACCCCCTCCAAATCACCGCCCTCACCGCCCGCACCCTCTCCGACCTCGACTTCGGCCTCCTGAACCTGACCCTCTCCGACCCCAACACCGACGCCCCCCCAACCATCTGCAACGTAAACTGGTGCGTTCTTTCCCCCTCTGCCCCCCATTCCCCTTTCCCGGCTAACCTTCTGTCTAAAAGGCACCCCACACAACCCGTCCCCGTCTCCACGACCGTGAAATGCTACAACCCGGCCTACGAGGTCAGCTTCCCCGACGGATTGGGCAGCCACATCGACCGGTTCACGTTGCGCGTGCAGACGAGCAACTCCAGTCTGGTGGAGCAAGGGGAGGTGCGGTTGGATGCGTACGCTGATGCGTCGCAGTGGGTGTGCCGGAATCGCACGGCGGAGTACATCAAGATGCAGTGTGCTTATTCGGGGGTGTTGGAGGTTGGGCTCTAGTGTTCGGGAGGGAAGCATGGGGTTAGGGCTACGGATTGATGATCGAGGTTTATGAGTTATGAGGCATGGAACTTTTCGGAAAGGGCATTCATTAGATTGTACTAGGTACTAGATTTCGAGATAACATTAACTTGACTAAGTAGTATGCTGAATTGAGCATCAATATAAAGGAAAAAGGTCATGATCGTCGAACTTGAAGCGTTGCTGGGGCACCTAAACCCCCTCCGACTTCTTCTTCGGCCACTGCCACGTCCAGTTGCGGATATAATCCGGATCCAACCCGTCGTCGAACGCCTTCTGCTTGGCGATCAGCTGCATGTTCAGCAGCTTCTCGCGCACGCCGGCGGCGGTGTTGCCCAGCGACTGGGCGTGGTCGATGGCGTCGATGGCCAGGCTGTAGCGGTCGGTGTTGTTGCGCACGGCCAGCTCGAAGGGGGTGTCGATGTTGCCCTTCTCGCGGTAGCCGCGGACGCGGATGTTGTGCTGGCCGGGCCGCTTGTAGGTCAGGCGGTGGATGAGCCAGGGGTAGGAGTGGAAGTTGAAGATGATGGGCTTGTCGTCGGTGAAGATGGACTTCCACATGCGGTCGGACATGCCGTGCGGGTGGTGGATCTTGGAGATCAGCCGGAAGAGGTCGACCACGTTGACGAAGCGCACCCGCAGCTGCGGGACGTGCTCGCGCAGCAGCGCCGTGGCCGCCAGCGCCTCGTGCGTGGGCACGTCGCCGCAGCACGCCATCACCACGTCCGGCTCGTGGCCCTGGTCGTTGCTCGCCCAGTTCCAGATCCCCAGCCCCTTGGTGCAGTGCGCGATCGCCTCGTCCATGTCCAGGAACTGGATGTGGTCCTGCTTGTCCGCCACGATCACGTTCACGTAGTTGGCGCTGCGCAGGCAGTGGTCCGTCACCGACAGCAGCGTGTTGCCGTCGGGCGGCAGGTAGATGCGCACCACCTCGGGGCTCTTGTTGGCGACGACGTCCAGGAACCCGGGGTCCTGGTGCGTGAACCCGTTGTGGTCCTGGCGCCACACCGTCGCCGTCAGCAGGATGTTCAGCGACGCCACCTTCGCCCGCCACTCCACCTCCAGGCACTTCTCGATCCACTTGCAGTGCTGGTTGACCATCGAGTCGATGATGTGGATGAACGGCTCGTAGCTGTTCAGCAGCCCGTGGCGCCCGGACAGCACGTACCCCTCCAGCCACCCCTCGCAGGTATGCTCGCTGAGCATCTCCATCACCCGGCCCTGCATCGCCAGGTTGCCGCCGTCGTTGTCCTCCTCGAAGTAATCCGCCAGCCACACCTTCTTGCCCGCCTTGTAGATCTCGGACAGCTTGTTGGACTCGGTCTCGTCCGGCCCGAACACGCGGAAGTTGGTCAGGTTGCGGCCGACGACGTCGCGCAGGAACTTGGACATGTTGATCATGCTGCCGCGCACCGAGACGCCCGGCTCGATGTCATCCAGCGCGTACTGGCGGAAGTCCGGCAGGTCGAGCGGGCGCCGCAGCAGGCCGCCGTTGCCGACGGGGTTGGCGCTCATGCGGGCGTTGCCCGTCGGGGCCAGCGCCTTCAGCTCGGGGATGAGCTTGCCGTCCTTGCCAAAAACCTGGTCCGGGCCGTAGCTCTTCATCCAGTCCTCCAGCACCTTGAGGTGGGCGGAGTTGGTCAGCACGTCGGTGATAGGGATCTGGTGGGCGCGCCAGAAGCCCTCGAGGAGCTTGCCGTCGACCTCGCGGGGCGCGGTCCAGCCCTTGGGCGTGCGCAGGACGATCAGCGGCCACCGCGGCCGGAAGGGCTTCCCGGACTCGCGCGTCTGCTGCTGGAACTTGCGGATCTCCAGCACGCAGTGCTCCAGCGTGGCGGCCATGGCCTGGTGCATGCTCTCACGGTCGCTGCCCTCGACGAAGTAGGGGGTCCAGCCGTAGCCGTAGAAGAGGGCGGACAGCTCCTCGTGGCTGATGCGCGCCAGCAGCGTCGGGTTGTTGATCTTGTAGCCGTTCAGGTGCAGCACCGGCAGCACCGCGCCGTCGGTGATCGGGTTCAGGAACTTGGTGCTGTGCCAGCTGGTCGCCAGCGGGCCCGTCTCGGCCTCGCCGTCGCCCACCATGGTTAGCGTGATCAGGTTGGGGTGGTCGAAGACGGTGCCGAAGGCGTGCGAGATCGAGTACCCCAGCTCCCCGCCCTCGTGCAGACTGCCCGGCGTCTCCGGCGTAGCGTGGCTGCCGATGCCCCCGGGGAAGGAGAATTGCTTGAAGAACTTCTGCATCCCCACCACGTCCTCGGACTTGTCCGGGTAGACCTCGGAGTAGACGCCCTCCAGGTACGACTGCGAGAGGATCCCGGGGGCGCCGTGGCCCGGTCCCGAGATGAACAGCACATCCAGCTCGTATTTCTTGATCAGGCGGTTCATGTGAATCCAGGTGAAGGATTGGCCGGCGTCGGACCCCCAGTGGCCGAGAAGACGGGCCTTCAGGTGCTCTTTCTTTAGGGGTTCCTGCAGCAGGACATTGTCCCGGAGATAGAGCATGCCCAGGCACAGGTACAAGCTGGCGCGGAAATAGGCATCGGTCTTGCGGATCTCCTCCGCATCGAGGGGCTCGCCCTTGATGGTGGAGCGGGCGGCACCGTAGGCCGATATGCTCAGCTCGTCGGAGGGCATTGTGAAATGGAGTGAGTGATTGCAGGATAAGGGATTTAGGTGATGGAGGGGAAATACTCCTTGGGTGTGACAGCTGTGTTCCTCACCTCCATCTTTATATGGTCTGACAGTGAAAGCACTGCTGCATCATCGACCGAATCTGGCCGGAAGTCCATGACGTCGTCAGGGCTGGCCACGTTCGGAGCTATTCCCCTTTGGGGCATCTGGGGGGGGTTTTCCCTTTCGGCCGCATCGGTCGGGATCATGGATTCTGGCAGGTTTCTGTCCTTCGGTTACGAGACGGTTCGACTCGTGACATCCTATCAGAGGCTGCATTCTATAGTGTTTACACGGTCCAGGGAATAGATGGTGACCGGGGGGTCCTCGTATGGGCAGGGTTGACGTGGAGCCATCTATCTCACTGCATCACCCCATGCGGTTGAGATCCCGCCTGCAAGATATACAACTACCATCTCACTTTTTTCCGTGTGAGCCCACCCTACATCAGCCCTGGAAGATCGGAAGAGAACGGGCAAAACAGCAATTGAGACTCATAACAAGAGCGCCACGGCGGTTAACCCATCGTATCTCTCTTCATGCTACGTGATCAACATGTCCACACAATGCGACCGTAAGCTTCGGAGTGACAGGGTGATCGTCTCTATAGTCGGCCCGCTTATGGCCAGGGTTGGAGCAGCACATCGCCCAAAACAGTTCCATTTCCCCTCATCTGGTACTTTTGCCAGCTTGGAGGGCGCATCTGGCCTCTCGCTTATCTCTCTTCCATGGATCTCCAATGCCGTGCTGTTATTGCATGGAAAATTTGGAAAGTGCATAAGTACAATGCAGAGGTCTAATGCATGTCCGCAACGGTTCACCACACCACAGGGATTGAGGAAAGGGGAAAGGGGAGCCGCGGTCCGCCATGACGACACCTTCAGCAGTGCAACAGGAATGTGACTATTGAGTTATGATCCCTCGCTCGGAAGGTGGGGTAATTATCCTGATGTATGACATTTATGAGGGGAGAAAACCGTGGAACAAGGCAGCTGGAATTGCATTGCCAGGTGTGTTCGAGCCGAGCAATTCCGGGCGCATCCGGAGGCGGACGGACTTTCTGGCCGTCCGCTCTTAATCTGATCGGATCTAGCTTTATCTCCCTCCGGTAACCCTCCCAAACAACAACAACAACACCCTCGACTTGAATCAAATTGGTTGTTGATCCGGGGTTCCAACTATTATACCTCCTTGCTCACGTCGGTGGCTTTGATGCAATCCTCCAAACAGCAGTCCTCAAACCTATCGCTTGGTCACAGCCGGCTTGAGCACAGAGCATGATGTAGACGAGTCTCCGTACAGACTAGGAGTATGGACTCTTGTCTGCAATGATACATGCATGATGTTTACACTCTCGCTTATGGCAACTTCTTGTCACAAGTCAGGTGGCTGACCAAAATTGAAGGGAGCTCAAGATGAGCGCAACTTCCTGTCGTCAGCAGCGTTCTCGGGTACAAAGAAAGAGAGAAAGGGAGATGGGGGCATTCATGCACATTGACACAACAGAGTTCTAACAGACAGCCAAAGAAAGGAAATAAGGAAACAGGGAAAGGGAAAGGAGATAGAATGAAAAATCATAAGTATAAATCACTTGGATTGTAAGGCAAAGTACACTAACGGCAAGACAGCGGTGTGAACAAGAAAAGCGCCTGGAAAAGAGGACTTACCAGAATGCCGCCAGCTTGAGGACGGCATGCACCTCCCTCGCCAGCTGCTGCACAATTTTCCCCACCCGCGCATGATCGGCCGCCAGGCAGAGGAAGGGGTCATCGCCCTGCTCCGGGTGGACGCGCAGTGGCAGCGCCGTGCGGTCCTGCATCTGGCCGCCCTGCGGCCCACTCCGATCCCACGTATAGATGCCGACCCTGGAGCCCCTGGCGAGGAAGAACGCCCGACACGTGCGGTGCGCCTCGTCCGTCATCCCCAGCTGGGTGACGATTTCGCGGCACTCGTCCAGCGACGGGTCCGGGTGCTCCTTGTCGCCCCAGGTGCAGAAGACTCGGATGAATGGGTATCGGACGAGTTCCTTCACCGGCTCCTCCTCCTCCTCTCCCCCTTCGTGTTTTATGCGTGGCTCCTCCTCCTTGTGGATGAGGGTGGTGCTGCTCCGAATGAGACGATCCAGAGCCCTCGCGCGCTCCGGGAAGGCCTCACGCACCAGCCTCGAAGAGTTCCCGGGGATCAGATCGATCACCACGAGCGCGCAGTCTGTCAGCGGCCAGAGGGGCCTCCCGACACACTCCGAGAGGCGGAGATACCGGACGACGCCGGTCAAGGGGTACCGCGCGTTGTAGATCTCCGCCGCCACCACGTTCGCGGGCAGGGTGTCATCGAGGTTGTCGGGGAGGGTCTCTCCGTCGCCGGCGAGGCCGAACGTGTCGCTGAGCAGCCGCCCCCAGAGGTCCAGGGAATGCCCGGGCCGAGGTATCCACCACTCCTTCTGCTGGTTTGCCTTGGCCTTCAGGATTTCCTCCCGGAGGGGTTCGTCGTCCCAATAGTTCCCGGACTTGGACTCCGCGACGCATTCGCAGCGGTTGGGGACCGTGCGTACTTCGGTGTATGGGGATGTGGACAGGGCAGCTTTGGTGGACGAAATTGTGGGTGTCCTTCTCTGTATAGGGGGTCGAAATGTATGTAAGTGGCTGATCGTGATGGTGCGTGTAGGAATGGAGTTCTCGTCGAGACCGGAGACGGGGATGAGTGTGCTTCTATTTATATCCATTCCATAGGCACAACTGATCCTAAACATCTTGGACCTGAAGGGTCTCGAAAGGGAATCCCTTGGAGCTCCTCGGTTGAAAAGTCGAGAACATCAAAGCGAGGCGATCATGATCGTTGCGATGGTCATGAAAGACGTGTCGGGAATTATCTTCGATGCTTTGTCGTAGCACCGACTGTGTTGCAAGCATTCATTGAGGGGTCAGGTCGTCTCCACGGTCGCGACTTCGACACGAAGGGTTGGTTTGACCAGCTGGAACGATGATATCTCAATCTGCCCTTGAAGCACGTGTCTTGCGGGCATGATGAGGTAGAACGGTGATTGCTTGTCAACTCAGATCCCGGAGGCTTGTTTAGCACGAGCCGGAAGAGAGGTCTATCTTGCTGACGACTTTTCGCGTAGAGATGTATCTTGCCGTCTTCTCTTAGGGGGATTGTTGCAGAGATGAGACAATGAATCGAGAAGGAAAATCTCTGCCTTGGGGAAAGAAGCCACTGGAGATAGCGTGTGCTGCGTCATTACAGCAACACCACAGTACAATGCGATGGCTCATTGACAAAGCCAATACTCATGCTCGAAGCACTCGATTGCTGGACTTCGCTTCTTTGTTCTTTGATCGCGCGCCAGTTGAAGGTACCTCAATGCAGCACAGGCGGGGATCTTCACGGAGGGGCTGGCTGGCAGACCTCACTCTCCTAACATAGAGATGTGGTTACATGACTCAGGGGTGTATCGATATCATATGAGTATGGAACCATGGTGCAGAATGACTTTAGAGACTCTGGTTGCATACTCGAGCCTGAATCGACACACCACGTTCGAAGGACGACTGATATCGCAAGAAGTCCTCCTGCAGCAGTGAAATCTTACATTCAAAGGCACAGCACGTGGACGGTTCTAGGAAAGAGTGAAATAACCCCGAAGGCGAGCAGCGTCTAGGCAGTGCACCACCAATTTTACTCACAGCAACAACAATCATATTAACATCGACAGGCCCACTATACAGTACATACATCATCAGCAGTCATACGACTACCCCTACTTCGTGAACTTTTTTTTCAAGCCCGAAAGCCAGAATACGCCTTCCCGTTGCCTTTGCCCTTCCCCTTCGTCTTCACGGCGGAAGGCTTCAGCAACGTAACCTCATCGCCGACCGACCCATCATCCCCACGAATAAACTGCCACTTGACCTCCGTCTCGCTCTTGACCGTCAGCTTGCTGAACCCGTAGTGCACGGTATCCAACACGGCCGTGATGTTCGTCAGCCCCTGGCCCTCGCTGAACTCACTGTGGCTCTCGATGTTGCCCGCCATACCATTGATGATGTGGGTGATCGACTTGCCATTGTTGGCGATGTAGGTGTTGTTGTTGACGACGCTGGCGGTGTCGATGGTCTGGTTGGCGCCGAGGGGGTACAGGCGTTCGTACCAGTGGATGTGTCTGTTGTGCTGGGTTAGATTGTCTGCAACCGAGACAAGGCGGGGGTTTGCGCCCGACAAAAGGGGCCAGACTTACCCTGAGAAGTAAGCATCCACGCCATACTTCAGCAATAGGCTCTCGAAGGCCTCGCGCACGTGGAGCTGGTACGACGAGTACGCCGAGCTGTACATGGGGCGGTGGCTCATGACGAACACCCAGGGGGTCTTGCTGCGGTCGACCTTGGCCAGGTCCCGCTGCAGCCACTTGTACTGCGCGTAGTTCTTGGTGTCCTTGTAGCTGCCGTCCACCGCGCCGAAGGGCCCGCTGTCGGTGATGAAGGTCTCCTCCGCCGTGGGGTGCGTCTCGTTGCCCTTGATGTCCTCCGCGAAGGGCCACTCGGGGCTGTTCGCGAAGTCGGTCTCGCCGTCGATCGAGACAAAGTGCGCCAGGCCGTAGTCGAACGAGTACCAGAAGTTGCCCACGCCACCGGTCTCCTCGCCGGGCATGCGGAAGCGATGTTGGTATGCAGTGAAGTTTCTTGGATCGCATTAGCACGTTAGTACCGATCATAATTGGGGAAGCGGGGAAGTGCTCACCGTTGAGAAGGCGGACAGCTGTAGTAGTTCAACTTATCCTCGGCGGCAGTGCCGTTGGCGATGTCGTCGTTCAGATAGGCCGTGAGAATGTTGCCTGGCCCATCGAATTCCGCGCATGCGGCTTCGTGATTACCCGGCATGACCATGTATGGGATCTTGACCGTCACGTTGCTGAGCCACTGCTGCCAGAGGTCCCAGTTGGACTCGTAGATGACGCTGACATCGCCACCCTGGGGGCCACCCTGGTTGGGGATCTCCCCCGCGGGGAGCGGCTTCTTGTACTCGTCCGGCAGCGGCAGGTTTCCGGGCAGCTCCGTGCTGGTGCCATTGTAGCAGACGTCCCAGGAGGACTCGCACGCCAAGGTGCCTTCATACCAGTCGTCCGCGTAGCTGATGTCACCGCCGTGCCAGGCGAAGGCCGTCCCCTCGTTGGCCGCCTTGATCAGCTGCTTCTGCGTGCCGTGCGCATTGGTGTAGCCCATGTCGTTCAGCACGGCGACGCTGAAGGAACCCTTGTCACCGGCCTCGCGCGCGGTCTTGAAGCTCAGCACTTCCGACTTGGTCGTGCCGTTGGCGGCCGGGATCTGGTAATAGTAGGTCGTCCCGGGCTCGAGGTTTTCCAGGCTAACTTCGTGGAAGTACTCGCTGCACTGGGTAATGATCTTGATTTCGGAGCAGGACGGCGTGCGGGCATAGCTGGTCCGATGTTAGGGGGTTTGCTTTCTCCCGGGTGAGTGCACGGGATAAGACTTCAATGCTTACGTGTGGGTATATCCGCGGGCCACCTTGTTGAGCTGGTGAGGACTCTTGCCCCAGATCACGGATGGGGTCTGTCCTAGCCCGAAGGGGGTCTGGTAGTGGATGTGCATGCCCTTGGGGATGTACGACAAGGAGATGACGTTCACATTGTTGCGCGGGTTGGCGCTGGCGGGCCGGACGGCTGGGGGCTCAATCAGACGCGGAAAGCCCTTTCCATTGCCATTGACAGTCGGGCCCACCCAGTCTCCCACGGGAACAGCCGGTCCAGTGTATGGATAGCGTTCATCGGCGACAGGACGTGCCTGAGCAAGCGTGGCGGAGAGGGCCACCAGCAAGGCAGATGTAGCAGCGGTCTTCATGGTCGCGTGCCTTTAGCTCCGTACAAGAATGTTGACGGGGGATGGAATATTCAATTGACGTGCATCTGCTCAGGCATTCGATAGCGGCATGACCACGGTCTTTTATAATTTTGTCGCTCGGCATGGCTATCGCATCGGTCGTATGCAGTAGATAAGACCGCAAAGCAAGGCACGAGACCACACGTGTAGGTCCCCAGAACAGCAATTGGCCAAGCCCTTCGGTTAGAGCAGACGATTGAAGCTGCAGCAGACTGGCCATAGAGACATTAGCGTAATTAAAAGCTGATAAAAAGAAAATGCTGGTTGGTGATAAACCGGGCAGTGGGGAACAATCAATCAAGCATTGCAGGTACGGAGGAAAAGGCGGAGATTCCCGACAATGACCATGTGCCTGCATTGTTCCCCTTTCATTGGTCAACAGCTGCCAGGCACGGGCCCATGGCCTTAGGCCAGCAGGAGCAGAACTCCACATGCTGATTGGACCCAGTTGGAAAGCCCGTCTGCAGTGTGCTCCACCCATTGTTGATCCAATCATATCGGCTTCAAGGTTGAAGCTGAAGCTGTTGATTAACAGGGGTCGCTGCCTAAGGCTGCAACTGCTGAGACAAATCACGCTCCCGTGGTAAAACAGCTCGAAGTCCTGAGTTAGTTTATACAGCAATCCTATATTTCTCCTCTGTTTAGAGAATTCTAGAAGCTGATCGGGATTCAAACTGCAGCAGTGAGATGCCGCGACCACCCATCCGAGAGCCGTAGCGCCAGTACTTCAAGAGTTATTGACGAGGCGCGCGGTCGCCAGTTATACTGCGAAAGACTTCTTCTTTGACCCCGGCGATGGAAGTGACATCGTCATTGGGAATATTTATAGTGTTCGGAGTGAATGGGACAAGTTCTGTGTAGTCTTCGTCTCCACGGCTGTGGCCCATAAGTATTCAGGCTACAGCGACCATGAGCTGAATGAACACAATACCGAAGACCACCGTGGCTGTCATTTGGTACTGTGACTACAGTCGAAGCTTGAGGCAGGCAACGTCCCAGGTCTTATGCTGGAGTGATTAGATATACAGCGTAGATAGATGAAATGATGAAGAATGTTGTCCGGTGGAAGAAGGCCCCGATGGATGCTCACTTAGGTTTACTGGGAGAGACCTAGGAAAGTAGAACTGTGGGGCTCCAGCAAACAGCAAATACTGTCAAGATCTGTTTCTGATTTGTAGCTAATTATTCTATCTGGTTGCCTTGTGAGCGTACTCCCAGGCCTCCTGTTCGTCCAGACTGGGCTCACCGTCCTTCGACAGCTCGCAACCAAACAGCATCCCATCATCCAGCGGGGGACTTTCACTCCCACGCATCGCCTCCCACGGCGGGGAGGCCTGCATGCGCGCCTGAATCCACTCCTCCTCCGAGAACGACGGCTCATCCCACTCCAATCCGATTCCCAGCGGTTGGAGATCCTCCCGGAGTCGGACTAGACGATCCCACGGATACTCCAGAAGCTCGTCGAGACAATGCGGCTCCGGTCTGTACCCAACGCAGATCGTCTGGAGCGCGGCCTGTTTCGCCCATGCCGCGCGGGCCAACTCCAGGATCCAGCGGGCCTCGACCTCCCCGAACGTGTCACAGGAATCCACACCGTGGACACTCAGGCCATAGTCCAGATTGAGGGTCGTGAGACGGGGCGCGCAGAGAAGAGCGTCCGCGTGGGCGGGTAGAAAGATGAATGGCGGGTCTCTTTCGTCCTCCTGCTGCCAACTACCATTTCTTCGGATCTGCCACCAGGGCAGCGTTAGGCGCTCCAGGGCGACAAATCCCCTAGTCTGGAAAAGCTTGCCTGAATGCAAAGAATCAATGTATCTGATATGGATGGATTGCAGGGTGTCCTTGTGGGCAAAGAGCCATGTGCTGAGCATCGAGAGATCAACCTGGCATCCCGGACCGCTATCCCACAAGATCGAGGCGTCGAAATGGATCAAGGCCTTAGGCCAGAGAATCAGCTCTTGGAATGCCGCGGACTTAACATTGTAGTCCTGAATATGAAGGCTGGAGAACTGAGCAGTGCCCTTCGTGCTATCTGGTTGGTAGGAGGGCCTGTTCGCCTGTCTTTCTGCCCTTGCAGTGCGCCCCGGGGTCTGAAAATCAATTCCACTAAGCTCCAGTTGGCGCAGGTTGGGCATCCGCACAATTTCGAGTATGTCCCGGACGGTCAGGCCTTCTCCCATACGGCTTAGAGACAAAGTCTCCAGTGCTGGCATGCTCCGAGATGCCCGGTGAACCAGGCCCCACGTTTGGTCCGGGTGACGCTCCCAGCCCCCACGAAAGGTCAAGGCTCTGACATTAGTGACACAGGTGATAATATCGCACGTAATATACAAGTTGCGTCTGGGGATATCGATGGAATCGTCCATCTGAATCAAAAGTCTTCTAACATTTTCACAGTATAGTGGCCGTTTTTGTAGCACGGCGAACAGAGCTTCTAGGGCCCTGCCGGCCGCCACATTGACCAACACGTCACGATATAACAGAGGAAGTACGATCTGCGTGAGGCGACGACAGATGAACGCAAACTTTCGCAGGGTCCTCCGGGTCTCGTGGTAGCTGGAGGCCACGTTTTCGAAGATTAAAGTTAGAATCTCTGTTGGAAGTCGTAAGATCGGTGGGACATCCATAACGAGCGGAGTTAGTTGACTCTCAACACGCCCTGAAAATGGTAGTTCGGATTGCTGATTGATGGGGACTGGCTTTACTGAAGTGTAGCACAACTTGACTTATCTACACGACGAAACCATGTGCCATTTTTGAACACATGTTAGTGAAGGCCGGCGTAGGCAGCGACAAGAGATGCCTAGACACCACGTGACTGCCATAGTCCCTTGCATGGATATTGCACCAAGGGGGCCCTATTCGACGAAACGACTCTGCTCTGACGGTGGGCAGGGATTAATTCTAGAGCCGGCGCCAGCAAATTTCAATCTCAATTCTCTTCCGATAGTAGAAGGCATGGAAGCACTATAGGTATCCCTTATAGGCACGGCATCTGAGTAGTTATACTCTGTCTATGAACAGTGTAGCAGAGCCGATCACAGGGCAGTGGGTTGGCGTTGTAGAGAATCTCATTGACGATATGTCTTCTGGGAGCTTGTTCTTCTCCTACCACAAGCGCGGTAGTATGGAACAGGTCGGTGGTGGGAGATAGTTCAGCTGCTGTTTCGGCACGGCGCAGACCCAGCGCGGGCCGCATGGTGCACCACGAGACACGAATTATAATTTCGCAGACTTTCTAGCCGACAAGGGGGCGATTGTTAGTGTTGCCGAGCTAAGCAGTGCGGATCAAGCTCTCTTAGATCACGCAGTACAAGAGCGAGCGTGGGATACAGTGATGACACTTACTCGAGTCAATTGGTCTATGGAAGGATATACCGGTCTAGGTCTGATGGAAGACGCTCACAATCGGACTTCCCGTACATTCCACCATCCAGCAGACCACCTGCAACGAGACCCAGGATTTGCAGGAGACCCACTGCGCATGGAGGACTATATCGGCCACTGTGCGATACGACCAGTGTGATGAGTCTGTACACTCCAATCTATTACGTATACAAGCAAGTCAAGGCATTCACCACTATTAAGATTAGTCCGAGGTTACTCGCCTCTATGGAAAGCTAGGGCAAGAAAGTATATGCTACTTAGGTCTGCGCAGAGATGCATTGATGTACATAGTGTAGCCTCTATACCGCACATATAAAACAATTTACTATAGAATCAATGAATATGGTCCGTGTCATCCTCGTCTCCAAGCCGCGGTCCAAACCGATTTCTCTTCTCACGTCGTTCTCGCTGTCGAGTCTGAGCCTGAACCTTGTTTGGACGGCTGCCCTGACCTTGAGATTGCTCAAAATTCCCGCCATCTTCAATATCGCGATGCATTTTGTTCACATTCATTACCCAGCGCTGCAGAACACCATCCCCTTCTTCGACGGTAGCCAGCCGTCGAGCGAGCTCCTCCACAAACGCCACACTCCGATGACGGCCCTCCTCGCAACATATTGTCACCACGATCTCGACATCTGTGCCGTCGCCGTCGGGCTCTTCCCTGGAATGGCCATCCCCAATCTGGGGCGTATCAGTCTGCGAGGCCCCCTCATGAATTTCTTCCTGCGCTGTGGAACGCAGCGGCTGTGCGCAGCTTTCTTGGACCGCATTGACTATCTCGTGTTGGACCTTGACCAAGAAGGCCTCGACCGCATCATTCTGGAGGAACTCCTTCTGCAACCGCCGCGACAGGCCGGTTGCTTTGACCCGCAGATGGCGGGGTGGGTTAGGCAAGTGTCGAATGTTGTAGGCTAAGGTTTGGTGATATCGGGCCTTCCGAGGTTGTTGTACCACAGGCCCGTTAGCATGGCCATATGAGATGAGGGTGATTTGAACTGGTCTTGTGGGGCTGAGGGGGCCTTCCATCTTAGATTTGACTCGTGCGGTCTTAATGTGATTGAATAGGAATGAAGAAAAATGGAGGAGTGAGGGGAATCATGTTCCCTTGCTGCTGTGAGTCATTCTGTGTAGTAGCTTAGTCAGACAGGTCAACTGAACTTCCTGTAAGCGCTAAGCAAGTCGGCTAAAAGAATAGATAGTCTATCTCGATACTATTCAGATTTGGTGTCTATGATGCAAGCCAAGGTCTGTGGGTTAAAGGGTGTCATAGTACCTGCCCCTGAACATGCCTTGGATGTGCACTGGCTGGTCTCACGTGAGCACAAAGGAAGTTCAACAGAAGGGAGAAGGGGCGAGAGAAGTAGGTTCTTTAGGGCTACCTACGTCCTGTTCGCATACACATGGCACCTAGAGCATCTCCTCTTTTCAGCATCCACAGAGCATGGCATTCCTTGACTAGAATATCACACATACAGATCAAGCGGCAATGCTCCAGTATCAATCCATAAAGCCTTCATTCGATAAACATTATATTATACTATCAGAAAGTCTCCAAAATTAAAGAGATTTAGGATCATAACCGTATGGCGACCACATCCTTGACACTACTGACCTGTGTATGTTCCCCAAATACACCGTTCTCCCTGCTCCTCAAAACCGAATCTGCCAATGTCCGCTCACAGAGCCATTCGAATAGCCATCCAGCGTCCGATTCACTGCATCCACATCCAACCCCTCGATGACCGACGATTCCGTGGGGACGAGCTTCCCAGCCTGCACCCACTCAGTAACGTGCTCCCACAGCGGCGCCGCCGTTGCGGGCCGCACCGCCGACAGGCCGAACACATTCAACGTCTCAAAGCCTGCCGGCTTGGGCGCAGACAACCTGCTCTCGTCCACGGGACCCGTAGGAAGCAGACGAGCCAGCTTGCCCTTGTGGGTATTCGATAGGGCCTCCACGCCAATATACTGGTTCTCGGGCGGATTGATCGCGTCGTATACGTAGAGCAGATCATCCCCGACGATGGCCCGCACCTCGGCCGCGATCTCCGCGCCGGACTTGTCGGCGCGATCGATGACGTGCGTGGCCCCCAGGCGCTGCGCCTCGGCCGCGCTGCGCGCGCTCCCCACCACAATGATCCGACCGAGGCCCGCCAGCGCGGCCAGCTGGATCCCGAAGCGGCCTGTGTTGGAGCCCCCGCCGATAATCAGGAGCGAGGTGGCGTGGTGGTCGAAGTCAGAGGAAGTCGTTGTCCAGGGTGCTGGGATCCCCAACGCGCTGGCGTCGAACAGGGCGACGGCCGGGGCCACCAGGTTGGTCGGCAGCGTGGCGAGTTGCGCGTCGGTGAAGCCCGCCGGCACCTTGGCCGAGTAGCGGGCGTCGAGGATGGCGTACTCCTGCAGTCCGGCCGTGTCGTTGCTGTTGGCGAGGGTCAGCCCCGCTTGGCCGACGATGTGGTCCCCCTCCTGGTAGCGGGTGACGTTGGGCCCGAGGCGGGTGACGACGCCGACGACGTCCGCGGCCAGCACCGCGGGGAGGGACTCTTGGATGAAAAGACCGTAGTCGCGCGATTTGGCGTCATGTGGATTGAGGCCGGCCACGGTGATTTTCACCAGTACTTGGTTCTCTTGGGGCTCGGGGATGGGCCGCGTGCCCTTGGTCAACGGCTTGCCGATTTCCGTCACCAGCAGTGCGGTCTGGGTTTGTTGGGACATTTGGTGTGTAGGTGTGTAGTCTTAGGTTATCGGATGTATGAGGAAGAATGGGTCGTAGTGCAGAGATGTTGTGATAACTCTTTTGGACTGAGGTGGTAAGCTTCTTGCTGGATGTATTATCTGGTGTGGTAAGTTGTTCCTCTTATATGGAAGCGGGGCACCCCGCATCAGCCGTGATTATCAATCTGTGCGCGCCCGGGCTTACCAATCGGCATTGGATCATTATTTGCGTGAATGATGATACAATCTTTATTCTAGTAGGATCTTTCATCATCTTACACGAGTTCTAAATCCTTCTTTCTGACTCAACAGGATTATAATTGTCGAAAATAATATCTGACGTGCTCAATGGCGTGCGTGATACAGGAGATAATTCGCCAAAACTGCTGTGACCTGCGTGATCCATGCCAAGGACATAATCACGGTTGGGCCAGCTGCACTGGCACTGTTCAAATGTCAAATCTCATAACAAACAGGAAAGATTTCTTTCTTCACGTATAGTATTCGATTGCCCTGTACATCAAATGCGTATGTACATAACATTATTTTAAGCTCCGCCGTCACGATCGGAGGGAACTATGACGAAGAAGAGACCAAGTAGAGACCAAGCCCGAGCGGAGATGAACCAGTTTTGAATGGCAGGTAGTGGACGCTTGGCCTCAGATTGAACAAGAGGACCTGAAGTTGGAACGTTTCCCGCGGGGAATATGCGTTTCATGCGTCGCATGGATAAGCTCGAACCATTGCACTTTCAAATTTTCACCCCGGATGATACCATAGAGTCCCTCCTCGCCTTCTGCGCCTCTCTCTCCGCCACAAGCACCTTCTCCGCATGGATCGAATCCAGATAGATCCGAACCGCCCGCAGTGTCCCGCTCGCATCAAACTCGCAATGCCACGAGTACTCCTGGTCGTAAGTCAAGCCCAGGTCCTTGGTAGTGGTGTGGACTGACCGGAGCTCGACCGCCGCGCGGCCCCGTCCGTCACAGACAATACTGTCCAGGCCCCGGGGCATGTTGAAACAAGGGCCCGGCGCCGCGATCAGCGTCGAGTTCGAGCCCCAGATCTCGGCGAGGAAGGCGGCCTTGGTCCACGACCCGGAGAAGGGATGCTGCCCGGTGATGTGCCATGTCGAGTCCTCCGGCGCTTCGAGGAAGAATTGATCGTGGCCCGTGGGATAGTCGCGGAGGTGGAGAAAGAGTCGGTGGATGTCCTGCGCGGTTGGGTACCCTATTGCTGTATGGACGATTGGGGCTTTTCTTTTCCTTTTGTTTGCGAAATGAACTGTAGCAAAGGGAATCGGTCAATGTATTTGGCCCTCCCAACGAAGGTCTTTTTTGGGATCGCTCACCGACACGAGGGGTTGAGGTAGATGGGAATCTGAATAAATGCTATGGCTTTAGCTTTGCTTGAGCTCAGCGAGTATCGGACATAACCCGGCGGGCCCGTTGTGTAGCCGCTCAGAGGGAACAGTGTATACAAGCAGTATCGACAGATTTCTTTTGTCGCGAAGGACTATCCATCAAGTCTGATAAAGCCGCGTAGAATGACGGCGGGGAGAAGCACAAAATCTGAGGGGGTGCGGGGAGGAAGAGAATGTCACGGGGTCTTGTCTACAGAGGTACTAAAGTGAAAGATAAGCTCACGGTATCGGGCTAAAGAGGTTCTAGACCCTTATAGTAATCACCAGGTCAAGGGTGGGGCGACACATAACAATCCTTGTTAATTCTTCGGAGCGCCGGTGGGAGTATGAGATAAGTATACTCTCTGAGGGATTAGTACAACTTACAAATTAATCTTGGCTTATCTAACTACCAGTATCTTGTCAAGTCCTTTTCTATGAATCTTCTCTTACAGTTGAACTCGGAAGAGTCATCCATGCGCTGCATGTGTTGTAGTGGGGTAAAATTGGACTGGAAGCATCTTCTCCAAAGATCTTTTTCATCGAGGTTTCCAGGGGTTAAACAATGTTTTTGCGTTGGGACCACATGGTTGTCTGTTTGGTTACTCAATGGCCCCCTACCATAACTCTGGAAGGAAGCTGTGACATAATTCAAGGTTGCCACAAGCGGAACATTAGATGCCACTTAAGACCATTTCGCCCTGTAGGGTAGGTCGAACTACAATTCCCTCCTAGCAATTAGCACCACAAGCACAACCCAACTGACCCCTCATTTCGGCATTGCCGAGGCTGTTACGGTAGCATTGTCAAAGCAATGCAGTGACCAATCGTTCCTGGTGTGGCTTTAATAACTCGAACTAGTGGGAGTGTCTGCTGCGCAGGGACCCGTGATCCTCAATGCTATGAACCGGAACCCTCACGCCACTCACAGATGCATGATACGAATTCCGCACTCACAAAACTATCAAGGTGGCAGTAGATATAATCCACTTTCCCTTCTCCTTATTCCCACCCTAATCCCCACGAGGCGCTTCCCACTCCTACTGACCACCATGCTTCTGAACCCGTTCCGACCATGTGAAGGCTCACCAACCTTCCAAGAGGAATACCGGAACAGTATTTACGTCCCAGAGGTGATTGAAACCGCGTTAGGCCGCCAGGTTGTGGCGCCAGCTACCCCCTACGTGGCTGCCGCCGGCCCCAACGCCCTATACTTCATCGACACGCGATTCGACCCGGAGACGGCCCAGCACATCAAGCTCCAAATCGAGAAGGCCTCCGTGCCGCAACTCGACGAGTACATCGCCATTGACGAGATCGAGGCCACGGCGGAAGTGAAAAACCGGGTGACGGGCGAAACGACCTTCGTGTTCGACCCCCGCTATGCGCGGGTGCTCTTTGCCAGAGGCATGAACCGGCACAATCCGGACCTCAAACTCCCGGAGCATGAGTCGGCCGGCGACTGTTTGGTGACCTACAACCTGGATACGGTGGTATCCTGACGACGGCAATGCGGGCCAATATGTTCTGCTACCATTATGGCTGCTATACCCAACAAGAACTGCATGTACCAGACGACTGGAAAATGTAATATCTGTGGCGAGTATCGGGTGGACAGCGAGTGTGCCAGCATGCGGTCAAATGCTATCGGGATATGTCACCCACTCTGCTCTAGGGCTGTCGACACCCCCAAGGAAGATGGAGAGGCGGATGCAAGTTACTATCGGCGCATGGGCGAGTGGCACTGGGAGCCGCAAGATGTTCGATAGGCTGTTATGGGGGATTAGGGTCTCAAGGCTCTAATGGATGGGGGGAAGGGTCTGGTGTTGGGTATTCCAAGAGGCAATTAGCCGCGTCTAATAGCTGGATTAAGTACGGCCGAGCGGAAGGGAAGCTCTGTTTCCCACACCTTGGGGTCGTATGCACTAGGACTTATTATTGTTTGTCTTATGTACGAAGCAATGTTTGCGCAGGATATGTCTATATTATCGTCATCCCGGAGTAGCCTCCCAATAGAGCAAGAGATGTATCTATCCGGTCCGCTCGAGACTGTAGTTGATTGGAGCCCATAGATCCAGTCCACCACCAAGACTTGGGATCTATCTCTTGAGATGAAAAGGAGAACGATACCGATTCCTGCCCTGGGGGTCATACTGGCATTAACAAATAAATTATAGCATTATATAACACAGAGCGTCTACCATTGCTTGTAACTCCGAGATATTTGCAGTGCGTGTATACAGGAATGTCTAAGCAAACACACAAACACGCTTCACACGCACAAACGCTGGCATGAACAAGATGCATCTCACATGTTTCCCCTATCAAACCATTCCCACCCCTTTCACCGAACATTACACCCCAACTCCAAACTTGCCCCCCTCCGGAATCGGCAGATACGAACACCCCTTATAATCGCACGTATGCTTATACACCTCCGTCCCCCACCAGCTAAAATGCGCCGACGCCCCACTGTAGAAGATAGCAAAGAAGATGACCACGCCGGCGATGGAGACCGACGAATCCAGCGCCGAACTGAGCACAAAGTTGTACTTGTACCACCACTGGTACAGGCGCTTGCGGATGAGCACGCCGAAGGTCAGCCCGACGACCGCCCAGCTGCCGTAGTTGGTGCCGGTCGCGGGCGGGAGGTAGTTCAGCCCGCCCAGGAACAGTGGGACGTGGACCCGGCGCCACAGGGAGTTGGGGTAGCGCCGCTGGAGGTAGTACACGGGAATCGGAAGGATGGCACCGATGATGAAGAAGTACAGGAGGCGGTTGTAGCCGATGCCATTGTTGAAGAAATTGCGCGGGCCGATGGCGCCCCAGATCAGACTGGTGTTGAAGTGCGTGCGCGAGTAGGGGCAGGTGAAGCCGTTGACCCCGGTTGTTGTGCACACGCCGTCGATGTGGCCGAGGCCCCAGTTCAGGACGCAGACGGAGCTGAGCGTGCCGGCGATCATGCCGACGACTTGGACGAAGAAGACTTTGCGGGGTGGGACCTGGAGGATTTGTTAGCTTGAGGTTTTGGGGTGTGGAAAAAAGGAAGGGGGGACGTACGTGGCAGTAATCTCCTAGCTTCATGTCCTGGGCGAAGTAGAGACCTTTGATGGTCGTGATGTAGCCGATGTCGAAGAACCAGATGTTGGCGAGGATGCGGTTCTCGAAGACGAACCCCGCGATGATCCGGCATAGGATATCGATGTTGATCTTCAGATTCGAGGTCGCATACACCAGAGCCAACTATGGCACAGGTTAAAATAGAGCCTAGAAGCGAGTGCAAGGAATCAACTTACCGGTCCGTAGAACACCATGGCAACGGCACACGCCAGCAGAACGCCATACCAATGCAGCTCGACGCGCCAGTACTCCACGGCAAAAATAGTCACAAAGAGCGCGACAATAGCGGTCAAGAGGTACCACCACGTCGGCACACGAGCATGCGCGCCGATCTTCTCCGGTTCTTCTTGTTCGCTGGAGAAGGACTGGCGGACCAGCTTGGGGATTCTTCGAGCCGCAGCCGTCATGACATCGCGCTTCTCAAGGAATGTCCACACGAGGAGCGAGCTTAGTGTCGCGAAGGACAAACCAAACATGTTCAGGGCGTAGGTGACAGGGGTATAGACCTTTTCATGTTTGTCAGCTGTGTTTCGATAACGCTATCGCTGTCATCACTTACTGGAGAGTAAGCCTTGTACTTTGCCAAGTCCAGTTTGTATCCAGTCGCCGCGCTGACGACCTTGGATGCTTTGTACACGGCGCCAGTATTGTCGTACACTAGAGGTCAGACCACCCATTAGCGGGAAAATCCCAGGTTGCCGTGAAACATAGACAGCTTACCCGAAGAGCTCTGGAAGGGCAGATGGCCGGTATACCAGATGTTCGAATAGTAGCATGCGACCGCCACGATCCAAATCCAAAAGACCAGACCGGCGAAGACGTTGACGATGGCCCAGGAAGGGATCAACAGAGGGGATCCGACATACGAGATCTGACTCCCTGCGTAACACTACAGGTAAGCATTGCTCAGCCAGGATCATTGACTGCAAGACTTACAATCGAAAGTGATCGGCAACAGTCCCATGCCACTTGTCATGCCAAACAGCTGATTGACAACCGTACTCTTGGGGTTGATCCAACAGGGGAAAGTAAAGTAGCTCAGGGCCGGGAATATGAAGTCCGGGAACCAGTACCAGCAGAAGGAGATACAGAATGCGAGGCTGAAGAACCCGTACCGCGAGATCTTCCAAGTTGCGTTGCTAGTATTGGTCGATTAGTTGTCATTCTCTAAGCGAACCTGAAAATCACTTACAGTCCTTGAACGTCCCCCTGGCCCACTTGATGTAGGGTTGTCGTCAGAGCAGTGCAGCTCAGAACGCCTGGCCAGACCAATTCGCGAGGCTCAACTACAAGAGCACGGAAGAACCCAGCCAGACAGAATCCGATGAGGAAGGTTCCAAATGTGATCAGCGTCTGGAAACCCCAGCCCGCACTGTACCCATAGAATTTCTGTTGTTCGGTGAGAACATCCGCGCCTAGACGGACGTAAATACTCAGATTCGACATCATATAAATCAAGACATGTTCCTGAACGCAGACGAATGTTAACGCAACCTGTCCCATTCGCTGTGATACAAGAGACCCTCACCTTCTGATTAAACGGGCCCGGGTTTAGGTTGAAACTCCACGCTCCCAAAGGCACGTTCCAAGCAGGGACGACCTTTTCCCAGAGCTTTCCTAACGGGTATGCAAGAAGAAGAACGACGGTGGCTGAGATCGTAATGGACGGATTGCGGAGGGTGTACAGGGTGTTGAGGCCACTGGCAACGATACAGAAGCCAACCCCAAGCACCCACATGCGCAGGGTCAAGACCGGCTCTGTCGGATCATCCTCGGAGATACCAATGCCAGCAGCTCGCAGCACCTCGGTCTGCGACTCAACTTCGGCTGAAGAGGTTGTTGCTGTCAGCACCAGTACTGGGTGCAAGCCGACGGTCACACAGACACTCTGTCGGGGGAAAAACTTACCCTTGTCATCGCTATTCACCGCATACACCTCTTTTTCCATCTCTTTCGTATCGGTGGCCATTTTCGCGAGGAAAATTCAGTTAGGGGGCGGGCGACCAGACTTCTGCCCCAATGGGGTGGGAAAAGAATTCCGCTAGAGCGACGCCGAAGTGCAACAAGATTATCTGATCGATCAGATATTTTCCATCAGATAAGATTCCGCCGTGCCAGGGGGGAGGCGATACTTAACAGCTGGCCCCGGGTAAGTGGTTTGACCAGATTTTCCCATTTCACCACCCACAACATCCGACCGTCATCACAGCACGCGCTGCTAGGGGGGCAAAGGGTAGAGTGGGCCCGAATTCTGTCCGGCTTGGCTCGTAACTTGGTTCAGCCCTACCTAGCCTTATGGATTCAGGGTGAAAAAAGAACGGCTGCCTAGCCAAGGTGGAGCCTTGGTGATTCTAGTGTCTCGTGTTGGCAAAGTTACATTTTTCACACCATTCACACATCCATCCTCTCCCAGGGAGATAGTAGATTATGCGCAGGATCATTTCATTCTTCTTCTGCTCTGTTCATGTTTTGTGGTGTTTGAGGAACAGTGGCTGCCTGATTGTGCGGTCATGTTCTTGTGCGGTCCGTATCCACCTTTCGGCCAATGCTGGAATGTGGTCGGCTAAGCGTTCGGCTAGTTTGTCCCGATCATGAGGGGGATACGGGCCAAAAGGGTTAGGTGGTCAGCCATCGCCCTCCCCTCGCCCGTGGGTGCATCCTAGACTAGTTTTGCAGGTGAGGGTCTCGGTGGAGGGGAAACCTCGAATCAAAGACGACAATTCCGTGGTGCAGCTAATCTCACCAACTAGTTTGCCATATTATCTGATTGATTATCGACGAGGATGACGTTCCAAACCACCGGACCCTCCGGAATAGGTTCGGAAATGACAAGGTGCTGCCGCATAAGATAACTCGACTCAACTCGTCCGTGCTGCAAATTTCTCCACGGCGTGATTTTAGTCGCGGTAGCGAGCCGAGCAGACCATTGGAAGGGGGAAAAAAGTGCATTAGGTTTTCTGTGTTCTTATCAGATCCCGCTGATGTCAAAGATTATCACCCGAACACAACACCAAAAAGTCCCTGTGAATTTGATGCCGTTCTTCAGCCCTACAAGGCGTAGGGCTGAGCAGATTTTTCTGGTGCCATACGACCCAGCGCAGATCAAGAAACGCTTGTCGAGCCATTTGGGAACATAAGGCTGAGGTGGGGAGCCACCCGCGCGAAGTCGCAGCAAATCCTTAATCGTCGTCTACGTCCATGGTCCCAGCGGATCAGATAATCTCGCAAGGTGCACCTTTTTTCAGCATAGCGCGATAAGATTCCGGAAAGGACGCACGTCGTGGAGCTGTGCAAAGTAATGACTTTTCCCGGCTCGTCCTCTTGGCCAGGCTTATCATCTGCCAAGTGTTGATGAACTCCGCGCTTGGTTGTCAACCAATGCATGACTGCGCGATTAATTTCTCCTTCGCCGGCGAAGGACCATGTTCCACGGGCGAGGAAATGGCCGCACTCGATTAAGCTCCATAGCGCGACCCATCGTATCATCCGGAGCAATATCTTCCAGGTGGCATAAGGAAGCTCGAGTTGTTAGTGAAAACCAGGAAGCGAACCAGCCGCAAAGCAGATTTGGAAATGGCCGGCCTAAACGCAAGGCGGTCGATCAGATAACCTGGAACGATCATGACAGCTGCACACCACGCGGTGATTGATAACCGGAAATTCTAGCCCCAGTTCGACATTCCCGACAAAGAGAAGAAACCACTACTAGTCGAGCCAAGTGGCACAGAGAAGCCTCATCTCCTTGCTTCCAGGATGATGGGTTACATCGGCCGACCAGGTTTGCGCCGGCTCCAATGCCCTTCTAGGTAGGCACTAGCCGGGGATGTCTCAGATAACCCCTCTCGTACGCATGCCACATTCGCCCCGTGATCTTTTCATGCGCTGGTCGGAGCATTCTGGGCGGAAATTTGAATCGAATATGGGCATATACTGTACTCCCATGCTGATGAGGGTACAGCGTTATCACAGAGACATAATCGTAGTTGTCAGATATGAAGCCTTCTTGAGGCTGGAAAGCTGTGAAGTGCTGATTCGGAAAAGCAAAGGCCCTGCAGCCACCATACCCAGAGATTACTAGATCGAATCAGCTAACATTCCAGGCAGTGGAGATCCAACGGACCTCGAGGCCAGACAAGGGCACACACACTCACGGTCACGTATGGAGACCTACCGGCTAAAATCATCTCCCCCTTTTCATTCTTTAATTCTCGTATGTAGACAAGCTCCACCGTCGCCAAAGAGACAAGTCTTGGTCTCGAGTAGGACCTGACTGTTGGATTTTTGCCAGGATGTTGACGAGTATTGTACATTAATCCAGATTTGTGGAAAACCAACATTCCGCGGGCGGAACTGCTCCCTTTCCCTTAGCCGGATGATGCACGTGACCTGGCCGCCAGGTCCATGTCTGGCATCAGTCGACAAATTCCTGAACTGTCATTTGAGTCTAAGTGAAGAGCAAGGGATTTTTGGAATCTTGTAGTAACTGCTGGATTAGATGTTAGAACGAAGCATACAATTGTGAAGGGTGGTGGATACCGCTCAGCACGCAGGATAGTCAAAATGTTCAGCCGAATTACGTGCATAATATATATGCTGCGAATTTGCCATCAATTGGCCACAAGAACAGGATATTCTACAATTCTCCTCCCAATCAGACACAAGAGAGCTAATTTACAGAAATAGTCACTAAAATAGGTTCATGCATAGCATAGGCCACCACCTATCCTCCATAGTGGCCACGCGAAGAGAATAACCATTGCAAGCAGAAGCGTGTCTAGAATATCAAGCCCTGTATTATTCCTAAGTAGGGGTATACGGAGTATCACATGAGAAAGTACACAATCATCAAGAAAGCTGCTAGTGAAAAGAAGCCATAACAAACAAAGCGTACACAGCCCACAAACAGAAATGGAACCCTCATGCGGCCGGGAAGGACTTCTGCCGAATGGGCAAATTCATCGTGCGAGGCTTACTCTCCGGCTGTACCTCAGCACCTCCTGCACTGTTCTGCACCCCGTCCCCTGGCTGATCGGATTTGTTGATCGTCTCCTCCCCGCGCTCGTGCGCCTCGGCCTTCTCCCTCCGCTTGCGCAGGAGCTTGTGTTTCGTCTCATCCGCCTTTTCGTGGAGCGCCCGAACCTTGCGCTTGGTGCGCGTGTAGCCCTCGATGCCGAGCAACACGGCGTACGACTTGCTGATGGAGACGCCTGACATGTCGACGCTTTGGTCCTGCAGGGAGTGCACGAATGCGCGGAAGTTGGCGGCGGGCGGGCGGTAGTGGCCACTACGGTTGGGTTTAGCTCCTCACTCCCGTCGGTCGGATATTGGGGAGGGTGGTGGTGGAAACTTACCTGAGGGGTGCCAGACTTCGCAGTTGGCCGTTGCGTATCTTGATCAACCCGGCGGCCGCGATGCGGGCGCCCCGGAGAAACGACGAGTGCTGGAATGCGCCGGACTCTTTGATGCCGACGAAGAGCCGGAAGGAGGTATCGGCCACCTACATCGGTAAGACCCTGTCAATGACCGTGATGCAATATAATTTTCAATAAAAGAGGGTGACTGACGAAAATCCACATATCCTCCTTCCGTTTGGACGACTTCCCCTTTAGCGCATTCAACATCGTCGCCGGCGTGGTGTGCACGAACTTCTTCGCCACCTTGGCCGCCTTGTACTGATCGGTATCATGCTTGCCGATCGTATCATCGTGCACACTCTCCGTGGTACTGAAGTCTGACGACGAGAGCGACGAGAGTGAGGACGACGACGACGACGACGATGTTCCAAACGACGCCTCGCCATCGGCAGCAGCATCATTCCCCTTGAACCGGGGCGCGTTCTCCTCGACCGGCACCACGCCATGCAGGCTATCCTTGAACCGCTTACTGTCCGTCCACACGAGCTCGTTGTTCCTCGCCCAGCGGAACCGCCCCGCCGTGTCGACGGTCACGAGGTAGTTCATGCGCTCCTCGCGGCTCAGGTAGCGCACCTGCTGGCGCTCGAGCTTCTCGCGCGGACACTGCGGGAGATCGAGGTCCTTGCCCTCGCCGTGATCGAGCCAGTAGAAGAAGTTCTGCTGCGTGGGCGAGGTCTTCCAGTACATGTGGTAGACGCGCAGGTTGCTGCCGTGGCGGTGTTTCAGGTCGACCATCTCCAGGAAGTATTGGAGGTCCATCATCTTGGCGGTCGTGCCGGCGGGGAGGTCGTGGTGAATCTGTGGCCCGTGGCTGTTACTGGCACTGGTGGAGGTGCGAGACTCATGCTGAGCGGAGGTTGTGGTTGAGGCGGGCTCGTCGGGGAGCGCGGGCAGGAGGTCGTCGTCATCGTCGCCCCCGGCTCGCTTGGCCACGCTAACGGCACGGAGCCAGTTCTTACGCGCATGGGCGGCGCTGTCGAGATCGTTGGTGTCTTTGGGCGCGGACGGTCGGTGTATCTGACGCCATTCGGCTTCTTTGACGGCCTTTTGAGGATGGTTGGGTCAGCGACGAGGGGGATAAGAGGCGGGGAATGCGGTCGGGGGGATTTTACCTCGATTAGTCGCGATGTGTTCTGTGAGTGCTGCGAGAGTCCGAGCCCGCGTAACTCTCTCCGCGTACGATAGCCTCGGTATACTCTCTTGAGCAAAGAAGTAGGTCAGCGACGCAGACAGAGTTCTGAGAAGATTGAAGTTTAGTCGAACCTGGATTGTTTGGGCGGCGTGTTGCTCCTTATCGGTGACGTCACGGTCGGTGGGGTTCGGCTGGTCGGGCGGCGGGGGAACTGCAATCGTGGTCTCTGCACTCATCTTCGCGCACTGGATGGGGAACAATCTGTGCAGTGTATAAGCAGTAGTATCTCGAAAATAGAGAAGTTTAGCAAAGGTATAAAAGTAGGAGAGGTGGAAGGGAGATGGCAGAAAAGAAACGGGACAAACACGGGACAAAAAGGAGATCGTCGCGACGTAAGGCTGAGGGATTGGCATTTGGAGGCGTTCCCATTACGAGCGCCAAGCATCTGATAACACCTTGCTTGGAATTCAGAATAAAAGTGATAAAAGCCCAAATTATATGCCATGCATTTCACATCAAGTTGTATTGAAGAACATGTGCAGAGATGTTCTACGTTTGTCTATGACGACGAATTCTCTAGACGTCGCATCCCACTTAAACCTCGGTTGTTCCACTCAAATCCTCCCATAACTGACAGCGCTGCACCGACAATGCAGGCACCTCCTCCATCGCCGTGCTGTTTGTCTGCAGCCGCAGACGTGACCCACTACCCCAGGTGTTCCACTCCGGCGTGCCGTTGTATCGGAGAGGATTCGGATCGAGCTTCATGGCAAAACTGATAAAGTAGTGCATGGTCACCGGGATAATCCCAGCATTGTAGCTGAGATACGAAGACGTGCTACTGAGCGCCCCGGTGCTGCCCGCACCAAAGATGGCTGGTAGCTCAAAGGTATGCGGGACTCCTATGCCGCCAGCTAGGTTCGACTGATCGAGGATATTGACTCGGTAGTTCCACGTCGAGTGCGGGAGGTGCTTGGCAACGGATGCGGTCAAATGGTTGCCGGGGCACGTGAAGCATGCATCCCCATAAGCATCGGACGAGGTTCGGAACCAGGCTCCATGTTTGGGTAACGGGCTAGTTTGCGGATAGGCCTCCAGTATTCTGTCCAGCTGTGCCGCGGTCAGGTGAGGGTAGTTGTTCTTGAAGAACTGCGACACATCAGAGCGAGTGCTAGCGTTGTAGGCGAAATTCGAGCCTTCGTCCGTGTCGTCACCCACCAGTGCCGGGACCTTGATGAAGTTTCCCTTCTTGAAGGCATCGTACAGAAGCTCCGGAACCAAGTTGCCATCGGTCACTGGTAGCCAGTACCAGTCGGGAAGGGGGCTACTGCTGCCTCCTGGGAAGGGTGAAGCCGTATTGGCACCTTGGATGGTCGCGATGTCGAGGTCTCGGAGACATTGAAGAGAATTCGTCGCCTTGGAACAGCCAGTGTCATTGACAAACCGCTCGTACTGGAATTCCATCTCTGCGACCGTGCGCTGGGTGGGCCAGAACGACGATTCAGCCACAGCGCCCACAAATAGCTTCTCATCCTTTCCTCCGAACGCCGTGAGGTGGAAGGCCACGGATCCTGCGCCCGCAGAGACACCGTGGATCACAATGTGGTCTGGATCTCCGCCAAACTATTCTTTGTTAGTCTCAACTGGCGGCCCCTGCGATAGCCTGGGAAACACGGGGTACGTACTGATGCAATGTGCTTTTTGATCCAATGCATAGCCTTGCGTTGATCCAACAAGCCCACATTCAAGTCACCGTTCTTCCGCACTTCCTCACTAGCCAGGAAGCCCAACGCTCCGACGCGATAATTCAGCGTGACAAACACCAGTCCGTGACCAGATTCCTCCACCACGGCCGTGCCGTTGTAGTTGGAATTGGAATTCTGTGCATACCCTCCGCCCTGGATAAAGAACCATACGGGCAGCTTCGATTGTGGCGTAGCTGTCGAAGGCTTGAAAACGTTGATGAAAAGGCAATCCTCCGTCCAGTCAGCGGGGGAGTTGTCCTGATCGACCCCAATACAGATTGGCCCATACTAGGTTTCTCCATTAGTACCTGGGGGTGAGCAAAGCCATAACTTGGATGCAGCAAATGAAGCGGAATATACCTCAGTGGCTGTCTGTAATGTGGCATTCGTCACGGGATCTTGGGGCGCTCGGAATCTAAGATCTCCCAAGGGAGGAGCGGCATAGCGCATACCCAAGAATTGATCTACTCCTCCCGCGAGACGGGTACCTTGATACTTGGAGTATCCAAGGTCAACAGTGGGGGCTGAAGCGCCATCCGCAGAGCTGGGCAATGCGCTAGCGATCTGGGAGGCGAAGGTCAACAGGACAAAAAGCCTCATATTGTTGGAGAACGTCTATTAGGTTTGCACGGCGAAGGGAACAGCGCACTCGGTTGCAACATATGCTCCACCATGGGGTTGACTTTATGTAGCTGTCCGCTTCTTCTTCATCATCACCACTTTTCCCGCATCGTGCGGGGTGTGCAGAAGAGCTATATTACCAGGCCGAAGAATTTTGCCGGTTTAAAGCACCCTGCAGGTTTTGTGGGGGGAACTGGTTCAATTATCCAGGAATCGGAACGTCTAGACATGCGAGGGGTCGGCTTAATTGAAAAGGGCTTAGAACGGGGAAAGAGACCGGAAGGGGGCGAATGGGCCCCAATCCTGCGCAAACAATGCCATCTGGAAAGGGTAATAGGGCTACAAGGACGACCGATTGGTATACATTCAAACATAAGCTTTAAATGACGGCACGAAGTATCAGGGTGTGCTATTGTTGGCCTGGAGATTCAAGGCCCGACCCTGATGACTTCATCAAAGGATTTAAGGCTAAATAGAGGGTCTCGGGTTTCGCTCCCGCACTTACCGAGGGTGAACCTGCGGATACCGCGAGGAGCCTGCAGGCTTGAGTGATTGCAGCATTATCGATATCCCATAATGCGAGAGACAACCGATCATGTTTACGATCTCACCCTAAAAATGAGAGAGTTGGCCCGAGGCGGCGCGTCAATCGATTGGCGTAGATGGTAGAAGTGAGGGGTAGGTCAACAGGGATAGATGGACACGGGCACGTGAGCCACCATCCCCGCACAATTAAATAGCCGTTGCTTAGAAATCCGCATAATGCCAATGCACCTATGTTGGAAAGTTGTTTCTCAAGAACAGTATCGGCCGAAAATAGTCAACAGAGTGTCTGCGCCAAGAAGATGCTCCAAGCGATCGCTCCAAGGGACCTAGACGATTCACAACCGTTTGACATCCACAACAGGCCCTTTGTAAACCCACCTTCCCTGAAATATGTACATTGCAACGCTGATCAGAAACACTCCGATAAACAGGACGATGCTCCAGTTGAAGTTCTTCAAGGTGACCGGAATCTCCGGGGGCCAGAATGACCAGAATAGCGCAAAGAGAACATACACTAGGCCGGTGGCATTCACCCATAGACCATGTCGGCCTAGACTCCAGCGGCGGTGCGGTAGTGTATCGGGAAGGTAGATCTTGCGATACATGACACAGCTGATTGAAATTGCATAGGTCCACATGAGCGCTGCAACGTTCAGCGATATGATCGCATTGAATGCCGTGTCGGAGCCGATATTGATGAGAGAAAGAAGCCCGCTGATGATACACGACAGTGCGATGGCATTGACCGGTAGCTTGTAGCTCTGGTTCACATGCGAGATCCAACTTGCAAATGGCAATCCCTTGTCTCGAGCGAAGGCATACGTCTGACGGGCCGTCGAGGCATTGAAAAGGATGTTGCTGAAGATGACCGGGATAAGTATGATGGCCGTTAACCCATTGACACCCGCTGTGGAGACGGCCTGTTTGAACACGTAAATGAATGGAAAGCCTGTTGGATCATTCAATGCATCCTCGACCGATGGCATGGCAAACATCAGGGTGATCACAGTGATGAGCGCCAGGATTCCATTGCTGAAATATCCACCAACGATGGCTAGAGGCACATAACGACCGGCATCGCGGACCTCCTCGGACATGTGGGCCGTGGCATCAGAGCTAAGCGACCCATAGATGGCGGAGATTTGTCCAATCATGAGGGCCAGCCCCGCATTATGCCACCCACTATATGTCTTGATCTCTGTAAACACAGCACTGGCAGATTGGCGAGGGGCCATGGCCCAGAGAACGACAACCACAATCACCCAACAGAGGGTGTGCAGAGCGAGCAGCACATTCTGGATCCGGGGCATCCAGCTCGCTGCATAGACATTGAAGAAGTAGATCACTAAGATCATGGCAAAGACAAAGAGTGTACCTTGCCACCTTGTGGGTTCGTATTTTGGGTTGTGTACGCTGATCAGGCCCTGGATGATAGTGCCGGTGAGGAAGGATCCAGATGCTGCACCCGCCTGCCATGCCAGTACAGACATCCACCCTATGCAAGTTAGTGAGACAAACCAGACCTCAATGGTAAGAGGTGTTGCAGACCGGTCAAATAGCTCAAGAACTTTTGGTAGCGTGGGGAGGCAAATTCTGAAACCCAGTGGTATTGTCCTCCAGATGTCGGAGCCCTGTACTTTCAGCGAGGTATATTAGATCGCATCTCCTAAATCTTTTTGGAACAGAAGCGTGACTGACATGGATGCCATTTCCGACAGCGAAACGATGATGAAGCCAAAGCCAACAAAGGTCCACACATAGGTCCAGACCAACCCGGCCATTCCCCCATTCTCAAGGCCTTGTGTATTCGATCTGTCAGGGCGTATCACTATTAGGTCTGCCTTCGAGAGGACAGTTGCATAGGCGTTCGTACATCAGGATAAATTCCCAGGTGGCCTGAAGGACCGACGCAAAACTGAGAGCAGCCAGCGGTCGGAGATTCCTCTAAGATGAGATATGGTGTCAAAGTTCCAATGGGCTCGATTCTTAAAGGTTTTGGAAAGGGTGAGCAGCAGTGCAAGTCAGCTGTCAGCTACCAACCTTGAATTCCTGGGCCTTACCCATGCGGGTCATATCAGTGTGGTCGTGCCGGGTGCCCATCTCTCCATCTTTATCTTCCGTGGGGATCTCAAGAGGGTGGCATCCTGTCGCCGTGATCAGATCCTCTCCCTTTCGCGAATTGGAGAGACCTCCAGACGCTGTTGCCATGATTGTAGATAGACAGTTGGAAGGGTGAGGATGAGAGTCAGGCCTGAACGGCAAAGGCCGTGAAAAGGAAGGAAAAGGGGCAGCCGATAGGTAAAGTTGTTGTGCAACGTGAGAGGGAGTAGGAAAGGGAAAGCGGCGTGGGTGAGTGAGAGAGTAAGTGGTTGTTTTGTTTGTATGGACAGGGATGTGTCTCCTGGATGATCTCCCTCTCTTTTCCCCTTTCTCAAACTCCAGGCTCTCTCTCTGCATTCCTTCAATTTGTTTTCAATCCCATCATTGGTTTTTCTTTTTTTCTTTTTTTCTTCTGGATTCTATCTCCACAGATACAGTACACTACACATATTCACCGACCGTTACAGTACCCCGCCCCCTTTCATCGATGTCAAGCATGTCTTCCGTCATTCCTCCCGTGGAACCTCGGTCTTGCTTCCAGGCGTATGCACCCTGGGCCATTTCTGACATGCCCCAGCTGGACTTTATTGCAACGTGCTGACCTGGTGTGTACAGGTGTGTACAGGTGTGTAACCAAGCTACAAGGGTCGTTTCCGCCACTCGATCGGCAGCCTGGGCGGCAAATCACTCCTCTTCTTCTCCCTCTTCCATCGGAAAGGTTGAATCGGGGATACCGACCGGTGCAGGACACAACGGAGGAAAAGCATGCTTGACACCACCACGTGAGCCCATCTCATGGCGGGAGGGAAAACGAGGTCGACAACGCGCTGGAAAGTCGTGTAACGTACTTTTGGCCACGCAATTCCAATTGGTCTCTCTCTCTTGTCACCACTACGAGACACGCCCGGTGTTTGGCACATCAAGGAAGCTCATCTGGCTGTGACCGGCTTGAAGCTACAATTGCAGCCTGGGGACTGCCGTGGAAGCATCATACAAGGCCACAATCGTGGCTGATACTACACCCCGAGACATTCCGATAGATGAAATACGAGGTTTGGGCCTTAGGACGACGGCAGTCATCATTTCCCATCACGTCAGTCAAGATTGAGTGACACGGGAACTCATGAGTGGACGAGCGCTGCCTCGGCGGAATTGAAGAGATTGAACAAGTCAATAAGAGGTTTCGTCCAGTCGGTTTTCCAATTCCTCAAGGGATATGCGATGGCGTTAGACTGCCCTCATGTACCTTCGGTTTCATGATTTGCGACCGGTGGTCAAGTGGCAAAGTATGCATAAAGCCACGCTAGCTATTGTCCGAGACAGCAGGACCGCCTGTCCATTGCGGGAAAGGGATCAAAATCTGGACCAATTTCCCCAAATGTACGTTCAGCTTCATCAGGAAGAAATCCTCGAAGGCGGTGATGCAGACAGCCGATAGGCGCCAAAGGTAGCAATCATGGCAGGGTGTCAGACAGGGTTGCAAGGGTCATCTCTGCTCAGTCGCACCTCGCAATTTCCTAGAGGAGCAAAAGCAAAAAGATGATGTGAAGAAGTCATTGGCGTCGCCAGCTAGGCTGACCTTTATGCTCTCGATACGTTGCTGGTCTCCTTCAACATGCTTCAATACAGTCCCTCCTCTTGGAGGTGCCTGTTGATATACTCGTCCTAGCGATGCAACCTCCGTTCTTCCAGTTCTTCAGCTTGATTTCGCGATAGCTTCCTCCCCGATGGCCACTCGCTCCTCGTCTCTGCCCCCCGGGGTTTCTTCTCCCCTGACCGAAGAAAACGAGCATAATCATACCGGCCTGATTGTCATCATCACGTCCCTGGGACTCTTTCTCGTCTTGGCGTCCCTCGGAATCCGGATGTTCGCATCCTCGAAGCGAAGCATTCTCTTACGTGATGATTATGTTCTGTTTGTAGTTGTGGTAAGGTTGCAGCTGTGCTGAAACAACCCCACCGGAAGCTCTTGTCCCGCTGGCTCGCTGACTGATATTCAACTCCCTTAGGCATGCGCCTGCGCGCAAGTGTCTTTGGTGCTGGTCCAAGTTCACTTTGGGTGGGGCCAGTCGAAAGATATACTTCGTTCTGCGGACTCCTCCTCTATGCTCAAGGTACGTACACATATGTGCTCTACCAGTATCGTGACTAACCCCCACGTCTCTTATGCACTAGGCCGGCTATGCAGCAGACCTATTGTATGTGCTCATCCTAGGGCTATCGAAGATATGCACAATGTTGTTCTACCAAAACCTCTCGTTGCCTCGGACCAAATGGATGATCAAGTCTATTCTGGTGGCATGTACCTTGTGGACGCTTCTGGCAATGCTCCTGTTAGCCATTCGATGCAGTAGCAATCCTTGGGTCGACATCGACCATGAATGTCCAGGCCTTGTGAGTCGAGTATGATTGGAATAGTGTGAGATAAATGAATACTAACTGGATACTCTTAATAGCTGCCACGCTGGCGAGCAATCAGTGCGCTCGACATGATCCTCGAAGCGTTCATTCTGTCCTACCCGGTGGTGATCATCCTGAATGTCCAGATATCCCCAAGGAAAAAGATGATAGTCTTGGGTATTCTCAGCTTCCGCAATATGTCCGTGGATCGTCTTTTCTTTGAAGCACACTCCGCTTATACTCTTGTACAGACTGATACCTCTCTCCGCTGTCCACTTGTATCTCGTTCAGAGACAGATCCGTTCGTCCGATCCTACCCTCCTTGGAGCCTACGCCACCACTACCGCAGAGCTTCATATGAGCCTCAGCATCGTACTCTTGACAATATCGTCTCTCAAGCTGTTTGTCGCGGTGTACGAAGACGACCAAGGCTTCGCCTACACAGAAGAAATATCAGGATCTCACAGTAACAGTGGGCCAACAGCGCCCACGGCGTGGAAGTTGTCGCGCCACATCAAAGACCCATCTCTTCAGCCAAGGAGGAATGGTACGGACCGCGAGCCAATCCTACAAGGTACATCGGCCTCGGCTTCATCATCCAAGACTCCGTGTCTGCTTAAACGGACCAACGCTATTATGAAAAGTGTCCAGATCTCTGTGACGAGGGAGAGTATTGAGCTGGATGAAAGGGGGGGAGGAGCTGTGAAGTCAACAACCGATGTATGATTCTTTCTGGCCGTGGATCCGGACTTTTGGTGCGCAGGTTGACCGCTAAGGTAAGTGCCATGCTATAGCGTCCAGCCTTAGGCCGCAGGTTCGCCCGTTTCGTCTAAACTCAAAATGGACTTTGAAATCCAGGCATATAAAGTTGCAATCTTGCTCCGGATGGTACCTGGATAAGCCGAGAACGGTAATAGAAGCAGAAGGTGGTTTCACCGTTGCCGTCTCCAATGACCACGAAACGTAGCAACGGTAGAGCTGTGCAACAATCAGCCTAGCTGTATGGTATGTCGTTCAGGCCAGACGCAATCATCATGTCATCAAGTTCAACATGGGTTGAGCAATTGCTCATGTGGAAACCCGGTTATCTGCGAGCAAGTGGTCATACCGATTCCCCACGTCTTGATCCTGCATGCATTGATTGTAATGCGACGATGCAGTGTTTCAAATGCTATCAAATGCTTGCTCTTCTAGATGAAACACCAACCGATAAGCACTTTGCGTATCTCTTCCCCAGAGGATGGTCAAGGCTTTCCCAGCCCCTAGACTATCCGACCCTACCCTAGCTTGACATGCACGGTTCCACTCGAACTGCAACCCCCTCATTCAACAACTGCTGCGGGCCCGAGTCTTCCGTCGGAGTCGAACCCACCCACCAAGACCCCAGTCCAATCTCCATTCATCTTGTGAAACCTCGGACAAGCACTATCCTCCCCACCCCAACCAATCCCCGCGAGTGACATGGTGACCTCTACGCTTTCTGCCTCAACTGGGACAAGTTTAGTGGGGACGTGACCGGGATGATCTGCATCTGTCACCACATCCCAGCCCTCAGTGCTTGACATTTACCGAGTATTTTCTCGCTGTCAATCGGACAGTCCTAAAGCCGAGCGACCGAGACCGTTACTAATTCTGACAGCCTAACAGCCACAATCCTTGCCGATCGCCAACTGCAAGCCAATGATCGAGCCTGTTACCCGTGTTGAGCCTCCACTGTCGGAGGTCGAGCAGGGATGGAGGCAAGTTTCGCGAGTTCGTCGAGAGGGTGGGCCGATTGAGGGGTTATGTGTACTGTACAATGAGGGCTTTTTTCTGAGGTATAGTGTATACTCTCAGACTATACTCCAGTAGTCCATGCGCCATCAACAACCACTAACCAACTAGTCTAAGCCCCCAAGCCTAAAGAACTATAAGTAGAGGCTGAAATCACGCCATCGGGCCCCGGTATGTCCTCATCTTCTGAGGTTCTCATTGCCCACACCCTCACTTAAGCTTAACCTGTGACCCGAGCTCCCGCCCACTGGCTGTCAATCCAGCGATCCTGCAGCGCAATCGATCTAATCAATCACCCTGCAAACAATCGACCCAAATATTGAACTCCAAGCACCAACAAAACAGGAAAAAAATGACCAAAACCGACCCCACAGACCAACAACGCCTCCTCCTGGTCAGCGTCCCGCGCACCGCCTCCAACCTGCTCCTCAAAGTCCTCAACATCCACTCCCAACCCACCCTCCACACCAACAACAAAGGCGGCTACTTCTTCTTCGACGCCTTCACAGCCGCCGCGCAGAGCAGCGTCCTGACCACCCCGCCGGCCACCTGGCCCCCCGCCACCGTGGCGCAAGTCCGCTCCGTCTTCCAGTCGTGCTTCGACGCCCTGGAGACCTTCTCCGCCGAGGCCGCCACGAACGGCAAACGGGCCTTCGCCAAAGAACACGCCTTCTGGTTCGCCAACCCGGTCTCCTTCCACCCGACCGACCCAGACGAGTCGGCCTCGGACGATGAGGACAGAAGAGAAGCAGACGAGACCCTCTTCCGCCTGCCCCTGCCCGAAACCTACGGCCCACCCGCCACCGCCACGTTTTCGTCCGGCAACGAAACCATCTTCCCCGACGAATACCTCCGCACCTGGCGCCTGGCCTTCATCATCCGGCATCCGGCCCTCGCGTTCCCGAGCTTCTACCGCGCCATGCGCAAGGTCGGCGAGACCGGGTATCTGGTCGATGACGAGGAGACGCTGCGCGGCACGCTGGCGACCAACATGTCCCTGCGGTGGACGAGGGGGTTGGTCGAGTGGTGTCTGCGGCAGAAGCCCGGGGAGGAGGTTCTGCTGCTTGATGCCCATGATTTGATTCATGAGCCGGCGGCGGTGAGGCGGTTTTGTCGGTTGGCTGGGTTGGACGAGGGGGTGGTCAAGTGGGAGTGGGGCGTGGGCGAGCCGCATCAGCGCAGGGGCAAGAAGGAGGAGGAGGAGGGGGTGCTGACCCAGGAGCAGAGGGATTATTATGCTGCGGCTAGGATTATGTTGTCCACGTTGGAGGGGTCGTCCGGCGTGATGAAGGAGAAGACGCCGGCCGCGGTGGATGTAAGGGCTGAGGTTATGAAGTGGAGGGGGGAGTTTGGGGAGGAGGTTGCCGCGATGTTGGAGCGCGCGGTTGAGGAGGCCATGCCGGATTATGAGTTTCTGAGGGGAAAGAGGGTGAGGGGGTAGGTTTGGGTGGTTGATGTCAGGTTCATTGGAGGGGGGAACTGGGGCGGGTGGAGAGGAGTTGGTAGTTGTGGTATGGCATATGTGCTGATTGTATACGATGGTGTAGGTTGGTTTCGCGATAAAGGTATATAGCATTCCAAAGAGTTCTGTTTCCATTGCTGCCCTAGAGCAGGAACGCAGTTGCAGAGAGCTGCAGGTGCATGTATTCTCCACCGGCACCGAACATGTGGACGCAGCAGCTGTTCCACCTACGAACCCCTCTGACACGCAATCCCAAACAGACCCAAAAACACAATCCCCGCCATCAACGGAGACCCCCGCCTGAACCTCCACCGGCAACTCGCCCTAGACGTGACATCCACCCAGCACAGATTAACGACGAGGGTTGTCGCCGCGCACCCGGCAACAACCACAAAATTCCGGCCCAGACTTGCAGCAACTCCACTCACCAAGAGAAGTGTCATGTACATGGTCCCCAAGACCGTAAAGAGCCATCGACTCGAGTTCTGGAATCGCACGCTCATGCCCCGGACCCCGGCGCGGGGATCATCCGCGACGTCCTGAAATGCGTAGATGACGTCGAGCATCACGACCCACAAGCACAGGACGCCCATCATGCTGCCCGTGGAGATCTTCACCATCAGCGCTTGGGATGCCAGGCGCAGCCCAGTGGACTCGTACCCCCAGAGGAAGCCCGCGGCGAAGATGGCCCCGAGAATGGCCTGCGGATAGTTGGTGACGCGCTTCCCAAAGGGGTAGACACAGCTGCTGACAACAGTCGCGATGGGATAGATGCGAGAGGCGCGGGGAAGAGCCCATATGGAGAGAAGAACGAGCGCTACCGCTTGGATCGCAGCGAAGAGACTGGCTTGGGTCGTGGACAGAGCTCCCCGAGCCAGAGGCCGATTCCGGCACCGAGGCACCTTCCGGTCCAGGTCTTGGTCGAGGATATCGTTGATGGTGTTTGCGAAGCTCGTCTGGAGCACCGATATCGGGAGCCATCCGAGCAGGCATTGAAGTACCAGGGGCAGCGGAAGGGTCTGCCGGTGGGAGACAGCGGCGGCGTGGACGACGCCGGTAGCGCATGGCAGGTAGATCACGAGTGCATCGAGAGGATGATTCAGGCGTGTGAGCTCGAGATACAATCTCCAAGATGGGAGGGACATTGTCATTGATGGAACAAAATGCATGCGCATGATCTGATGGTGAGAAATAGCAATCACACTCCTGACATGCTGTTGACGAAGGGTCAATCTTGAAAGGCCAGAAGGCTCGCCTCGTAGATATATCCCTCTGATAGAATTGTCTTTCAGGGTGGCTTGTCCCACAAGACATGAAATTCAACAAGGACCGAATTCACATGTTTCTCTCAATCCTGGAACCACCAGAGCAGATCAAGATCTGAATGTCACACATTCTTGCTTGCGCGACCTTGACGACAAGTCTATTGACTTTTCGCCGCGGCGGACCCCAAGCTTAATCCAATAACTAGTACTTTCCGATCGAGAAATACAACCTGAAAGCCTGAAATGAAGAGGATCATCCTGGTATCAAACTTCGATCGTAGTGCTTGACTTGGTTTTGGTGCAGTGCGTACTGTACATCGATTTGGAGCACGATGTTTGTGTCTCAAGATGACGCTGAAGAAGAGTGAACCTGAAGCAGTTTGACAGCAGTGAAAGGGGTTCTTTTTTCAGCCTGTCGAACTATTGGCTGAGTCATTTGCAGGGACGAAGTTCCATCCACTTGCAGTGCTCGACTCGAGCCTGAAATTTCCGGTGTCCACCATTGTTGACGGCCATTCGCCCGGACCACCTCTTCCTTCCTCTCAACACTGTATGTACCACCAACTTGCGCATTCGGATCGCGAGCAAGAACGCGCCGGCGATTGCCTGTCCAGATGAAGATGTGATTCTCTTGTCTGGCTCCTGCTCATCTCATCATTTTACAGCACGATAACACCCTCACAATCAAGAGAGCGGTTCTCCCAACTTCATTGCGAGGAACCCAGGAAGGCTGCACCGCATCTCTTCAATAGTAGAGACCCTACTCTCAATGAATGCTAAGTCTTTCTCAAAAACAGTGATCGCCGTGAGACCGACAAACAAGCAACATTGTCAAAATGCGACCACATCATTGAAGAATTGATCGAGGTAAATGGCTCAAGCCGATCGCCAGATCCTTTTGCTGGCGACCCCCGCTAATATCTGTTCAGAGAAGCTTATCCATGATACTCTGAGTTCTTCGTGGCCTGCAACCATGCTAGCATCGCACCTGCCTGCTCACCTGGACCACAGACAAAGATGGTCCGCCAAACGGTCGATACTATATGTCGACATTACCCTGGTCGGGGGCTTCGTCTCGGGAGGACAAGCGCGGCGATCCGACCGGGATAAAAGCATGATTTTGAAATGTTAGCTCAACCACGCAACACTTTCCGGCCTCCAGGTGAGAATATGGACGCAACTAAGATTTGTGCTCGTGGAGAACGACAGTCTGAGACGAGACGGGGGTGCGTCTCCGACGGGCTCCGGGATTAATTCACCGGCCCTGCAGGCCAGGGGGCCCGAGCAAGTGGACAGGGCCTCTGCACGACACGCCTCGTTGGCTTGTCCGTTGGCGACATGGGTGCTAGACTAACCTGCTAGCTGGCTTCTAGTGGTCGCCGAACCACCATGGAAGCCTCTTCGCAACCAGTCCGACCGCCGACCGTTGGCGTTCTCGTCCGATCTCTGCAGGGGGAGGGGGTTGGCTCCCTTTTGTGTTCTGCGTCATCGGATGGATGGTATCCCATCCAGCGTTTCATGATTTTTCTGGCTACAATTCGTGACTGTTCGTCGATATCCCAATTCCAGTCAGGGAGTGATTACACAACGTCTGGCGCGAGAAGGCAGCGGTGAATGGCGATCTCCCTCAACCTTTGTTCGCGGGAACGCCTCATTGGGAAAGATGAAGGTCGTGGCTTGAGCGATGGGCTAGATTTCGATTGGCAAGCCGTGCTCTTATCGAACTCGACTGGAAAGCCAGATTTGGTTGGGTTCCCAGGACTGAAGAGCTGCTGCAGGCGGACGCGCTGCTGGGACGGCTGCTGCCATGACCACACTATTCCGGTGGGTGCATGACTATTGCTGCCGATCGAAGGGGGGGTGAAAGGAATGCTGGGCGGTGGTCAAACCACGCATCGCCGACTGAGTGATTGGGTGGGTCAAATTCCCTCCATCACCCATTCATATATTTTACACTCCTGCCAATGCAGCTGAAGGTTGCGAACTGACTCTCCCCTTGAGTTCTGTCAGGATCCTGCCGGTTATGGAATAGTATCGGTCGGACCATTGCGTGTCGCTGGACCCGCGATGGGCAACCTTCTTCTCCCCAAAGTACAGGACAGAAAACATCCCATCACGGGGGAGTTTCTCATGATCGCCTTGCAATAGCTTACCACCCGTACCAGAATTATTGAGTTCTGTGGTTATCCGCCGGTTGCCTCGGGGGGAAGACGGATGTGAACTCAGTGAGTGGGTTCGTAGGCCCTCATCCGTCTCTGCATGGGCCTTTCCAGTCGGGTCCATCCATCCACTTCCCACCCACCTCCTGCAAGACAGTTATTTTTCCCCTACATGGCATGGACTTCGGCAGTGTGTCATTACTGCAGCAGTCTCGCAGGCATTGAGTGTCTGGTGAAGCCTGGTCCCGTCATCTCCCTCCATTCTCCCCTGGGTAGAGACTACTAGAGAGGGTCAAACAGGGAGGATGAGGATGAAACGGTGAAGGTCCTGTCAAAGTCAAGTGTCTCTGGTCGCACCCGCGAAGCAATTAAAGTTCATGGTTCGATGGGGCCCATGAGGGGGAAAAGCAACCAGTCAGACTCCCGTCGCCGGAATCGATAAACCAGTTCTGCTGTGTTGCTACGCACTGCACTGGCTGCACTGGCTGCACTTTCTGCACTTTCTGCACTTTCCGGCAATTCTGCAAGTTTCTGCTGGCCCTCTCTTACCGGCGCTAGTCCCAGTGTGCAGTCTCCACTTTCGTATCCAGCCAGCGGGGATAGAACTGCTGAACTGAGACTGAGAGGGGTTGACGGGAAGGAGGGGGATGGAGAAAAAAAAAATAAAAAAATAAAAAAGGCTAAAGGAAAAAAAAAAAAAAAAAAAAAAAAAAAGGAAAGGAAAGGAAAAAGGGATGAAGGAATGGAAGCTCCAAGGGCGGGCCCACTCGAGACGAGGAGACAAGATTGCATTATTCTGTGTTCGAACCCGTCATGGGTAATGCAGTCGATCATCGAGATGAGCATCATTCACGCACTCACGCCCGGCAGAGTCTACAATTATTCAGCCCAGCTGTCTGTTGTGCTGCATCTACCGGTACACCCATTTACTCTAACTTCTGCTTTGGACTGACTGCAGTGCAGTGTGTCAATATTGGATTATGCCGGAAACGGTACCCTCAAGTTTAGCAAGTTAGCACCCGTCAGTGCGGTGCAGAAGAGTGGATATGCGATACCCCGGGCCCGCCGTCCACCGTATTGGGACTGAACAGCAACTGACGGGAATGACGGGAGACGGCGTCCGCCACTAACAAAGTAGAGCAATCGCTATTTCCCATCCCAGCCCGCATCAATCTTCCGCTCATTGACCTTGCCTGCATTACAGAGCAGGGTTCGCAGATACACTCGCTCACAGTGAATGGTGATGAAAGAAGATCATCGGAGTGGAAGCCTGGAGATGGTACGGAGTAGATGGTTGCCCAAATGGAACTGCCGCAGTGCCAATGGCAAGCCATTGACAAAGTGGACACAATAATAGCGACTGTTGGGGCTGGCAGCCAACCACAACCCGGGTGGCGAGGCAATGTGCTGGCTGCACTGCGTTGTCTGCACTGCTGCTGCTGTCTGCATAATTCTGCAGCCCGGCCAAAATTATTATTACTGGAGTCCGAAAGCAAAAGAGCCTTTCCCGACCCGGCGGTCTAGCCCTTGTAGGCAGCTTCAATGGTTCGCACGGGCCTGTCCCAGAAGGAAGGAAGGGAAGGAGATGACGACCCTCCCTCAACTCTAAGTACTAAGTTGGAACTTATCGAGTGTGTACGACTGGGCATGACTAGTGTAGGTGGTTCGTTTCTTGTCCAAGCCAACCCATCGGGACCGTGTGAAGACTCATGATCCAATCCCTCGGGTCATCGATGACGGCTGCCACTGGACAGGGCCTACGCCCTCAATGCCAGTGCGCCTGCCTGGCGACATTACTTATCTGCACCTGGTCCCAGAATCTCGGGTCCATCCCCTTCCCCCCTTGGTGTTCTGTTGGTGTCTTTTTGCTGCTTGATCCCTGTCCTCCGACGCCATGGGTGTGGTTCAAGACTTGGTGGTCTCTTTGAAGTCTCTTGTAGACTCCCCCCTCCTGTTATGTGGCATTGCCACGATTCTTTCCCTAGTATACTTCCTGGCTCTCGGGCTGTATCGCATCACCCTCCATCCGCTCGCCAAGTTCCCGGGCCCCAAACTCGCTGCCTTCACCCAATGGTATGAGACATATTTCGAAGTGTTCAAGTCTCCGGGAGGACAGTTTCTGTTCCATTACCGCAAGCTTCACGAGCAGTATGGTTAGTACTGGAGCATATCTTCAATTCGATATCCCCTCGGCTGACCGTGCTGGCTGTAGGACCCATCATACGAATCAGCCCGAATGAAATTCACATCCAGGATTCTTTTTTCTTCGAGGATCTCTACTCCCAATCTTTGCCGTGGGACAAACTCGAGCACTGGCAGCATCGGTTCGGTAATGATACTGGGCTCTTTCCAACCCCCAAGCACCATGTGCACCACGGCCGACGGGCTGCTCTAAATGCGTTCTTCTCGAAGCGCACCATCACCGAGGCCACACCCATGATGCAGGAGCAGCTGGACAAACTTTGTGACCGGCTCCGCCGGGAGTATCAGGGCACAGGAAAGGTTCTGCGGTTTGACTGGATGTGGGGATGCATTGCGTCCGACATCATCGTCCAATACTGCTTTAACCGGGGGTACCAGTTCATTGAAGCCCCCGACTTCCGCTCGCAGTTTATCCAGGCCATGGTTGATCTGCTGGATGTGGTTCACGTGGTCGCGCATTTCCCTTGGGTGTCCACCCTCATGAATGCGCTTCCGGAAAAGGTGGTCGAGGTGTTCCGACCGGGCATGAAGTCGGTGAACCATTACAACCATGTATGTGTGCTGTATATCCACGGGTGCGGTTGCATACTGACTGGGAAACAGGAAATGTCCAGCCAGATCGCGGAGATTCTCGCCATCAAAGCCCAGGGCAAGACGCGGGAAGCCGATCGGAACACGGTGTTTGCCGCGTTGCTGGACTCGGACCTGCCGCCCGAAGACAAGACCCTGCGGCGACTGCATCATGAGGCTTTCACTGTCATTGGAGCCGGGTTCGACACCACCCGATTCGCGATGACCGTCGCCAGCTACCACATTCTGAGCACGCCTTCAGTCTATCACCGCCTTCGCGAGGAGCTGAAGGCTGCGATTCCCGATCCCACGAACATGCCGCCTTTGCAGGAGCTTGAGAAACTCCCGTACCTGACGGGATGTATCCAGGAGGGTATGTGCCCCTACTTGCCACTGTGCAGCCTTTCTCTGTACCCTCGCTGACATATGCAGGCATCCGTTTGTCTTACGGTGTTGTACAACGCGGTCCACGCATCTCGGACAAATTCACGCTCAGCTTCAAGTCGTGGGTAATCCCCAAGAACACCGCCATCAGCATGGACATCTACTCCGTGCACCACGACGAGGCGATCTTCCCAGACTCCTTCACCTACAAGCCGGAGCGGTGGCTCGGGGACCCGGTGGCGCCCGACGGCCGCAAATTGTCACGCTACATGGTGGCCTTTGGTCGCGGCACTCGGTCGTGCCTGGGCATCAATCTCGCGTACGCGGAGATGTACATTGCGCTGGCGAACATCTACCGCCGGTTCGAGTTTGAGCTGTATGAGACGGGGCGCGAGTCGGTGGAACTCTACCGCGACATGTTCCTGCCGCACGTGCGGCCGGACACGCAGGGGGTGCGGGTGAAGGTGCTCTAGCCTGAGGTACATGATTTGTGTAGTCTTTTCTCATATATATACACACGTATCAGGGCGACTCGAAAGATGATGCTCTTGATGACACGGCCATGACTTTTGTATATGTTTAGTGCTAATGCAGTTCGACTCAGTCCTAATCTTAATATTGTCAATTCTCCGATCAACACAGTCAACATTTCATTTCAGACTGTATAGTCACTATACCTTTAACACCATTACAGCCTCAGACCAACTCCACAATCACCAACGAAACCTCCAACCCAACCAACCCATCGACGACCAACTTGCCCCCCTCGACCCTCCACTGCACCTCTCCCCAAACCACCTTCTCGACCGCTTTAACCTCCCAATCCCCCGCACCCCCAACCACCACTTCCGCGACAGTATCCTCATACTTCAAATTAACGACACTAACCAAAGCCCTCTTGGCCCTCCAATCCACCCACCCCGCCACATCCACCCTCGCCCTCCCCTCCCCACCGACCTCCACCCTCCTCCGCTCCGTCCCCACCAAAAACCCCGTGATCTCCGCGCTAGTCACCACCCCCGCCAATTCCCCAGTGACGGCACTGATTTCCGCGGAGGTCGGGAAATCCCACATCACGACCCCCATCGCCCCGTGATTGACACCCAGCAGATTCATGACCACCTCCTCCCGCGCGGACGGGTAGCGCGTCCAGAAGGTCTCGTTCCCAAACGCCTGCGGCGCCGCCCAATGCACCTTCTCCCAGCCGACGGCCTCGTCGAAGCCCCGGAAGGTGTCCAGCCGGGCCGCGATGTCCTCGAATCTTCCGGAACAGTCGTCGCACCCGCAGCAGCCGTAGGTCGCGTTGCACGGGGTGTCGTACACGCTGCTCCAGCTCGTGTTCGTCGCGACCGGGTACACGTCCGACAGGATTATGTCGGCGGCGGAGGCGTATTCTTCGTAATGGAAGTTGGCGCAGTTGAGGGCCAGGGAGATCGGGTGGTAGGGGTCCAGGGTCTTGAGGGTGGTGGAGGCGGCGGTGAGGGTGGTGGGCGGGGTGGCCTTGCCGTCGGGTTCGTCGGCCAGGTACCAGAGGAGGAGGGAGGGGTGTGTGTGTAGGGCTTGGGCTTGCGTGAGCATGGTGCTGGTGTTGGTGGGGTCGAAGAGGAGGTCGTATTGGAATTTTAGGTGCGTGTGGTCGGCAAGGGTGAGGTACGGGTCGAGGGTGGTCCACGGGTAGGCGGTTGTTGTGGTGGAGAGGGCCCCTGTCGGCACGATGTGGATTACGTTGTAGTTTTGCGAGGTGAAGGTTGTTAGGGTTGTGGGGCTCGTGTCCCAGTAGAGAGTCCATTGGGCTGGTGGGAGTTGTTAGTTGGTGGTTGGGGGTGGATGTGGGCTTGGGGGCTTGGGGTTAGGTGCTGTGGGAGCTGGACTGTACCGTAGTAGGTGTAGGGGAAGATCGAGGTCCAGCTCTCTTCCGTGCTGGTTTGGTAGGCTAACCCCCCATACAGGTTGTCGATGCGCGTGGCGCTGCCCCCGTCGGTGCGTCGGGGGAGGCGGTACAGTGAGGTGCTTTTGGTGAAGGTTGTTGGGTTCTTGCTTGTCGCGTTGGACGAGGGCAGAGTGGCGTGGACGGTCACGGTGTAGGGCTGGAGTCGGGCGGGAAAGTCCTGCAATGGGATGGGGATCTCGTTGTTGCGCGTGTCCAGTGGGAGGGTGTAGTTGGTGATGGACGTGAGTGCTGTCCCGTTGGTGTCGCTGATATCAATGCGCAGGTGCAAGGCCTGCGCGCTGTGGTTGCTGCTTGCTGTTGCTGTCAGGGGCAAGGGGTCGCCGATGCGATGCGATACGCTTGTGTCGACCAGGAGACTGCCGCTGGGGTCGTTGGAGAGATAGATGCTCATCCGGGGTCGGACCTTGAGGTTGAGCAGAGGCGTCGCGGAGTGTGAAGGCTCTTCAAACCATCCTCCCGGATTGAATGAGGCATTGCTGCAGTACAGGGTCAGTACGTGGAGACAGAAGCTGATGGAGGTGATTTACCTTGCGCGATAGGCCTTGCCACACCAGATGTCCACCCCGGGGGGGTTGTTGAAGGCAGCGCTCAATGGCACCAAGGCCAGCGCTGCAAGAATGTTCCGACTCGACCACATGGTGGGTTGGGTATGATAGTGAAGAGTCTTTGGCAAGTCCAATTGCCGCCGCGTCTTCTTATCTACTCAACAATCATTAACTAGTAGCCCCACGTCTCGGCCGATGTAACATGATGTCGTGCGAGGCACTATCATGGCCCACGGGCTTATCGGGGAGGGGAACGAAGCCCTAAATTGCATCTCCTCTTCTTATCGACGCCCTCCCCGCCCCTAGCCATCTTAGCATCATTTAGTCCCCTGCAGCTCGCCTGTCGCCTCCAATAACCGTTGCGCATGCGCGGTCTGGCAGCTCCCGTGTCTCCAGTGACGATGTCACTGTGGCATTGTTGGTGAGGGGAACAATATCGCACAAGGTCGGCTCAGTTGTTCAAATTCAACCCCTCCGGCGTGCAATTCTTCCACCGCATCACCGCGATGAAGAACGAAGCATTGTTTTGGGTGGCCCTCGCAGGGTCGGTCGCTTCTGCTGCTGCCCGTACCAATTCATCCGTATGTTTCACTGACGATCCTTGTGAATCTGCTTTCTAATAAATCCAGTCTACCCCCGTCTCACTCAAGCCACACTTCAACAACAAGGCGTTCGGTCAGTTCCCCGGGGAGGCTATCTTCAATGCAGCGAACGAGTCCTATCCCGACCCCAGCGTACTGGGGATCAACGGGAGCTACACCTCATCGCAGACAGGCATCACCTACTCTTTCCCCGGATATCGCCAGGCTGGGCTGCCCGACAATGTCATCTGCGCCGGCCAGTCCATCGCAGTTCCCCAAGGTCGGTATCTGTCTGCCTCGATGCTCGTCTCAGCGGATGTGGAGCTCGAAACCGTCTCCGGGGACGTGATCTACACCTATAGCGACAACACCACTGTGGTGTCAGAGCTGCGTAGTCTCCCCTGGTGGGCCTTTCTGACGATCAATCGCGGCGAGATCATCTTCCCCTACCGATACACACCCAACGACACCAATTTCAACACCTCACACATCTTCGAGTACACCGCCGCGCTGGACCCGCTCAAGAGCCTGCAGTCTGTCACCCTCCCCGTGACGACCAATGCCACCACGGGCCGACTGCACGTTTTTGCAATGTCCTTGTGGCCAGTGACCTCGACGGCGGCTGCGCAGGTGCAGTTCGTGCGGCCCACCCAGAAATGGACGGAGCAGGGCAACCAGATTGTCGAGCTGACAGTCAACAATCCGGGCAATGAATGCATCTCGGGCGCAGGACTGACAGCCACGCTTGAGATGCCAGGCATCACGATGGCTGAGCCCGGGCATATCAAGCGACTCTGCCCCGGTGATCAGAAACGAGTCAACGTGGGCGTCCACGGCACCGCCAACGGCACGGCCACCATCCAGATCACCTACAGGGGTGATATTCTGACCACCCAGACCGTCGATCTCTCCCTCGGATTAACCAAATACACCCCCGACCTGTCCAGCCTGGCTCGCCACGAGAGTCCCGAGTGGTTCGACGACGCCAAGTTCGGGATCTTCATCCATTGGGGCCCGTACGCGGTGCCGGGCTGGGGCAACTCGACTCCGTGGGAGAGTTACGCCGAATGGTTCTGGTACGTTGCCCATCGCCTACCCTATCTTACCCTCCAACCCCCTTTCCCCCTTCACCACCCCTATCCCCCTTCCCCCAAAGAACCACTCCAGCACCCACTAAAGAAACAAAAGGTGGTACACGACGCACCCAGCCGCCGACAAATCCTCCACGCAAGCCTACCGGCTGCGCACCTTCGGCCGCGACTGGAACTACGACGACTCCTTCGCCAACTTCACCGCCACCCATTTCTCCCCCAAAGCCTGGGTCGACCTGATCGCCGCCTCCGGGGCGAAATACTTCGTGCTGACGACCAAGCACCACGACGGCTTCGCCCTCTTCGACACCGGCAACACCACCCACCGCAACAGCCTGCACTACGGCCCGCACCGCGATCTGGTCGGCGAGCTCTTCACAGCCGCCGCCACCCACCAGCCGCACCTCAAACGCGGCACCTACTTCTCCTTGCCCGAGTGGTTCAACCCGGATTTTGCGCCGTATGGCTTCGCCCAGCTGCCCGGGAACAGCTCGACGAGCTGGCCCGGCCTCCCGGCCGTGAACCCCTTCACGGGGGAGGTCGAGCCCTACACGGGACGGATCCCGTTGCCCAACGTCACCACCACCACCACCACCACCGACACCTTGATGATGACAACGCAAAAAGTCCAGGAAGGCAACTTCATCGACTCCCTCCTCCTCCCGCAGATGCAGACCCTGGCCCACACCTACGGCACGGACATCATGTGGTGCGACTGCGGCGCCGCCAACGCGACCCCCGTCTTCGCCGCCGGCTTCTTCAACCAGGCCAAGCAGGTCGCCATCAACTCCCGGTGCGGCATCCCGCAGGCCGCCGACTTCGACACCCCGGAGTACGCCACCTTCAGCTCCGCCCAGCGCCGCAAGTGGGAGTCCAACATGGGCATGGACCCCTACAGCTACGGGTATAACCGCGCCACCCCGCCGGACGGGTACATGAATGCGTCGACCATCGTGCGCGACCTCGTCGATATCGTCAGTAAGAATGGAAACTTCTTGTTGGATGTCGGCCCCAGGGCGGATGGGACGATTGTCGAGGCCGAGGAGCGCAATCTCAGGGAGGCCGGGCGGTGGATTACCGCGCATGCGGAGGCGGTGTTTGCCACGAGGTATTGGTTTGTCATGGCGGAGGGGAATGCCGGGGCCGTGAGGTTCACGCAGGCGGAGGACGCGTTTTATGTGCTGTGGGTGGAGGAGCCGGTTTTGAGGGAGGGGAAGGTGGTGGTCGAGGCGCCGTTGCCTTTGTTGGGCGGGGATCGGGTGGTGGTTTTGACGGGTGATGACACCGTGAAGGATTGGGAGGTGCAGTGGGAGAAGGTCGAAGGCGGGTTCAGGTTCGATGTGCCGCTGGAGGCGTGGGAGGGGGAGCATTATTGCTGGGTGTTGAAGATTGAGTATCGGGCGTGAAAGTTGGCCTTCACTCGGCTGGATTTGTTGTTTGTGTTTGTGGAGCGGGCAATCTTGTATGTAGGCCAATAATCATTATATTCCGTCCGTCTGAATATTCACAAGTCAATGCTAGAAAACTAAAATCCCGTAGGTATCGTCTCGTCTATCCTATCTTCGTCGCTGATACATCAAAAAATCGTATACTCGTAGTATGGTGAGTCATTTCCCATGCATGCCATGCATATCAACCACACAAAGACCAATAACGCCCCACGCTGCCCCCCGACTCCAGTCCAGAAACACCTAGACCCGCTTAAAAGAGGGCCCCCTTCTTCGCGTCGGGCATGTCGCGCAGAACCCCCTGCAACTTGGCGATCGAGATCGGTTTCATCAGGAACAGATTCACTCCGCTGGCTCGCGCCTCTTGCTGGATATCCGGCGACACCCCCGCCGTGAGGATGATGATGACCGTAGGCTCCAAATGGTGAGCTCGCTCCCACTGCCGGATCTTGCGGGTGGCCTCCAGCCCATTCATGACCGGCATTGAGATGTCTGCTACTTGTTAGTGGGATGCACCTCTCAACATGGGGAGGAGACGAGTCGTACCCATCACCACGGCATCAAATGCCAAGCGTCGGAAGGCCTCAGACGCTTCGAGCCCGTTGGACACCGAATGGTATTGGAATTTGGACTTCTTGACGGCCATTTCAAGAAGCTGTCGGACCAGATTAGTATCTTTTATGTAGAACAGAAGCGGAAGCACCGTACCTGGAGATTGATAGCGTTGTCCTCGACGAGAAGGACCCTGCGGGGTCCGGATCCGGACATTGGCTGCCGTCGCTCGGTCGCTTGATCGTCCACACCATTCACATCATCCACCATCGGACTGTCTCGCGGAGACGCCATTTTCTTGTTGACTGAGTCTTGGGTCTCGGCAGACTGGGGCCTGGAGCCATTCATTGCAGGCTCTGGCAGCTGGATCTGAGCGTCAGGAGGAGGAGATGGCGTTGACTGCATTCGTGCAGGAGTGTTGTCTCCAGAACGTTCCTTGATGTCAAGGCACGTCTCGAACGCGGTGGCCAGACTCTTGGGGCTCACACTAACCACCTGTCAGCACTCGATAGGATAAGGCATAGATCATAAGTCACTTACGGTTGGTAGAAAAAGACAACGTCGTCCCGGTCGCTCCGGAGATCAGCCGCCTTGGTAGCGTTCGCGCTCAGCACGATCAATGGGAACCCTACACTGACTGAGACTGATGGGGAAAGGCCGCCAGGTCCGGTGGCCTCCGGGTTGTAATTCCGACTGTACTCATCCTGGGTGATGATGTTGATATCGGCCGGTTGTCCTTCCAGCTCGTCCGCCGTCAACACCTGCAAGCCAAACCAGTCGCTGATCATTTTACGAAGGTTGGTCACGATGTTGTCCACAAACTCCGGTTTCACCTTTAGGTCGTTGGCTCGGAAAGTATTCGTGAACAGTGCAACAGTGCGGCCGTGCAACCTCTTCTTGAGGGTCTCGTACCTCGACGAAGCCAACGATGTCGCCGGTTTGTCGGTGATCATGGTTATCGGAATCAGCAGACTGACTTCGGTTCCAACACCAAGCTCACTGTTGAACTCGATCTGACCAGACATAGATTTGACGATCTGATTCACAATGTGCACACCCACGCCTAGTCCAGGGGACATGGTGTCTTCTTGGACGAATGCCGTGTACAGGTGATGCAGAATATAATCCTCGGACATCCCGCGACCCGAATCCGTGATGACGATCCGGACAGCAGGGACTTTCTCGTTTTCGAGGAGCATGCTGCTGTTCTCCATGCGCAGTCGGATACAGCCTTTTTCGGTATACTTCAAGGCGTTGCCAAAGAGATTCATGATAACTCGGCGCCAGGCGCCCGGGTTGACCATGCAAAGCCAGCTCTCTTGCCACTTGATGTCGACAATAGTGATAACATCCTTGAGATTGCCTTTAGGCTTCTTCTCCTTCGCTTTCCTCTCTTTCTCGGGCTTGGTCTCGGTGGTTCTCCAGAAGAAGTCCTGGCCCGCCACCAAGCCTTCGACTACTTCCTGCACAATAAGGCTCAGGTCCTCCTCCTGCTCGGGCGGTCCCTGGGATTTGCTGGCGCGGCGTTCTTCCTCATTCGTTGACTCATTTTGCTTCTGGGATCCCTGGGGGTCGTTTAGCGCATTCATCTTGCCGTAATCCAGCAGGTTGTTCAGGGTGTCAAGCAAGGTTTTGCCGCAGCTGGAGACTGTCTCTAACAAAGGTCGTTGTGTGACACTAGTCGCCGTATCATTTAGCAGTTCCAGTGTGCCTAAGATGCCGTGCAGCGGAGAGCGTAACTCGTGCGAGATGGACGAGATGAAGTCGGCCTTCGCGCGGTCGGCCGCCTGCAGATTTAGCCGCGAGATCTCCGCCATCACGCTGTTGCTGAAGGCCGCCATGTACGTCAAGTCCTTTGGCTCCGACAACACGCGGCCCGGATCTCTCGTCCACACCACATTTACAGCGAACCATCGATTGCGCTGGAAATCCCACAGAGGGAAAATCGCGATGCACCGGGCACCAGGCATGACCTTGATGAGGTCTCTGATATCCCGGTTTTCTTCCTGGATCATTGCATCGTGGGGTTGCTTCCCTTCCAGGCCGGCGTCCTCTCCGCGAACATGGGTTTCCAGTTCCGAGCTGAGCGCAGTGCCCTCATAGCTCATTGTGATTGTACCGTCCGCGTCGATATGGAAGATTTTTCCGCGCGAATAGCGGTCGATGATGCGACTCACCAGTTCGCTCGAAAGTGAAACGTAGTGTCGATCGCTCGGCTCGTGGTCCTGCGTTAGACCAGCGTTCGTCGAGTGACCGAGCACCAGGGTGGCGGATCCGAGGTTCTGATCCTTGGCCGGTTTCTTCCCGGGGGTCAATTGGCTGTCGCCCGAACTCTTCCGGGGGCTAGGATTGCGATCTTCGTGCAAGTCGCTAGTTGAGCCCATCAACTGTCGTCTCGCATAGACTGATGCATCGAGGAACATGGTTCCCTCGACATCGAGGGCCTGATGAATCAGGTTTGAAGCACGGCTGAGAATTGTCCTCACATTGGAGGGAACCAGCGATTCTTGTAGGCGACTTGTCGTAGGGGAGAGCTTCGGACGAGTTGGTCGCCCCTGCGCATGTGAGCCTACCGGGCTCTTGGTCGGCTTGTCCCCCACCTTTCCAAACTTATGTACAGTTGAATCCGGGCTATGCCCCCGCTTTGCATTGTGCGAAGGGGTAGTGTCGTCATCTTGGCGGTCGCTACCGGATGGTTGGAAGGTATAGCCTTTCTCCTTGGGGGCTTTGTGAGTGTTGTTGTTATCTTCAAAAGGCTTGGGATTATCCCCGCTGCCTGGGGCGGACTGAGAAGGATACCCCTGCTCTCCTGGAGATCCAGAGTTCCTTTTCGAAGAGCGACGCTTGTCTGTGGTATCGCCGTTCAATGTAGGACTCTTCTCTGGATTGCCACCGCTGTCTGGCGATGGGCTGACGTCTGGCGATGGGCTCCTCGTACCCTTGGGAGACATAGGGGTGTCATCTTGATCATCAAAGGACTTCGAGTTTACCCCGTTTTGCTGCAATTCTGATTGATCTTGCTGCTCCGCTTGATCTTGCTTTTCCGATTGACCTTGAACTTGATCCGTATTATCCTGTTGTTCTTCCGGCTCATCCTGCTGCCGATCTTGCTCGTCAGACGGTGGATCTGTCTCACTCTGCCGTCTCTTCTCCGACTCATTGTTTTGAACAGAGTCATCCTCCGAGTCGGTAACCTTGAGGTCGTCGAGGCGATTCTTGACCTCTGACATGTCCACCAACGCACCACCCGTCTTCTTCATGGGCCGTCCATCTTGATTCTGGCTCCATTCCCCCAGGTCCGACTTGCCATTGACGAACAAGGCCAGGGCCTTGACCATCTTCTCTTCGCGATATTCTTCACGCATCGCTCGCTGGGATTGCAGGTGGTCGATCACGGTCAATGCCAAGTCTCGTATGCAGACGATCTCCTCTTCGACCAGTCCATCCCGCGGTTTGTCATCGATGACCACCAGATTCCCGATCACATGCTTCCCAGGGGATACGATCGGTACCGAGACGTAGAACCGGTTATTCGGATGTCCGACCACGGAAGGGTGGTCATGAAAACGGGAATCCTTGGACAAGTCGCGCACCATGAACATGGCCTCAGGATCGTCCACAAAGGCTTTCATCGCGTGGTCGCACATCCTCATGTGTTCCCGAGACATCTGGCACACACCAAGCCACAAAGTTCCAGATTTCGCCTTGGCGTTCGAGTCCTGTTGGTGATTTTGATGCCGACGGAGGTCGTAGCGCGGTGTCGCTTCCGCTACTACGTATTGGGTGGTTCGATCGAAGAGGGAGATCAAGGCACGCTTGGCGTTCAGCCGGAGAGTCGCCAGCTGCGCGAACACGGTGAGGACATTATCACGAGACGCGTTGGCGGATCGTTTCTTTACCGGGGGGATCCCCCAGTAGGGATAAAACCTGTACCGCAGAGGAAACGCGTCAGTCGCGAGGGTGAAAGAGAGGGGATTTGCGACCGTCAGAACGGGCTCGAGACTTACATGTGCATTTCACGTTCGCGGGCCCCTTCGACATTGTACGTCAACCTTATCGGACGTCCCGGTTCCTCTGCACCCGCCCCGTCTTCATCTCCAGAGGCCTTGGCGGCATTTTTGTGGTCGCCCATTGTGCGTG